>NW_006290306.1:3262413-3271642 GCF_000327345.1 Myotis davidii
GATTAAGTTTCTCTCTGATTTCTGGGCTGAGCTGTTTCTTCCTGCCAAGGGTAGAGTTAGATCCTATAACCCAAAGGTCTGTTTAGGCATGACTAATTATTTCTATGGTCAAATGTCAAATAATTATGGGAGTCTGAAGTTCAATATAGAGGCTGCTACCTACAAGGGAGATAGGGTGCCATAAATAGCAAAACTTAGGTGGTCTTGCACAAGCTTCTTCATAGTCTGTGCCTCATTTTGCTGATCTGTGAAATGGGACTTGCTTCACAGGATCATTAAGAGGATTAAAGGACACTTAATTTTAACTGGTGACATTGACTGAACAGCAAGCTTGAGCTAGCTCTGGTCAATGATTTGACATTCCTTAAGTGTCACAACAATTCCATGCAAGAAGGCACTGTTTTTGGTCCTATTTTAAAGATCAGGAAATGGTGGTTGGCAGGTTCAGTCCCCTTCCTGTGGTCTGTTAGTGAGTTATCAGCAGATAATATTCAGTCAGCGACTCAGAAGAAGCTTGCCATCTACTGGGTGTTCAGAACAGGTTGGTGTTGGTCCCCATGTCTTTCCTTTTGTGATCTTCTTCGAGTCTCTTACGTGGAATTCCAACCAGAAGTAGCAGAAAAGGTACAGTGCTGCTGCTGTAGCTCACGGGCTCTCCCTGAGGTGGGGTTGAAAGCAGCTGAGTATCTTTCTGTGCCAGAAATAGGGGGAGGTTATGTCGATGCAAGGAGAAATAAAATCATTTAGTTTTAAAAGTGCCGCACTTGTTCTTTGTTCCTAAGGAATTATAATCTGGAGGGAAGGGAGCAAGTCTGTTAGCTTGCAGTAAACGCCTGGGTTTTATGTTAAACCAATGATTTTTGATGAGGAAGTTGCAGTTTCCTCTGACGATAATCTGCCCTGCTCGTTGCTTATGTCATTGTCAGACTCAGCTTGTAGGGCTTTGTGATTTCTCATGAAAAGCTTTCTTTCCAGGCAGTGAGAAAGTTTAAGGTCAGGAGAAGGACACGGTGCTGAGAATGTAAAAAACTCACGGGATTTGTTGAGTGATGAGACCCTTGCTAGCTCATAGAAATACAGAAAGCCCTTTCTTGCTGTCAAACCTAAAATGTATCAAGACAAGTGGAAAACAAACACAGGAAAAATTATTCCCAAAGCATTTGGCTTTCAGGCTTCCCATTGCATTGAAAAAAAAAAATTCTCCGTCTGCAAGGGGTAGAAGGAGATGAATTCTGCAGTGAATGGGATTGGAAGAAAGGAGCCACCCAGCATGCACAGAAGATTGGACCAGAATATAAACTGAAGGCAGGAGATATTGTTGTCGTCTTTGTTAAAGCACCTGTGATGAAGAGGTTGCGCTGAAGCTTTCAGCCAATGAGGGTCCCTGTAAGCAGCAGTAAGCCCTACTCTATATCTAGACATTGCCTATGGGGAGGCACAGTCTCCCACGGGCATGGCTGACTAATTGTCTGGAGCCTGGATGAAGAGAGAGAGGATTATATGATGTGCTCCTGCATATTACATTCAGTTGAGTCCTGATTCAGGGCCAATATTTTTGTTCAGTGATGCTCATTGCCTTAGATCATGGACGAATTTATCTCCCTAAATAAACATGATGATAACTCTAAAGAGCAGTCCACAGATTATGAATCAAAACACTGGGGCACTTTTCTGTCTCAGAATGGGGACATCTTCTAGAAAAAGGGGCTTTGGACTGAGAGTCATTGAGACTGTACTCTAGAACTGGCACTGCCATTGAGCAGATGTTTGACTCAGGGCAAATCAGTTGCACTTGCAAAAATGCCATTTCCTAATCTATAAACTGAGAGAAAATAAACTGCCTTCAAATTAAAATCAAGTGTGTGCAGCAAATAAATTCAGGACAGCTCTGGTTGAAGCACAGCTGAGGGACCAAGGACCCATTGCTTACTTTATCCACTGCTCCTTCCCATCATCCCTTCAAGTAGCTTCACCAAGTCTTTAGGCATCCAGAGTTCCCAAAATAGCCTCCCATGCGAACGCTCCTGGAAATCACATAACAGCAAAATCAGGCTTTTATCATTGTGGTTTTAGACTTGTGTGCATTCTCCTAAAATTTCAGTAGGAGAATGGCCTGTAAGGTGATTTTACAAAGAGGAGAGACACATACCAGCGGATATCTGTGTCCTACAATGTCCAGGCTCTTAATAAATTTCAGTTCTCTATTTTGTGGAGATCTGCATTGATTATTGTTGAAATTCAACTATATTGATACTACGTTGTTGCGCGGGTCATGGTTTTATATTGTTTGTGACAAGAAATTCAACATGTTGGTCAGTTTCAAAACAGACTGTGTGTGATGACAAAGGCTTATCTGGTAGATATGTTGTCCTGGCAGACAGGAGGAAAGTGGGAAAATAATGAAAAAGCAGAGGTTTGTGGAAGGAGCTGTGTGTATCTGGTTCTTGAGTGAGGCTTTCACTAGTTCAAATTGTCAAGTGAACACAACAGGAAGCAGTGGTTGCACACATTTAAACTATTGGGTTTTTTCCTTTTGTTTAAAGAATGTATCTAAGTTATGAAAATGCTTTATGGAACCATAAAATATTGAAATTTTAAAGCTAGAAGGAATCAAAATGATTTTCTCTCAAGAGTGGCTTTAGATTTTGAGAGAGGAGCTTTCCCTTTTTCTTTTAATGAATGTTCATATATAAGCAAAGGATTTTGATCTTTTAAATAGCCACTTGGGGAATGTTCTTTGCAACGTACATGAGGTTTTGGGATGATGGTAAAGCCTTTCTGAGAAAGAGAATGTTATAGTATGTTGGGGCATATTGAGAAATTGAAATAATTACCCTAAGTTTATCAGGATAATTTCATTAATCCTGATTATCATAAAAAATTGTTTTGAGGTCACTAAAACGTGCCTCAATTGAACCGAAATTACTTATGTACTTTAGTGGTGGCATTTTTATTAACTTTTCATTTTAAAAACAGAATGCAATCAATTAAGCCACGTGTCTGGAAAAAAAGGTCACATTTTAACAATTATTTTAACATAAAAAAGTGCTACATATAGAATCACTGTCAATTATTAGAAATAATTACATATTTTCTTGGGTAATTTCTGGGTAATTAAAGTGTCACTGAAGCATAAGATTTTTGTTAATGAAAACATTTTAAAAAACCTCACATGATTTTGTCATGTTTTGTTGAAAAGTGGTTCAGTGTTTATTAACATAATTTCTGATTGTTATTGCATAACTTTGAATGGTATTAATGCACAAATTATGAGTGTAAGGCAAATAATAGGCCACTGAGTAAAAATACATTGCATAAGGGGGTACAATAGCAATTAAAATCATGATAATAAACACTAAACCATGTTTCAACAAAGAAGAACAGAACACTCTTAAAATATTTCTTCTCTTGATTTTGAAAGAATTCATGACACTAATTACAAAAGAATTACTGAAGAGGGAAAAACTGTAAATATACTATTTGTTTTCAAATATTTTATACAGAATAGCATAAACAAAATTGTAAATAAAAGTTTTATGAATAAAAGCATTTCCAAAAAGAAACTTTTTGACTAAGTTTTTCATATCTGGTGTTTTATGGAAAAGACAACACAGTGTTTTCTGTTTTGTACCTAATAATATTAACCAACTCGTAGCTAAGCAAGGGTTTTTACTTGTTACTTTATAATAAGATGGATATAAATTGATTCATCTTTCATTTCCCACCATTCTTGTGACCAGTAAAGATGTGAAAGGAGAGAGTGAATGGATTAATATGCCCTTCTTATTTCCAGAGTTATAGATGTTTCCTGGGAAGAAAGGGAGAAATTCAGAAAATCTCAAAGGAACACAGGCAAGTTAAATAGGTGCTCAAGGAAGATATTATATAAAATAGATCCATTTCAAAAATGGAAAAAGTAAGAGGTGATACAATGATATGCTAGAGCTGGCTCTTAGCATATATTTTTCAAGAGTAGATTTTCAATACCTGTTTCCAACTCTACATTCAGTGGCATCCCTCATGTTGGAAACTCAAAATTAACCATTGTAGGGTTTTTTTTTGTTTTTGTTTTTGTTTTGGAGCCAATTGGCAGTATACTAATGATGAGAAGAGAAATGGATTGTGGATTTGAAAGTTATATCAATCAAAATACTGATCATTATAGAGGTCAATTTTATCATATCAAGTAGAGGCACGAATTTACATTTGTTCATCTTGTTAAAAATGACCCCTGGTCTGATCCATAAGCCTGAATAAATTTGGAGAATCAGGTCCAGTGCTTTTGATTGGACTCTTTAACATTTGTATAAAGCTGCCAATGGCTTTAATCTCCCCTCCCTCAGCACACTCTAACATCTTATTTAAAAAGCCAACAGAAATGGATTTTCTACTAAGGCATATTTATAGGACAGGGCCTGTGCTCATTGCAATGAGACAGTTGTTTGATTTCCTAAGGAGTGATCACCATTCAGTGAAACCTCATGTACTATGTGATATATAAGACATCCCACAGTCTGGATCCCACGATCCTTTGCCTTCTTACTCCCTATTCTCCACCACACTAGTGCCTAGCTCTGACCGGACTCCTCTCTCACTCTCTTGTGCATGTTGCTTGCATGCACATCTAAGTGCCTTTGCTAATAGTGTGCTTCCTTTCCCTCTTCTTTACAGCCTATCTCCTCCAATTCTTAACTAAAATTACACCTCCTTAGAAAAAACTTTCCCCACAATAGCGCATCTTATCAACAACACTCATCAACTTACATGTCATACTACCAAGCACAAGGGCCTTTTATTTAGCGGTAATTCTGTAAATATTTTTTAATAACTTGGAGCCCCCACATCCTATAGCCAAGGATTTCCATTAACCTTGAAAGCAGTCTGGGGAGTCACTTTTTTCCTAAGTGAAGAGATGAGGGGAAGGGGAAGAATAAAGGTCATGTATCCGGGATCAGGTTGTACTTGTAGTTCTTAGAATTCATTAATTTGGAATTAATATTTGTGCTTAGATGAGTTGGTGTTATAGCTTTCTGCTATGGAGAGGCTGGTCTAAGACAGATTTTCCGGTTTATAGCCAAGAATTGAATCTTGGAGAGCCAGATTTACTTTTTTTTTGTCTGCTTGTCAAGGAGCAAAAGTCTCACTGGAACTGGGAGAAAGTATTAAGAGCCTTTTAGTATATTTGCAATCCTAATTATTTATTTTCAAGCCTTCCTGTTTTTCCTCTTCAAATGACCTCATTGTGATTTATTAATAAATATTTACATTTTCAAAAATGGGATACTTAACTAGTATCCCATCATTGAGATGTCATTTTTATAAAATTGGCTAAAATGTTTTGCCTTGAGACATTCACTGATTTCTTTTGGTTATTGTTAATTCAACTTTTTAAAATAAAATGACCTAATTCCAGACAGAAGGTTTTAGAGAGATTTACTCAGGGTTTTGATGTTGCTGGGCCCACATCTGAGCTTCTAATCACTCCCCTCTCATCTCCTCGTGTTGTCAAACTTTTCTGAAAGCCGATTTGTGTCCCTGGATAAAAGCCTTGTTTTCATTTTGCTGTGGGACAGCATTGTTTTAAACATTTCTGTCTCCTCACTTTGCTCAAATGTGTTTCTCTTGGCAGGCCTCCTAACTTGTCTGGATTCACTTAGGTGTGGGTGTGACCTCAGCTCTCCTTCAGCCAGTATTTTGCATGGCCATGCCAGTCTGGAGAGCCGAACTCTCCCCTGACTGAAGATCACAAAACAGCACAGACAAGTGCTCAGGGCGCTTTCCTGAGATGATGATTTAAATTATCATGCTCTCCTGGGGTCCTTGAGAAATAGGCCACTCTCTGATCATTTTTGAGCACTTGCCAGCATGCCTGAAATATGAGGAGAGGGAGAAGATGTGTCTGCTTTTCTAATTAGTTTTTTCCTCCAGTAAGTCATATCCCCTTCCTTTCAAGTGACGGAAAACATTAGAGTTCTTAAGAGATGTCTTTTTTTCCACTGGGGTTTACATCATCGTTTTATCTAATTATTTCCCAATTACGAATAATAATTAAACCAAATGGCGATGCAAACTAGAGCAGAAACAATATATCTTTTTAGAAGACTTCCCCAAAGGAATCATGGAACACCAGAGTTGAAAATTCTTTGTTCAGTCTCAACGGTCAGTCTTTAAGAATAAAGAAGTGCTGAGTTTGATTTTTAAACCACATCTGATGTCCTTTATCTCTCACCTGAGAGAGGAGCCTGACAAGCTCCGTCTTCAACTGTTTTTGACACCTCAATGCTGTTTTAATGGTTGCAACAAACATAGGCACGACTCCAAACGTAGACCATCATTAACTGAGTCACTATTAATGGAAAATATTCCTTTTCACTGTCAAAAATGCCCTACTCCAAATTTGGTTACAAGATCAACTAAGAAACTAACAAATGAACATACATCCTTTCAGATTAGTCCTAAGTGTGAAAGCTAACTCTGTAAAGTTTCTAGAAGAATATCTGAAAGAACTTTATAGGCAAAGATTTTTAAATTGCGACGTCATAAACATCATGAACTGTCTGTTCTTAAAGACACTACTTAAAAAATGAAAAGCCACAGACAGGAAAAAAATATTCACAATACAGTTGTCTAACAAAGTGATCTTATTTGGACTATGTTAAACACCCTTACAAACAATGATAAAAAGTCAAATCACCCAAATGTGAAAAACAGGGCAAAAACTTGAATAAACACTTTAAGAAAAGATACTAGAATGATGAATATGCATATGAAAAGGTATTTAACATCAAGGAAATGCAAATTAAAACTACAATGTTATAGCCTGGGATGTGGCTCTGTGGTTAAGAGTTGACGTATGAACCATGATGTTAGGGTTCAATTCCCACTCAGGGCATATGCCCAAATTGCAGGCCTGATCCCCAGTGCGGGTGTGCAGGAGGCAGCCAATCAATGATTCTCTCTCATCATTGATATTTCTATTGCCCTCTCCCTTCCTTTCTGAAATCAGTAAAAATATATTAAAAAGATAAAACCACAGTGTGATGATTTGAACCTATTAAAATGGTTAAAATTAAAAAACAAAACAAAACTGAAACTATCAAATGTTAATGAACAACTGAAACTCTCCTGCTTACCTAGTTGGGAATATAGAATGGTAAGGCCAATTGGGGAAATTGATTGACAGTTTCTTGTAAAGTCAAGCATGAACTACACTATAACCTAGCAATTCCACTCATTAGTATTTATCCAAGAGAAATGAAAACAGATGACCACTAAGTGGCTTGAACACAAATATTGATAACTTTATTCAGAGTAGCTCCAAACTGGAAAAAGTTCCAGAGATTGTCAACATGTGAAGGGAAAAACATATTGTGGTATATTCATGTGATGGAAAACTATGCAGTAATAAAAAAATTAACTTCAATTATACATAATAACATTAATGAGCCTCTTAGGTATTATGTTAGGAGAAAGAAACCAAATACAAAAGAGTATATAAAGGCGTTGATGGTATAGTGGTGAGCATAGCTGCCTCCCAAGAGTATATATTATGTGATTCCATTTATATGAAGTTCTAAAATAGCCAAAAGAAATCTATGATGAAAGAAATCACAACAGTGGTTACCTGGGGCAGGTGAATATATGTGTGGAAGAAAGCTATGCAATGAAGAGTAGGATGTGGGAACGTTCTGGCTGAAGGAAGTGTTTACTATGTTTACCTGGGTGGTATGCACATACACATGTGTATACATATATAAAAAGAGTCATTGAGTCTAGCTTGAGATGTGTATATTCCCTTTATGCAAATTATACCTCCATACAATGCTGTAAATACAGGTTACACTACTTCTTAGTTTAACAAGCACATCCTCACGCAAAAATGTTTTTCATATATTTCTAAGCACCACAATTATTTGTTTAAACAAAATTGTATGTGGAATTTCAATATGTAAAATAGATCAAAGCAGAGCTGATGGAGTTGAAATGAGGAGGAGGTCCTGAAATCTCATAATGCCACCTGTCCTCGGCCCACCTCCCACCCTGGTACTATACCCCCTTCTTTTAACAGCTCTGTGATGGAAGCAGTGAAGGTTTTTATTTTAACACTATATAGGGGAAGAAAACCAGGCTCAGAGAAGTTGTGACCTGCTTGAGGTTACATGGTTAATAAATAGTATAAGGAAGACCTCAAATTCATGACCTGTGACCCATGATCTGTACCTTGTCCCCACTGAACGTCTGTGCAGTCCTAGAGCAGTGTTCCAAACATTGTGAGAAATGTAAGGTAATCTAAAAATGGCTCCCAGTTACCAAAGTGTTTACAGTCCATCTGGAGAGGTGAAATATACATGCAGACCTGAGTGAACAGAGGCGGGCAGACACTCAGTATTATGCTCAAACCTCATTTGGCTGGAGGCATCATGTTTCGTCAATTCAAAAACTCCCACAACCAGTTTGGTGCTGTCTTTTGCATTCCTGGTGGTTAATTTTTATAGATTTTTTAGTAGTGAAGGGGACTAGGAGGATTGTTCAGGGTTACTCTACCTTTCTTTTCTCTGTCTGGTTTTGGTGAATCATCTAAACAAAGCGTTACATTTTATTTTGATGTGCTCTTCACACACTATGGCTAAAAAGATACCTCCCTATTTCTCCACTTATATTAGGGCCATGCCAAAAACACTGACTTAGATGTTTTCAGATAAGTTGATGCTGAAGTTTCCTTTCTCAGAATGTTCTACTCACACGTCTCTGCATTTCCCATCTCATAGCAGCTGGTTTTGTCCATTTATTTATTTTAAAGTTCAGTTTGTGATGCAGTTAGAAGAGACTGTCAGCAAGGGAGACTCAAATGGAAAGTTTATCCCCCGCCTCCCCCCTCAGTGGGTAAAACCTAGACAAGAAGGGCAACTACTGGCAGGGGTCTTATTGGATTTATTTGGTTTATTTTTTTTTCTAAAAGTCCTTCCCTCTGAGAGAACAAAGTTCTTTTCTCTTTAAGTGCAAAGCCCAAAGTGGGAAAATTTAAAATCTGATTTAAATTTTTTGATGTGGAAAAGACTAAATAAAACAGAGATGTTGACTGTGATTTTCCTTTAATTTAAAAGAGAGAAATTGGGATTCCCATGAGGGAACTGAATGTTTTGATTCATATATTTTTTTAAATCTGTCCCTGGGAATATGCCGGGAGCCGGTCCATCCTTGCTGTTTCAAGGGACCTGGCATATATGGC
>NW_006290306.1:3271922-3298236 GCF_000327345.1 Myotis davidii
CATAAAAATGTTCTCTGCATTTATGAGTCTGTTTCTGTTTTGCATGAGCCAAGACAGGCTATTGTTATGCCCAGATTTCAAGATCACCAAGAGCCCACCAGGGAGCCAGTGAGTTCGATGCAAAAGCAGAGAGTCCTTTATTATTATCACAGACCCAGGTCTGGCTCCCAGCCTCCAACGATGCAATGGCGAGACGAGGGAGAAAAAATGGGGTTTTAAGAGGGGGGTGGAGTGAGGGGAGGAGAGATGACTGTGGGCCCTGCTGATTGGCCAGGCGCAAGTCGGGTCCCGCCACACAGGATTTTGATGATAAAACATGGAATTAAGAGCTCAACAAAGATGTGGGATTGGAAGGATGGGAAGCTTAAACCAGTGCTGCCCCACAGAGTGAGGATGGCTGTTGAGGCCATGAGAAAATCCCCGGCCTCAACTGTTGCTCTTACTGGCCCTCAGTTGGGCTTAAAAATTCTTCCATTGGAAATTTTTCATGACTTGTGTAAAAACAAAAATAAACAATAAAACCCCAAACCAAAAAAACAATTAAGAAACACACAAACCTTTTGTGGCTGAAGGATTTTGGGAAAACTGGAATAAACCAAGAAAACGGAAATCTTAGTGGCAGGATTTCCCAGGACCTGTAACATTCTCAGGTACATTAGGAATTGTAAGAAGAAGAGCTACAATGTGTAGCCATGTGAGGAGGGCTGAACTTGGCTGAGAGGGAGACTTTACCTAATTTATATCCCATCAACATCTCTTGAGGCTGATACTGAAACATAATTGAAGAAATGCTCAAAAGGAAGGATTGATGAAAACATTGAAAACTAATGATTACAGTGCAAATCTGAACAAGAGGTGATGATATTTGAAGCCATTATTAGCCAACCTAAGTCCTTAGTTCAAATTAGTTTATCAAATTAACTGCAAGTGCCTTGTAAAATTCTTGTGGGAAGGAGGTTGGACTGAAATAAATATGACAGTGGTCAGTAGGTATCCACTGAGTTAACCGGAAAGCCTGGAAGAGATGGTGGATTGATAAGCAAGAGAACATTTCTGAATATTAAATATTTATTCTACCAGCTTTAATCCATGCAGCAAATATCCACATAAAACCAAATAAGAGGGAAGAGATGTTCAATCGATTTACTAAAACACATGAAGAATCGTACAAATCAAATTATAACCGTTCTATATTAATTTAGAGCACAAAATCAAATCAATGATTGTCAGCAATAAGTGGAGATGTTTAAGGTTTTCCCAGCATGCAAATGTGTTTGTTGGTGTGTGGAGAACTGACAATGAAATTCGAGGTTCAGCTGGTTCATGTTGACACTACCAGTGGCACCAAATCTGTTTCCTGTCGTTTCTTTGCACACAGTTAAGTGATATTTCCCAGTCTCTCCTCCAGCTAAGTAGTCTACATGTTTGGGTTCTGGCCAGTGCAATGTGGGCAGAAGTGATAAACGCCACCTGCAGTCCTGGAATATACAGAAAGTCCAGTTTCTCTTTAAGTGGCTTTCTGAGTCACTACTTCAAGGAGAATCACACAAGCATTTGTACTGGACTTTGTATAGGTTAGAAATAAACGTTTATTTTGTTAAGCCTTTGGGACTTTGTTTTTGTTAGCATAGTTCACATTAATTGCTCCAGCCAACACAAATTCAGAAAATAAGAGAATGGTTAATTATGGAAGCTAAATGTAGAGTAAGTTGCTGGTCATAACTTGTTCTTTTCATATTGACTGTAGCAGGATGCACTTTATCTTACGCCTGCCTTAGCCTATGAAAAATGCTTTACAATCAGATGATATAAGATTAGCTCTAAACTGTTCCGGCTTTCTAATACTCCCCATGGTATGCTGTTCTTCTCTTCCATCTGCTGCATTGAAAGTGACCACCTACACTCAAGTGCTCAGATTCCACTGTAGTGTGTTTTGGGTCATACTCAGCATATGTGGCTGTGGGAGTCAGGTTCCCCAGCGATGGAGTAGAGAACGGCCCCTTGGAGGATGCAGCCTGAGCAGAACCCTGCCAGGATCTGCTGACCTGGTGACCTTGCACATATTTACACCTTGGCCCTTAGCCCAGCCCTGCACAGCTGGCCACCACAGTCCTCGATACTTTAGGAACTTCTCCCAAGAGAATCTCATGAAAGTAGGAGCTGGTAGAAAAACAAAGATGAAATTAATGTCAACCTTTCTTAGGAATTAAATGAATTTTCAGGAACAGGAACTTCTCCAGACATGCTATGATTCCATCTCCTAACAGTCAGATTGAGGAGGTAAGAGATTATTTGTGAGCGTGTTTACATCTGGTGAATGCCTAATTTAATAAGAATATATGTATTTATTTGATTCTTAGTGTGAATGACTTCTTTTGGGGTGTAAATACTATAGTTCCTATGCAGAGAAACTCATGAATCGACATGTATTTTTTTTTATAGCTAGTGATGAATTTCAATTGACAGTTCAGATATTTTGAATTATGTAAAATGTCGCCCGATAACGAGGATTAGATCTAGGTTTTCTGAGCTCATACAATTTTAATAGCCCTTAAAAATGAAATACAAAGTGTATATATATATAATGAGAGATGAAATCACAGTGACTTGCAAATTTAAAAGTTGACTGCCATAAAAATTGCAAAATCTAGGAACATTATAGATCTTTTAGTAGATTGACTAACGTATCTCTATAATACTTTTTCTTGGGTTGTAAACTCTTTAGACATCTCATTATGTGAAAATGACTTTATATCATTTTCTGTATAGAAAAGAAAAAGATTATTTCTTCTCTTCTTTAGCATTAGTATTATGGTTTTTAAGCTTTTTTGGTCTTGCACCCTGTTATTGGTATTTTTATGTAAATAATTAATATTTCTAAAGTTGAGAAAATTTCCGTTATATTCCTTTCATATGTGAGATGTTATGATTTAAAAAAAAATCTCCACAGACTAGCTTCTGGCTCCCTACCTTCAAACTTTGTTTTCTGTCATTACCCACATTCTTCTGATGCAAATGTCATAGTATGGCAGGGCCTCTGGCCCTGCACCTTTGTAACACAGTGCTGGGTAGTATGAGTATTTCTGGAAGCTGTTTCCGCATTGGGAAGGCTAGCAATAATTTAATTACAGGTGGAAACAATGGCAATACAAATAAATGTATTTCACAAAACTCCAGATGTATCCTCTAAATCAACATCCTCTGAACTTCATATTATAACATCTATGGCTAATATTACCCTTAAACTCCAGTAAGCAAGACCTCCACCCTTGATGCTGTGCTTTAGTGGGTTATGTGCTTTGGGTCCCTTCCTCAAAATTGTAAGTTTCTCTATGGTTCTTGAGATTGGCTGGGACTGGTGGCACCATCTGGATGAAGCATCCTGACACTGGACCTGGGCTAGCAAGGCCTCTGGTCCTTATTTCAATCTTTAGGATGCTCTCCGACCCTCTGCCTCATGTATGGGGTTGACCAGATGCCCCAGTGATCTGTGGGACTTGGGTTTAGAAGAGTGGGTTGCACTCACTAGCAAGTGTGGCATTTCTTTCATGGCATCTTGATATATTGGAACACCAGAATAGTGCTCACAGACTGATTTGGGTGACTCAGTCACATCTGACACAGAATGAATTTGGAGCCCTGAGCTACTGATGGCTCACTGTTAGCCCTTAGGCTTGAGTTGTGGGTATGGGTCTCTGTATTGGCTATCTCCAGTCCTTATTCTAACTTTTCTAACTTTATCTGACACAGACCCATACATTTTGTAAGATGTTTTTTATTTATTTTTTAAAATATATTTTATTGATTTTTTTTACAGAGAGGAAGGGCAAGAGATAGAGAGTTAGAAACATCGATGAGAGAGAAACATCGATCGGCTGCCTCCTGCATACTCCCTACTGAGAATGTGCCCGCAACCAAGGTACATGCCCTTGACCGGAATCGAACCTGGGACCCTTCATTCTGCAGGCTGACGCTCTATCCACTGAGGCAAACTGGTCAGGGCTGTAAGATGTTTTTTATGTAAAATTGTTTATATAGGCAGAGACCCGAAAAATATTTGCTGGGGGCCCTGCATATCCTAAAGGTAGCCCTGCCCCTGTGGCTACATTAGCACAACCTGATACCCCCCACCCCCAAAAAAAAAGCAAAAGAGGGTAAGTTTGAAGGAAAGAGATGTCCATCTAAGCTGATTGAGGTTAAAATATTTTTTGGTCAATTTTACAAAAACATATGTCATTGATTACCTTGCTGAGTCCCTTTCCAGAACCTTGGCCCTGAAACTTCACTGTAAATCTGTTTGCTAATTAACTTGAATCTGCAAAATGGTAGTATTCGTATAGACTCTTAATGATGCTTCATCAAGACAATGGGTTTAGGCTTATTTAAAATTAAAGCCATTTTAAGAACTTTTGTTTTTGCATAATCCTCTCTGCTGCATCCTACTCTAAACCCTGCTGAGAGCGGCTTTCCCCCCACCATTGGCAGTAATAGAAAATATAGCAGAATTTGATTAATTCATTTTGTATGTCCATAATTAATGTAAAAGGACCAAAACTCCCTCAATTCTCTTCTCAGAAGATATTTAATAATAAAGTTCAAGTGCAGTTTAATATGACCTAATTTTAAGAAATATAATAGCTGGAGAGTTACTTTGAAAGAAGTGCTATGCAAATATAAAGTATCCTCATTATTATTGCTATTATTAGTAGAGTATCTATAAACTGACATTCAGTTATTTGCTGTATTAAAATAATAAAAAGTAAAATTGTCTCTTGACATCTATCTCTTTGTGTTCCTTGAGGAATCATATGGGTCTTGTTAATTATAGTGTCTCTTGTACCTAGCTCCATACCTGGTATTTAGTGATCACTCACAAGTATTTGTTGAATGAGAGAATGAATAAACATATGCTGTACTTTTGGATAATGATGAATGTTAAAAAAAAATAAAGGAGACCAGAGAGTGGTGTTAGTTTATATTATTGTTTTCCAATACACACCTAACTCTTCCATTTAAAAGAGTGACTATGGGAAAGGGGATAGAAGGAGAAAAATGTTGGAGAAAGAAAAATACTCAGAAAATGGGCAATTAACAGACACTGTCTTTGAATTGATACAAATTTCTGAGGATACAAAACAGTTCTAAGGTCCACCAGTCAACCAGGGACTTGTGGTCACAAGCAATAAATGAAACTTTGGCCCAAGTCTTTCTTGAAATAGGGCCAAATGGGTTAAAGGACCCTCCTGTTGTTATTTGTCCAAAGGCATCATTGGAATGGAGATATGCATACACATGGGCCCTGTCACCTGTGGAGTAAGGTTCATTAAGGTAGGGATTTGAGGAGAGTAACTCTACTATCAATGATTTATTATATAATCTACCACTCAGAAGCAACTGATCTGCTGGAATGGTGGAATGAACAACTAAAGATTGGTTTCATTATCGATTTAGGAGAAAACACACTGAGGTTCTATCATGGAAGGTAGAATCAGTGATCAGTAGATGGTGGTGTTTCTCCTACTGACAAAGGACAAGGTCCCAGAATCAAGGACAGAAGCAGGAATTGTTTTCTCACTATTATTCTTGATAGTCCTCTTGCGGAATTTATACCTCCTGTCCCTGGAATGTTGAGGTATGCACTTTAAAAAAAATACATATTTTATTGATTTTTTACAGAGAGGAAGGGAGAGGAATAGAGAGTTATAAACATCAATGAGAGAAACATGGATCAGCTGCCTCCTGCACACTCCCCACTGGGGATGTGCCTGCAACCAAGGTACATGTTCTTGAACGGAATTGAACCTGGGACCCTTGAGTCTGCACGCCAATGCTCTGTCCACTGAGCCAAGGTGTGCACTTTAGATGGCTTTTGTATTCTATAGTATTTGTCTTTTCTCATCTATCTTTTATGGTATTTCTGTCTTTTGTAGTATTCTCATGTGACCAGCCTTCATGTGCTTGAGGATGCCAGTGATATCTTCTTAAATCACTTTACTTCAGCTGAAAGAGTTACATTTAGTTAAATTAGTATTATATTAGTGGCTCTGAAGGTAAGACTATCTAGAATCTTAGAAGTAGCACATGTACTTATGAGAGCATATCAGCTGTGTATGTCTGTCTCATTTACTGCATTATTCTGAAGTTATGACTCCAGATATGGGTATTTCACTCACTGACCCAATATGAATTTTCTATTAAATGAAGGAATGTGACGAAGTAAAATGTAAGACAAAGAGGGCAGTCCTTTAAAGCAGTGATAGTTACTCAAACTGTAATGTGCATAGAACCCATTTGGGGATCTTGTCAGAATTCAGATTCTGAATCAGTAGTTCTGGAGGAGGCCCCCAGACACTGGCTTTCAGTGGATGCTGCTGGTCTATGAACTACTCTTCTGAGTAGTAAGGTTCTAAAAAATTCAACTCAATAGAGAATTATTCTCACTGCCAAGGCAAAAGTATTCTCATCGACCCACCAGACACTTCATGTAAGTAGATCCCTTCAATCATTTTAGGGTGTTCCTGGGTAGGAGCAGAACCATATAGGACACCTCAGAAAATTGCCTTTCAGCCATTTCTAGGTTCAATACATAAAAACTTTACAGAAAATGAATGACTCTCAAACTGCACTTGTTCAATTTCCTGTGTAACTGCATGAGTGTCTCTATGGGAGTGGTGTGATTGATAGTAAAAGGCCAATAGACACAGTTATAGAATACAATGTTTCCTTAATGGCAAAAGATATGGAAACTGAAGATCATTGCAAAAGCAGGAGACAAGAAGGTGTGCTTCCAGATGAAGTCTTTCCAGGTCCCTCGGTCTCTCTAAGCACACACAGCAGCTTCTGATAACACCTGCATGAAGACAGAGTTGTTGCATTGATGAGAAGTGTCTCTTCTTCACTGTTGTGATGTATTTGTATTCTTATGTCCTTTGCTGATGGTATGAGGACTCAGCCTGCCTGTATGCCAGCTCACGGTAAAGAAACAACAGCCTGGGAATTTTCCTGAGTGTTCTCTGTATGACAAACTGAATCAAAGATCAGTTTCTCAGGTGTAAAATCTCTGAGCTGGCCCACACATCAGACCTGCCTAAGGTCCATTTCTGCTTTATCATGTGGATGAAAATGGGCAGATAATAGGGGAATGATGGAACATATCTGCGCCTAAGATACCACAAGAGCAAGTCAGTGCCTAAGTTTCCCCTTATTTCATCATGCTTCCCTTCTAAGTCACCAATATGGCAAATTATGCAAGCTTAGTTGTGATTTATATAAAACATTCTAATGTACAAAAATATTTCTCTATGAATATTTTTTTCCTGAGAAATGTAAACAGAAATATAATGAATTAATAAAATCAAAGAGTGCTTAACCTAAAATGTTCCAATTCATACAGTTTACGATGAAGTCATTATGACATGATTATTCTGAAGACAGCATGTTAAACTTGATCTCTCTGTAAGTCTGCAGCCATGTCTAAAACAAAACACTATAGTAGACAATCAGGTTGACTCTCAAATATTGGTGCATCCCAGATTTCACATCTGACCCTCAGTTTGTGTCATTCTCCTGGTGGCTGTTTTGGTCTAGGGTTGGGTATGTGTTGTAAATTGTCCCAATTAGTCTAGACTGGAGGCTTCTATTCCAATGAATGTCGAGGGCCAAGTTTTCTCAAATGCTATCAGAGATAATCAAGGGAACCTGGCTTAGGATGAAACCAACAATACATATGACAAGACAGATAGATAAAAAGAACTTGGGTCCTTTTGAAGTAAAAACATTGATTACTGATTATATCACTCTTGGAACTGATTACAACCCTCAACTTCCCAACTTTTCTTCATTGTTTAAGCCAATTGGAGTTAGACAATACAGTGGTGAGAGCATGGACTCTAGAATTAGACTGCCTGGGTCCAAGTCCTGGCTCTGCTATTCACTAGTCATGTGGTCCTGGATAAGTTACTTAAATTTCTGTGTCTCAGTTTTCTTTTCTGTAAAGTGGAGAAAAAATAGCACCCAAGATTCTAGGATTACTCTGAGATTAAATGAGTTAATGCTTGGAACAGTGCCTGGTTAATGCATTATACTGCTATAAATATTATTGGTAATAATCTGAAGCTTTTTATCCATTTACTCCAGTATCAGTTAAATATATATTGAATGAGCACAGTATATATTGTTTGATTGACATTTGAATACATGTTTATACCCACTATTTAAACATTTAAACTCCCCTCCCTTCCTTCCCTCCTTCCTTCCTTCCTTCCTTCCTTCCTTCCTTCCTTCCTTCCTTCCTTCCCTGATCCCTCTCTGTCTTCCTTCCTTCCTTTTCCCCCTTCCTTTCTTTAGTTTGGGATTATGATGTAGAAATGGTAATTTTTTGGCAATCAAGATACAAAAACATTGTAAGAATTTTATAATTGAATTTTGCTATTTATTAGTTTTCCAAAAGCATAGCTTTTGTGGGTCAAATGGAAAGTTTTATCTAATTCATATCAATAAAGTCTTAACCAATGTGATTCAATCCCAAAATGGCCATACAAAAATGTATTCTGTACCATCCAGAGCACTTTTGATATGAATTTTTTTAAGGAAAGGCTCAAGAATAAAAAAGCAGATTGTCTGGCTCTAGAGAACTTTAAAAGGAATGGCACAGGGGATTTTGGTTAATGAAATATTTTTGTGCTGATGTAATACGTTATAAATGAAAGTAAATTTACGGCCTTCTCTTCCTGGTCTGTTGTTAGACATTCTTACTCCAAAACATACTTCCTAGCAGAGTCCCATAAAACATGGTGGCTTGTTGATGTGTGGCATCATCAAAGTGTTTATTCTCTGGTGGCCTAGTGATTGACCATATTGGAAGAAGCAAGGAAACTCTACAAAGTGGGGCTCCTAGAATCATTAACGTGAAGTTCATTCCATCATGGAATTAAAGCATTTAACATATGTAGTGCTAGGTAGCTTACCTTCCATCCCTATCAGGTGACATGCCAAGTTTCCCTGGATTTAGAGAAAATAATATGAGTTTTGTGAAGGAACTTCCTAGAGATTCCCACAGGAAATGTGGAAAACCATTTTTGGATTGAGATCTCTTGACTGTAGGTGTGTTTCTTTTTGGGGGCTATGGTGAGCCCCGCTGAGTCCAGTGTACATGGTGCACACACCCTCTGCTGTTGTGAATAAGCTGTTTGAACCAGAATTCCTCTTGCTATAGCTGTTAAAGCATGTTATTTTGAGGATGGAAAAGTACCGAGTTAGATCCTGGAAATGATCTCCTAAGCCCCAAATCCAACTTTAGTCTTTCCCTTTATTCCTAAATGCCTGCTCACAGGTACTAAAGTGTATGTGGCAAATGGTGCTGCAGTGTTGGGATTTCTTCTTTATTTCTTGTGGTGCTGAAACAGTGGGAATACATACTATTGAGAGAACTAAATGAGATACCGTATATCACAGTGATTAATACTGTGCAACTGGGACTCAATGATAAGAACCAAGAATTCCTCACTTTTCATTTCTGTTTATCATGGAATTTTCTATTTTGGAATAAAAAAAAAATCTCAGATGTAATTGTCTAGTATTTTGATAGAAATGCCAGAGAAATCATTTCCATGGAAATTTCTTTTTTGTCTTTTTCTATGGGGGATAAAACACACAAAACTTTTCCATTTCACACCTTTCATAAAAATAGTTGAAGTTCACCCTTAGGAAAACATGTAACTGCTGTGGTGCTTTCCCCCTAATATTCCTTGGAAAGACAGTGAATGTTTAATATCAGTCGTAGTCTTCACTGGTGGTATTTCTGGTTGGGATAACTTGTTGGGAAGCTTTGCAATGGCTTGGAAGAATCAGAGGACAGTGCTGCAACTGATTAAATAATTTAGTTGATGGGAACCCAAGTTTAGTTCTTCTATTCACATTGTGGAGACAGAAAGCCATAAAATAAATTTTTGTGACTGTTTAGTGCTTACCATTTCTCCTTAATTATGCTAAGCTCATAAATATGTATTTTACTTATGCTTTGAATGATTATATGAGTCATACTATTATTATAAACTATTCATTACTACCATTATTATTAACATTTTAGAGATGAGGAAACTGAGAGCTTGTGGGACTACATGACTTACACAACACTCAAAGCTAATAATTGCTGGTGCCAGGGTTTCCAAAGCCTGTGATAGTAATTTCTCTACCCAACGTACAGCACTGAGGAAATGAACAGATAGAACTGTTCATTAGTTGGTTTCTTCTTCCTTCTAGTGGAAGTTTGATTCTTTTTTGGAGTGACTTGAACAAGAAAAGGAAATGATTAGCACATGTCTCCATATCGGGATGCCACAATTAATAATTGTCATATTATTGGGCCCATCAGCTTTGAAATTTTCAATCTGCCCAAGGGATGTTTTGGAGAGAAACATTGTATCATTCTGTTAAAATAAAATCTAAGTAAGTCAGGTAGCGTTCCAATCAATCAGCATATTTTAGCTGCAGATAAAACAGATATTTAAAGCATAGCAGAGAACCATTGAAATGGAGGCGAGGAGAGTGGTTGTAGCTATTATAGGAGTGTGTGTTTGTGTTGGGGGGGGGAGGGTAGGGCGGATGTTAGAAAGCAGTAAGTTGTGGTGAAAGAGCAAAATTCTTAAATCAGAAATGGGGTCCAATCATAACTAATACTGACCAGCTATACAGCTGGGTATGTTTTTTAGCCTCCCTAAGATTTAATGTCATCACCTACAGAGACATTAATAGTAATTACTTGATAGGGTTCTTGTGAGTGCTAAATAAGATGCCATACAGCATAGTGGCTCACAGTGAGCAATTAGGGTTGAATAAATGAAATTGGAATCTATACTTGGGCACTTTTATTCAGTCATGAGATGATTGGTGGCTTTCTTACTTGAAAGGTCATTCCTAGTCTTGCATTAAATTTGCATACTTTTGTACTGAGATACAGATGAGACTTGAAATGAAAGATAAAAGATCATTTCATAGTTAGATGTATTGAACTCAGATTCCGGAAAATAGTTTTTGCTCAGGTGTAATGCTTAACAATAGCAAAAATGCTACTAATAAAGCCCAGAATGACAGGTTTTGGCGGCTTGACAGTCTGTTTTTATGAATTGCGATTGAACACAATTTTCTCAGGGTAATAAGCTCTTGGAAACAGGTACCAGAAGGATCTTCTGCAAATCTGTAGTCAAACAAAGCTAATTTTTGCATGATTTAAGAAGGTGAGGAGTACAGGAAACTGTGTCTGGAACTCTCTTTGCATAAGTCTCCATGCCATTAGGTGCCTAATGGATGTTGGTGATGACGGTAAACAAGTCCCTTTGCCTGTGAGAAATCAGGTGGTGAGAGAGAAGTCCCACCTGCTACTTTAAAAGTGCACTGTGTTTCATGGTGGATCAGGGCCTGGTCTGTTTCTTTCTTTCTTTTTTTTTTTTAAGGAGCTACTAGTTTTTTAATTTGTTTCCTTGAAAATTAAACCGGAAGATTGAACCTGAGGAAATTGAGTTTGATCTATTGCAGAATAAAATATTAAAAAACAAATCCTGCTAGGCTAAAGATATTTCATTAATTCAACAAAAGCTGAATTCCCTTAGCTCAGGGCTTAAGTTTATATTCCAGCATTATGAGACCAATTCGTTGTCAGCACGGCCCAGTGGATTACTTAAGTGTCCACAAATTGCAATTTCAAATGTCCTTAATTAAATGAGATGCATGTGAAAGCGCTCAGTAAGGTCTTGGGATGAGCAGAGTAAATGAAGTGTTAGTCTCCCTCCCTATTTTCGTTGTTTTCCCCTTGCTTCCTCTAACCAATATGGGAAACCTTTATGTTGATATGCAACAGATTCCTAAGATGATTTTAAAGCAATACTTTGAGCAAACTTGAAAGTAAAAGCAGCAGACATCATTCACTGTATGAGCTATTTTTGTAAACCCAGAAGACGCATTGGGTCATTTATGGCTTCCTGGGGAGTTCTTCTTAATTGGATCTCAATGAGGTTCCATTTTGTTCAATCAACACCTTGGAGAGAAAATTATTTGTATCAATTTGTGGCCTATTTTTGCTGTTTGTTTTGATCATCAGAAGCTATTTACAATTTCAAACTATCATTGATTGATGTAGAACATTCATAAAAAGCTAAAATTTAATTATAAAACACAACAAAACATATTTACTTTTATTTCTCTTCTCCTGGGAAGAATTTTATGAAGCATTTTTTTTCTTTTACTAGTATATCCAGATTGGCAGAATATTTCAAAGTCATACAATAGAAAATATTGCCTGAAAATTGATAAATTTTTTCAATTTTGTTTCCCTTCCCTCCTTCCCTCCTTCCCTCCTTCCCTTCCTCTCTCCACCTGGCTAACTGTGTGCTTAGAACTTGGTATAAAAAAGTCATAAATAAAAAAATGACATTGATTACCCACTCTATACTGGCAAAGATAAGACAAATTCCCACATAGCAATGACTAAAGAATGAATGTGTTAAAGGTTATAGTAAAGGAATAGAAGGAATAATTTTTAATTATTAGGTAATATTTTAGAAAAACATTTAATATGGATAGGTAATCACTAACTTCCCCCAAAGCAGGCAACACACATATATGTACACAGAGCAGTAGCTCTCACTTGGGGAATAGTAATAATAATGATAATAATAATAATAAATAATTATAATATGAAAACCAAGTGCTAACACTGAGTCCCTTCTGTGTGAAGGACATTGTACTGGGCATGTTTTATGAATATTTATTTAATGCTTACAATAAGCTCATGAGGTAAGCTACTAGCTATTCTAATTATAAGGAAACAGACTTAGTTATTAACTATCTTGCTCATGATCACACCAATGAGACAGGGTAGATTTGATCTCAGGAAGTCTAATGTTAAACTCATAAATACTATGTCACATTCCCACCTACTATTTTACATTGTTACCCTGCCAGAATTTGAGAAGAAACAGTTACTCCTACAGTAACTGTGGGGAATTGTGAATAACCCAAAGGCTATGTTTTGTATGCTGCAGCCCAGTTGTCCAAATCTGGGTGAGCCTATGGGAATGTCCTCCATATGAAAGTGCGTGTCAGAGAGGGAAAGCATAAATGCAGAAAATTACAGGCCAGATGAAATAAAAATGTGAGTAATGGTTATCTTTGAGCAATAATAGGGTTTGGGCAACTTATATTTTTCCTTTTGCTTTCCTGAGTTTTCTATATTCTCGAATTAAATTTTCCAGACCCTTCGTAGACACATAATACCTTTTAATTTAGAAAACCATTACTAAATAAATAGAAATAAATGCTAGAAAGGTTAAGAAGAGCATCTACAGAATAGAGCTCTGCATATAAAATGAGGAAATATCCACAAACTCTAAAATAGTTGTAATAATTCAACTTAGGGGACCGCTTCCCATATATCAATTCAAGTCATGGGATCATGTAGACATGGTGAGATAAACTGTAATTCAGCCCTATGTAATAAAAGGCCAGAAGCGTCACAGCCAGAATGATCAGAGACCAGACCACCACAGCCCCTTGTGGGCTGGCCCCGCCCTCTAAGCAAGCGGTTAGGGGCAATCAGTCAGGCAGGCAAAGTGGTTAGAGGTGATCAGGTAGGCAGACAGCCCCTTGCAGGGCTGGCCCTGCTCCCAGGCAAAGAAAGAGGGAGGCCCAGGCCAGCCAAGCCATCACATCCCAGCCTGTTGCCTGCAGAGGGAGGCCACCGGTGGCATGGGAGGGGAACAGTGCTGCACAGATGGCAAGCAGTGGCAGCGGTGGGGTGGGGCCAGCTGCCTGCAGCTGGGGGAAGGAAAGCCCTGATAGACCCTGACCTCAGGCCAGGCCTAGGGATTCTACCCAAGGAGTCCTGGATTGTGAGAGGGTGCAGGCCAGGCTGAGGGATTCCCCTCCCCCCTGAGTGCACGAATTTTCATGCATTGGGCCTGTAGTAAGGAGATAAATGTCTAAGAATAGAACAAGTCCAAAAATAATGTACTCTTGGTCTGGTAATGGGCTAATTTCCAATTTAAGAATCTGAAAAGCATGCATGGGTTAGAATCCATGAAGATGAATCAATTAGTAAAGTTACAAGAAGCCCTGAACCATATCCTTCAGTTAACGGGGGCCCTAGCCAACAGGGATTATTATGATTTCAGAGCTTTTCAAAGGAGATTCCCATTTTATCCACCTAAATCCTATTTTAACTTTAACTACCCTCAACATTGTGTGTATATATATACACATGCAGTATTCAGGCCCATTTAAAAGAATTCCCATTCTAAGTAAATGAAAAATAGTTGGCTCCTTTATTAGATCACTCTTTAGGCTGAAAAACCCTCCTCCTTGGTCTTTTCTTTTTTTTTTTTTTTAAATTTAAATCTTTATTGTTCAGATTATTACATTTGTTCCTCTTTTTTCCCCCATAACTCCCCTCCTCCCAGTTCCCGCCCCACCCCCGCCCTCACTCCCCACCCACTGTCCTCATCCATAGGTGCACGATTTTTGTCCAATCTCTTCCTGCATCTCCCACACCCCTTTCCCCCCAAGAATAGTCAGTCCATTCCCTTTCTATGTCCCTGATTCTATTATAATCACCAGTGCATTCTGTTCATCAGAGTATGTATTCACTTGATTCTTAGATTCACTTGTTGATAGATGCATATTTGTTGTTCATAATTTGTATCTTTACCATTTTCTTCCTCTTCCTCTTCTTAAAGGATACCTTTCAGCATTTCATATAATCCTGGTTTAGTGGTGATGAACTCCTTTAGCTTTTCCTTATCTGTGAAGCTCTTTATCTGACCTTCACTTCTGAATGATAGCTTTGCTGGATAAAGTAATCTTGGTTGTAGGTTCTTGGTATTCATCACTTTGAAAATTTCTTGCCATTCCCTTCTGGCCTGCAAAGTTTCTGTTGAGAAATCAGCTGATAGTCGTATGGGTATTCCCTTGTAGGTAACTGAGTTTCTTTCTCTTGCTGCTTTTAAGATTCTCTCTTTGTCTTTTGCTCTTGGCATTTTAATTATGATGTGTCTTGGTGTTGTCCTCTTTGGATTCCTTTTGTTTGGGGTTCTCCGCGCTTCTTGGACCTGTAAGTCCATTTCTTTCACCAGGTGGGGGAAGTTTTCTGTCATTATTTCTTCAAATAGGTTTTCAATTTCATGCTCTCTCTCATCTTCTGGCACCCCTATAATTCTGATGTTGGTACGCTTGACGCTGTCCCAGAGGCTCCTTACACTAGCCTCACATTTTTGGATTCTTTTTTCATTCCGCTCCTCCGGTTGGGTGTTTTTTGCTTCCTCGGATTTCATATCATTGACTTGATTCTTGCACTCCTCTGGTCTGCTGTCGGGAGTCTGTATAATATTCTTTATTTCAGTCAGTGTATGCTTAATTTCTAGTTGGTTCTTTATCACAACATCGAGGGTCTCATTAGATTTCTCGAAGATCTCAATAGCTTTATCGGTGGCTTCTAGACAGTTCTTGAGAGACCTTAAAAGTGTGGTTCTGAACTCTATATCTTCCATTGACAATTTTGTCCTGTTTCTTTGTCTCCGCATTTTGTTATGCTTTCTTGGTGCACCCCCTAGTGGTCTTTGTGAGCAGTCTTTTAGTTAAGCCTGGTGTTGTAGCTAATACCAGGGGGGATTTGGCACAGGCCAAGTGGCTGTGAGAATCAGCTGTGTCTGCAGTGAGAGAACTTCTGTCCTCTAGGGAGGTGCTAATCTCCCCTTTGCCTGAGGCTATCGGGCAAAAGCCTCTGTGCCGGGCTTGGGCGGGTCGCACGGGATCAACAGGGCGGGCGGAGAGAGAGAGCAGTTATGGCCGCTCTCAGTCCTGTCCTGGGGGCTCTGCCTCTCCGAGTCCCAGCAATCCCAGCAACCACTGCAAACCTCGGAGAGAAAGCTGCCTTTGAGTTCCGACCGAACCCAGACAGTCCTGCTTCTCCCGTTTGAGTCTGTGCCCCTAAAACCTCGCCCGGTCTGGAGCTCAGAGTCTGCGACTCCCTCCCGATTGAAAACGCCAACCGCGCCCTCCGCCGCCGCCCGCTCCGCGCACTCCGCACCTCAGAATTTGCCTTCAGCACTGCGCCTCCTCTGAGTGTCCGTATGCGTTACTCTTTCCTCCTAGTTGTAGGACTTCCACTCAGCCAGCGTTCCTGTGGGTCTGGGTGATGTCCCTTCCGTCTTTTAGTTTCACTTTTGAAATGGTTGTTTGAGGCGGCAAACTCTGGCGTTAACCTATGCCGCCATCTTGGTTCTCCCCCTCCTTGGTCTTTTCAATCTCTTAACTTTTGAACTTGTTTGTCCTGTGCCCTTCCCTCAATGGTCTAGAGTTTTCATGTTTCCTTAAAACTGAGAAGAAAGCTTCTGGATTTTAGCTCTTAGTAAAACACATTCCATTATCAAAAATTATCTGTTGGACAGACAGGTTAATGGTGCCTATATTTACATTTCTCAGCAATAAAGGGACTGGCCCAGAATAGGTGCTTGATTGGTATTACTGAGTAAATTAGTGAATGGTTTTTTTTTAAAATTGAAGGTCATTGTATCCTCAAATGTGACTTTTAAAATGTTTTTTGGTTGCCTTCCTTTTTCAAGTCAGGTAGGTCCTCTCCCCTTTGTGTGTCTTCAGTTGGTAGCTCATGTTTCCGTCCAGTGAAACTCTCCTTCATTTACCCTTTTCATGTTCGATTCTCTTTATTCCTAAACAATTTCCAAATACACAAGGGCATTTAATCTTCCAATGCAAAATTCCAGCCAGTCCAGATTTGTTTCACCTGCAAAGCTTACTGTTCTGCTAACTATTCCATCATGCGGGTCACTGGCAGAAACATGGAATACCAATACTTTCAAGTCAAAGTCAAGAAAAAATTTCACCCGTGATGCTCCCCCTCTGCTCCTCAGGTTGACACCAATCTATTGATTATCCTTTTGAGTACAGCCTCTGTAATAACACAGTGGGTTACTCCCGCTATCTGTCACACATTGTGGCCTCCCAAGGAGCCCACAGATGATGCATTGAAGTAGTTTATTGGCATAGAACATCCTTAGTCTCAGGAGAACAAGACATTTTACACAATAAGTGGGTGGTAAATCACATTTTTAAAAATGGTATTATTTTTAAATTTTCGTAGGTACTGTTTACAGGAGACCTATAATAAAAGCTATTGTCAAATGAGAAATCACTAAGAAAAGTTAATAATTACCCCCCAATTTATGTCCTTGGAGATTGGCTCTTTTACAGCAGATTTTCTCAGACAAGCTCGCTTGTATTCGTTTTCCCCCCATAAGCTTTTAAAATCCATAAGGCCTAATAGTTCTTGGAGCTGTATGTGACTTATCTGAGGATTAATGACTCAACCTCAGTGCTCCTTTGCCGGTGTCCTGTCTCCCCTCTTAGACCTCGCTGCCTCGGATGCCTTGAAGAAAAATAGCTCATCTACCCAAATCATCCATTACCAAAGCTGGAGCTTTCTAGTTTGCTTACCTTTCTCATGCTGAGACTTTGTTTAAATATAGCACAGCTTTAGAAGTTGCTGGTGAAATTAGTTCTAATTCTGGGCCCTGCTACTGGAAAGCACGCTCTCTGGACACGTTCCAGTGAAGCAGGGTGGAAGTGTGGTGAATTTGTGGTTGTCCATTGAGCTCTAATTTGAGGCAGACACGTCTGTGGACATCCTTGAACTCACAGACGGACTTACAGGGGTTGTATGAAATTGTAAGCAACCTTTTGTTAGTATGTGTGCTCCTGCCCAGTTTTCATCAGGTCAGAACCAAAATAACGTTAAGAACTACAACATTATGAGTATCTTTAGCTTTCAGCCCCTTACTCATAGACTCTCTATATAACATTTTTTAAAAGTTTAAACTTTATTAGTAATCAAAGAGATGTAAATACAAGATGCTACTTTTTATTTATCACATTGGTGAAATTGCAAGAATGAAACTGCTCAGTGTTGACAACAGCATAGGAAAAGACACATTCTGCTGATGGAAGTTTATGCTCTTGGCAGCAATTTGGCAAAAGTCTTGGAATATATGTATGATTGGATCAGCAATTCTGTCTTGAGGAATTTAGCCTAAGGGAAAGAATTGGACAAGTATACAGAGACATTTATCTCAAGATGTTTATTACAGTCTTGTTTATGATAGTGAGAAGTTTATAACTGCAACAACCGGGGTTCATTTAATTCAGTTATGGTGTACTCATAAAATGGATTTCTACAAAATAACACAGCTATATAGTTATCAATATGGAAAGATATTTATATTATGTTACATAAAAATGCTGGTTATAAAATAATATGTGTAGCATTGAATAGAAACTGTACTTATTGAGCCCAAATGGAAAAATAGTCTGAATATGCACTGAAAAGATAGGCACCAAAAGGATATTTGTATTTATACCTAATTAGATTTTTGGTGTTTTTTTCCTTTTGCCTACTTTAAAAAATATATTTTGCCAATAAAGATATATAACATAAATTATAAATACATAAGAAATAAAATAATAAAGGCTTATAAAATCCTTAGTGAAAAAAAAGATATGTTTTGAGAATAGACAAGGGTTTTCTGCAATGATCCAATGATCTAATGAGTAAAACTTTATCTTCTCATTATTAGAAACTAATCATCCATTTATTTAGCTATTGATTTGTAGAAGGAAGAACATTTCTTTCTGAGGAGATCAAGTCATACATATATTTTGTGTGCTATGTGCCCTGTCTAGAATCACCAAATGCTTCACTAAACATGAGAAGGATGTCGTGTGCTTCTTATAGTTTATCCTTTCTTCTTTCTCCTAACCCATGGCACAGGGCAGAGATCAAAGTGTTCATTGCATTAGTATTTGATTGACGTGTGAAAAGAAGAAGAGCTGAAAATTTACTCATATCTGCATCAAAATTTTATGGCACATAATAGGTTCCAAGTACTATCCTAAGAACTTTGCAAATATGAACTCCTTAATAATCTAAGCCACCTAGAAGTGAAAGCTTATAATTATTTCCATTTTATAGGTAAAGGAACAGATGATTTACACGTAAGTCAAGGGACTAGTCTGAGAGGGGAAGCTGTTGCGTATGAGTGAACATTTATCCTCAAGTTGGTAATTATAGTGATAATATATTGGAAACTGAAATAACCTAGGTGTTTTACAAATAGGGAAGAAATATGCAGACACCAAAAATGATTTTGATAATTTTTGAAAGGGTGGGAAATGCTTCCAATAAAATATACATCAAGAAGTCAGGTTCTATAACAATATCACAAGTTTGTGCAAAAACAGCTAAATATCTAAAATGGGGGGGATTAGTAAATATAACCAGATGTTAATTGCAACCACTTCAAAGAGGAGTGAGATTATGGATGATTTTTATTTATTTTTAATTAGTTTCTAATATTCCAAAGTGAGTAGAGAGAACAATATTACTTTAAAAAGAGTTGTGATTTTTTTCCCCTTCAAGTTGATATCTAGCAAAAAGAATGAACACAACTAAAAAGTAGCACTACAATTTAATGTCTGGAAATATGATGTCTGATTCAATGGTGATACCAATATGTATAACCCTGAGCAGATATATTAGGGACATTGATTGACATTCAGTGAATTTAGGATGGTCATTGAATCTTGCCAAAATTCTAGTCTCAGGGGAACATGGATCACTTTTTTTTCCCTTCAGTGCCTGGCTTCTCACTTAGTAGAAGTGCAACAAATGAAAATGCAAAGACTAAAAAGGGCTGGATTAAACAGCAGATGACTAAGTAGAGGACTTTAAGGTTTACTGGGAAAATCTCTATGAACAAAATAGTGTACAATTCTACCATTAAATGTGAACGTACTCCATTGCTTTTCCTTATCTATTCAAAATTCTGATGTATACAACTAAATCACAATAATGTTTTAATGGGAAGGATAACACATTCTAACATATTCTCACTAAGCAATTAGATCTACTTTTTGCTAGCCAGAAGTTCAGACAACTGGAAACAGTTGAACTGAGATTTGCCTGAAAGAAAATCACTCATTCTGAGACAGAAATGGAAATCGACCTGGGGATTGAGATGCAAGGGACTTGCTCTGCTCTAGAAATGGGATGGGAAAGTTAGGAAAAGTATTTTAGGTACATAGCATAGCTAAGAGTGTGGTGTGTATGTGTGAACATGGGATTAAAACACAATAACAGCAGGAACACTGGACCCAGGGGAAGGATCAAACTTTGAAAGTGAAGTGCAACTTGGCAGGGAAAGGAGAATTTTTTTGCCTCTGGGTGAAATGAACACTACTGCTGGACCGTAGCAGTGATCCTTGGACTATAAGCTCATCTCTTTTTCTAGAGAGGGATGGGCCCACATGCTGGGTTAGTAGATTTCACTGACTGTAAAAACATGGTACCCAGGAGTCACCAGCTTGTGTTGGTCCCTGAGAATATTGCCATGTTCATGTCTGACACTTGTCTCTTACATGCTGTCTTGGAGAAATCATGGAAGGACGGCTCCAGGGAAGAAAGAAGCAAGGACTTTTCTAGACATAGTTGACATTAGAACTGTTTAAAGAGAGTGGCTTTATTTTGTACTTTAAGCTCATAAAGGAGTGCAGGTGCCATGATGGCAGAGAAATGGACCACCCTTTACTGCATTCTCCTGCATCCCTAATTTATACTTGTTGACACTTTGTAATAACTCCACTGTTCTTTCAAAAATCTGGTCTCTCTGTTCTTCTCTTTTCCTTGGAGAACTTACCCAGATTTAAAGCCTCAGTGATCTTGACTTTGATCTCAAGATTAAACACTGAATCCCAAAGCCCTTTTAAATATTTACTCTTAAATATTCTGCTGATTTTAAACTAATAACACTCATTACATAGTCTGATAATCCTGTCTTAACTCCATCAATCGTTCTCAACCTCATTGTAATTCATTCTCTTAGGCACCCCAGCATGAAAACTCAGAATTGGTTTTGTTTCCTCTCTTCTTCCTATAACTAGCCAGTTCCTAAGCCTCTTATGTTCTTCCTTTGAGCTATTTCTTTGGTGAATTCAGGTAATATTTTCTATCTAAATCAATAGATAGTGTAAAATTTAAGCCTTTGTTTTATTAATTTTAATTTAGAATTAAAATTGAGATTTTTATGTGACACTTAGTTTTGCCACATAATAGCATATTTAATAGCACAATCATATATTAGCATTAGCAATAGCAGCAGCTACATGAACTAACCCATTTACTCACCTTACTGGTCTAACTGATGTTTTCCATTCTTTCTTGCAAACATATTTAATGATACCTATGGCCTTCTGAATGCTCAAAATTTATTTCTGTATTTTCCAAGAGCCAGTTGTGTTTCTTCAAAAAACCTGTTTTATGCCCATTGAAACTTACTATATAATTATGTGGCTCAATCAAATATAAGCATCCATCAAAAGTGACTTGGTTTTGGAAAACTAGGTTTAAGTTTTGTTTTTATTGAAGAACATTTTTTATTAATTTGAAATTTGAAGTATTTCTTTCCCATGAAGCAACAAATATTTAAAATAGGAAAAGGCTTAAACATTAGATCATAAATTCCTAAATAATTCAATTTTATAAGATAAATTACAGAAATTTTAATACTGTTCTTTTTGTTGTTCCCTTAGGATCAATTTAAAAAATTTGTGAATGTATCTGCAGTAAAAAATGTCCACTAAAATATCTTCAGCAAAACATGTATCATAAATTTTTATTATATTCTGTAAAAACTTCAGAAGATTTTCAACTTCTGCAAAAACCAGAAATTGGCTGAACGATAGTGAACATTGACATGATTTAATCAATTGTTTTAAAATGAGTTACATAGTTGAACTAACTCAAGTTCTATTTCTTTTCTTTTTTTTATTGAGGTATATTTGACATAATATTATATTAGTTTCAGGTGCACAATGTAATGATTCAATACTTGTACATATTGCAAAGTGATCACCATAGTAAGGCCAGTGAATGATTTTAAAATACTAGAAAACAACGAGTTGCTAAAAAAGTACCATTTAACTTAAATAACTGCATAAGATAAATGTAGGTCTGCATTTCTCTTTTGAATGACTTCCTGTTTTAGCTAAAATTTTTAATTAATTAAACAACTACTGAACCTGACCATATGGACTTGAGAACTTTTGGTTTGTGCCTTGAGGGAGAATAGCACAGTGACTCGTTGCGTGGACTCAGTTCCTGTCTGGGTTCAAATCCTGTCTCCATTTCTAACTAATTGCGCTTTAGTTGGAGGTAACCTGTCTGTGTACCACATGAACTACAGGGTAGTAAGGGCACAGAGAAGTAGGCAGGAGAGAATGGATTAGGGAGCGGCTGGTATCCTGGAGTAAGAATGAAGTCACCCCATGGCTGTGAAGCGGGGCTTTTTGGGTGGCTGAAATATAAGATGTAGTCTTTCCTTTCTTTTCTTTTTTCTATAGGCCATATACCTTTTTGCGACTTTAGCTCTGCAATTCACATTTATCGTATGAAAGGGAATGGTTTGGGGCTTAAGTAACAGGATATAGGGCAGAGAAAACATGGGGTCTGGACATGTTCTGCATCTCTCTGCGGAAAAGTCTACCCACAGTATAGCTCCTTTGCCATCTTGGGCTGGAATTGCTTTGGGTGTAAAGGTGTTGAGAAGCCTGGCTGCCCATTGTTCAAATAAGGTATATGTCAGTGATGTCAACACAACGTGTTGAGGAAATGTCACATCTGTCTGCAATTGGCTACCTCTCAATAGGAGAAACACCGCTGGAAGCCTGGAGACCAGATGTTGCTTTCAATCAAATAGAGGTCAGGCAGCTTTAGATGAAGAATGTCTGCACCTCCCCATCCCTGGCCCTAAGAGAAACATGGAAGGCAATTTTGGTGGAATCGTAATTGTTTTAGCTCATGTGTCTATTTTTCCTAGTATATGATATTGCAGCCACTACAACAGGACAACAAAAATGCTGGCCCTGGGTCCAAGAACTAGGAAGAAGACATCACAGCCATGAGAGTCCTGTTCACAGGGTCATGGCCCAGTTTCCAGCCTGGGTTTTGCCATTGCAGGTGTGGAAGAAACCTGGAAATATCACTGTTTTAGCTAGACTTTGATTTTTAAAATGGAGTAATGAGAACATTATTATAGCTGATTTGTGTCATCCTTTCCAGTTCAATACTGTGCAATTATGCAGATATGAGGGAAGCCTGGCCTTGGCTAAGCCTTGGGACAGCCATCTGGAAAATAAGTACAGTGATGTTTCCAGAATGAAAGGCCCTTTTGCTATTTCCTACTAGTCCACATGGGGAAAACGGGTTAAAACAGCTGGTTGAAAGCATGTCCTGAGCCAGAGAGTGAGAAATGACTGATTGTGAACTTAATTTTAAAGGACTCTCTAATTAAACCTCTTAGAGTCAATAAAAGATCTCATTCCTTAACTAACCCTGTATACCACGGGGATTTAGAAATTAATGTACACTTCAGGACACTTTGCTCCTTTCACATTTGCAAAGGTTTTCTGTTAGGGTGACAGTGAAACAGAGCAGGAAAAGCATCCAGGTTTCTTTCTAATTCAATTTCATGCCAATTACTATATATATATATATATATATATAGTTTTTAACATCCACTAAATGAGGCATTTTTGCTAGGTACTACTAGGGATGAAGAGGACATTGTGAAGGGAGAAATAGTTTGGCCCCACTCCTGACATTTTCTTTCATGTCCAAGTATATCTGCTAGTTTCTCTCTACCCTGTAACTCACTACTCATCAGTGAACATGGGGGACTCACTGATTTGTAAACTTGGGAAGAATGCCGGTTTGATTCTGCCCTTCTTCTCAGGAGCCTGCCTCTCTGCATTGAGCATTTGCCCTGAGTGGCATTGTCCTGCATGGACCTTCTGCCGCTAAGTGGCAAACAGGAGGAGTGAGGTTGCAGCTTTCAGGTAGTAACTTAAAAATCCTCCAATATGTTTTGCCTTGGCCAGTGGCACTGAGAAATTAGAACAAAGAGTGAAATTTGAGTGGGGGGTGCAAATTCTACTTGTTACAAGGCTTTTGGTGGGCAAGATGTATAGTTTATGGGCCATAGACTTAGTGTGGGGGGAAGAGTTTTTTTTTGATTTTGATGATTTAAGGTTTATATCAGCCCAAGTGAGTTTTTAGAGTAATGTAGTTGGCACTTAGCTACTGTGATCTGAGTGAGAGCCTTTAAGACAGACACACAATATGTTGCCCTTGGTGAATGACACTTTTCGGAAGTTCTGATTATGGGCAGTTGTTTTTATTGGGGGGACTACCCTGTGGGGAACTTCAACTGATCCATGTGGGTGCCAGGGAGTTCAGACCTAAGGCCCTTATATGGTGTGACTGATGGGCACAAAGCTGAGACTATTATAGAGAAAAGAGATTCTCCACTGGCCTTTTAAGACTATGAGCAGAACAATACCAGCTGTGTTTAAAGGACAAGGCCACTGAGTCCTATGCACGCTATGACACACTGGTGAAGTACTGGCTTCAAGTGGTGAATGCTCGCCTGAGGAGCAGTGCTAAACTGGCTATCCTGTATCCTATTCTGTGTGTATGAGCAAGCAGGAAACGGAGAGACTAACTCTGAATTCATGTTTGTATCTAACATGTTCAAGTGTGGTAAATATACAAAGCACTCCTGGGCAAGTTTCAAGGTGAGTCAGTTTTTATAGGGGGGCATCGTCCTGCAAGGTCATGCAGAGCATGTGTGGAATTCAAGTCAGAGGAAGCCAATGTCTTGAGGAACACATGAGGCAAAGGGTCTGGATGTCACTAGGCCTCTGAATACCCAGGCATGAGGATAGCAAGAACTTTAGGGTTAAAGACAAAGCAGACATAATATGTCAGAGGAATGAACAATAATTAAAGAATGAGCAGAGCTATTTAAGGTTGAGTAATCAAGGCACACTTCATGGAGCAGTGTATGTTTGAAATGGATCTTGACAAAATAGCCGATTTTTAGGCTTCCCGTTCCAGTGTGAAAGGAAGAGCTTTGGAGCTCTTAGTACCATCTCTGGTTCCTAGTTTCCTTCTCAACCTGTGCAGATTCACTCCGATGCTGCATTTGTTGCAGGCAGGCTTTTACACAATCCCATTAAAGGTATACAGCAGCCATAAAAGGTAACATGGCAACTCTTTCCTCTTCTTTTTCTGTCCTACCACTAAATCCCTAGGAATTTGAAACTTTTCAGGCATGAATCCCACTAAACCAGAGATAGGATGCGAAGGAATTGAATTATTCCTTGCCAATTTAAGAGTCTTGGTTTATTTTCAATCATTATCTGTTAAAATAATGGTTAGGTCTCAGCATTTGTGTTTAAAGTCAACTGAGAAACCCTCTTGGTAATGGCCCTACCATCTGGCATGGCTCAGAATTTTTATATTTTTGATGTTTTGATTTCTGATGCCAGGGGTGGGGACAGGTATAAATCCTTTGATGTTTTATCCCTAGAATGTCTTCGTCCTTGTCAGGTTGATTTGAGAAATTCCCTGATTACTATTCACCTCTAATACAGGCCCTTGGACTCTTGTTATGTTTGCCCATAATGGGACTTTGACACATTGTTTGATATGAAACACCTGAGGCCTTTTGATGTGCAATGGCGAATTTTCTTATATGCTAGCTAGCTTGTGCTTAAATATGAAATATCTTAGATCCCATGGATAAAGATATGAGTAGATGCTAATCTATATTAAGGGATAAAAGACAAGGTTATCTTTCTCAATAACATAGAGATTTAAAAAGTATATTTTTAATAATTTCAGAGAGGAAGGGAGAAGTAGAGAGAGTTAGAAACATCAATGATGTGAATCATTGATTGGCTGCCTCCTGCATGCCTCCTACTGGGGATTGAGCTCATAACCCGGTACTGACTGGGAATCAAACCATGACCTCCGGGTTCATGGGTCGACGCTGAACCACAAGGAGCATTCTTGTCACAGGATTGAAGATCCCGTCGGGAACAGTCTATAGGGGATGGAGGCAATAGGACACAATGGAAAAGCCTCCAGGATGCCAGGAGCTCTGAGTAGGAACAATGAAAGCATACACTGACATCTAATTGGATGAGCTGGTACGGAAACAACTGGTGGCTGTGAGCGTCTTCGCCTTGAAAGGAGAGATGAACTTGGATGCCTAAGTTCATAAGATCCTTTCACGGGAGATTGCACTCCATCATCCCATGGGGCTAGGGGATACAGGAAAGAGCTGGCAAGGCCTGAGACCAAAGCTGCTGACTGTGGCTGGGGTGGGGGAGTCCCCCGCTGCTGCTTTTCTCATAA
>NW_006290306.1:3298257-3306511 GCF_000327345.1 Myotis davidii
ATTATGTTCAATTTGTAACAATGAAAATACATCCTGCATATCAGATATTCACATTACGATTCATAACAGTAGCAAAATTACAGTTATGAAGTAGCAACGAAAATAATTTTATGGTTGGGGTCACCACAACATAAGGAACTGTATTAAAGGGTCGTGGCATTAGGAAGGTTGAGAACCACTGATCTACAGGATAGTTTAGGGAAAGGATGCTTTCTGGAAAACATTGATTTCTGTTCCATTCTAGGTTCCAAAAATATGGGAAGCTAGGCTGTCTCATTTCCCATCAGGTTATCAGCTTCAATCAGTGTCTGGTTCATATATAAAAAATACTAGTAAATATGTTAAATAAAAAATAAAGAATTAATGAAACAAATTAAATGAAAATAAACAAAAGAAATACATGGGTGAGTGGATGACATGGTTTTGGTTATAAAATGGCCTTCCACTTCCTTTTTCTAGTTGATCAGTAGAATATTCAAGCTAAGGCCTAAAAACTCATAAGAACTTGGTCAATGTCTTTCAGATCATTACAGTTAGAAAAACACTAATTTGACCAAGATCTATTCTTTCTTGGGAGTAGGTAATGAGAATCCAATCTGGCTAAGAGATTTAGGTTCAGTCAGACAAAATTGAATTTGAGTCTTGGCTTGGCTCTCCGCTTATTAGTGGTGTGATTTGGAGAAGGACTCAAGGGAAGGAAGCAGAGCGGAAGAGGAAAAAATGACCGGCATGAAATGACTGACAGGGATTAAAAAATATGTATGTTTGCCAAATCATGGGGATTTTCAGAAATGCTATTGCTCTGGGCTGGGCTCTACTTTAGCTGATGAGACAGGCACCGATAAAATACAATTGTTCATAGATAGAGAGCTATGTGATGTGACAATACATTTATTTGTCCATGTACACTGGAAAGCAGGAATCTAGTCAGTTCCACACTTTTCAATTTGTGGATTATTCATTTACTTTGCTTCACCTTTACACCTTTCATTTGTGGAGAGGAAGCAGAAGTGATATCTAAATAACATTCAGTTTTTCACTTATTACTATGTTCTGGAAAAAAATGTTCAGCAAACAGAGGTTCCGATCTCTCTTCTTTGAAATCTCAGAGTACATTACAACTCCCTTGTCACATTGTACCTTCTACCTGGCAGTGCAGTTGTTCGCTAATGTTTATTCACTTTGCTTTAACCTTGCTTTCTCCTCCGCGTACTACCCAGATCAAAGGAGGCATGAATGTCAGTTCCATCACTGGTTTGAAGGAGAGCCTTCAGAAGGCTCAATTTAATTAACTGAAAATTGTTTTTATTAAATCTTTTCAGTTTATTATTGTAGACAGGTAAGAGTCCATGGTATTTTCTTGGCATAAATTTCTCTTATGTTGAGGATTTGAGCATCTAAATATGTGACATGGGGTAAGATCTGACTAAAAGCCTTTTGTAAGTCAAAACCTAAGGCACACCCGGAAGATGAAGTACCCCTTTTGCTTAGCCCTTGGTTAAGTACAATGAAATCTATTATCCCTGGGGGTAATGGATATTGGGTGGTTGTCCTTTCTTGGAAATGTCTCAATGTCCATATGTGAGGAAGTTTCCTAGAACACCCACTATACCATAATTCCAACTCCACAACATTTTCTTCTGAATAAGATTTAGAGAGTGGGAAAATTTCCTTATGGTTGAAGGCATCCTTGTGACTCTTAATTGTTGGAATTCTATGCTATTTCAGCCATGGAAAACCTTGAGTTATCCAAGTAATAGCTACTGTAGCTTAAGTCAAGCACATCTACCCCAGAGAGGGAGGACATCTATGCTTCAGCCCTCACATCTTACAATGTTGGCAATTAATTAGTTGAGCAAAGAGGAGCAGGTAAGGATCCTGGAAGTGGGGGCATCTATCTCTTCTTGTAAATATTATGGGGGGGGGGTGCAGAAAAGAATTCAAGATCAAGTAGTCTATGATGCTTAATGAATTTATTTCAAACTCTAGATAAGGTTTTTTTTTCAGATATAATTCTTATCTTATTTTTTTAATTTTTGCTCTTTTCCCACAGGATTTCTCCTTGATTGCAACCTAAGCACAGTAAAGTACTGATCATTTCCCTAATTCTCCCTGCTTTTTCAAAGGCAGTGCCTTGTATGCATGTCTGACATCCCCTTTGGGCAAGTTACTCACTTTTCTGAGCCTGTTTTGTCATCTGGTAGATGAAGATAATAAAAACATCTACCTCACTGGGGCTATTGGGAGGATTAAATAAGATGATCCATAGAAATGGCTCAGCACAATTTCTGGTATATACAAGCTTGATCATTGTAACTTGGCATTATTTTCATTTCTTCTTTTGTCTGCCTTATGAATTTCTACTTATCTTCCAATAACCATATGAAGTATACCTTTTGCTTTGAAACCTTCCCGGTTTGTTCAGTCAAACCATTGCCTTTTCTCCTAGTTTTCATATGATTCTGTAAATGTTTACATTATATTCAGCTGGAATTCATTTAGATTCCTGTCTTCCCCCAAAGGACTGTAACCTTTAGAAGATGGGGACTGTGTCTAGGTTATTTTTTTTCAACATTTGACACAGTTCCTCTGCAAATAAAAACTTCATTAATATCCATCAAATAAATTTTTGAGAAAGCACATGAGTGAATGAATGAATAAATGAAAGAAAGATTCTTTAAAAAGATGTACCATGGCAGAATAAACTGAAGTTCCTCAAAATCTAATTCACAGATAGTAGGTTTTGAAAATAGTTGGCATTTAATTTTGCCGAAAAAAGTTCAAGGTCACATAAGTGTTTTACAAGAATGTAAATGGAGTATGTTAAAAGAGTAAACTGAGTTAAACTCAATTTTCTTGATAAGAAATGGAAGTGATGCCCCAGGGTGAATCTAAACCTCTTTGTGAGGAAGAGAAGAATAGAGAAAGTAGAGGGGGAGCTGGGGGAGTTTTGGAAGAAAGATCATTGGAATAGCTGCTGAAAAGTGAGATTTGGGAGAAAGTGAGAGATAATTCAAAGAGAATTTTTAAGGAATTTTAAGTCAGCTATATTTTTCATCTACTGAAAAGAGCCATCCTTAAACCCAACCCAAATTTACCTGGCTCCCCAGTTGTCCAGCTCTCCCATCCCCGCTGAATAAGACTGCTGGTAATTGGATGTTTCGGACATTTTCTCTAAAGTCCCTATATCAGAGAATAGGAAGCCCACTCTTCTCTCATTTGTTTCCCATCTGTCCTGGATCGGATCTCATGAAATCCCTTGTAGCCCTCTGCATGGACTCTCATGGCCAACAACCAGGTTTTCAGCTGACCATGCTAGATGGCTTGAGCCACAACTTCTGAGAACATGTCCTCCCAGAGATGTAGGACTGTATTGTTCACTGATGCAGGTATGTGTTGGGCTTCAGGTTAATTACATGTCCTCCAAACTTCTCCCTCTCTGTGAAGAGGAACCACCTGTTGTGCCCTGCATTTTCTGTACTCCATATGATCCACCTCTTATCTCAGATCAATGCTTGGGTAGTTGGGGAAATGGTATGTCTTTTTATCTCTACCTTCCTTGAAACTTATCAAGCACTCATATTATTCAGCCTGACACATAAAGCAATAAGGTGAATATTTCTTTACTTCTATTTTTGCTTCATGACATAGGAAGTAAAAAAGAAAAGAAAAGAAAATGTTATTGCCTCCTTACATACCATTCTATTATGTTGAGCATAGGTGAGATTTGAAGGAAATAACTAAAATGTGATGTCCTTGGTTAGGAACTGATTCTGTAAATTGATCATATAGCAGTAGATACAATAAAATGGGTAATTTTCTCATAAGTAGAAAGAGAATTGCCACAGAAATATCAAAGGGCAAACAAAGGCACAGAATTAACAGCCATAAACTCTTTTGAGTTTATTAGAGCATGACTTTTTGTAGAGAGCTAGGACAGGATTACTGAGTTTATAGATTACTTCATAAAAAGTACAAAAACAGGAGTATATCATGCTAGGATCTTTTTAAGCGAGTATTTATAGGCTACAACTAGAATAGAGGGGTGAGAATATGAAAATTAATTTATCATATTGTTTTTATACCATATCATGTGATTTTCCAAAGGCTGTCTCAACATATTATATGCATTTTCACTAGCAGTGTTTGCTAGAGAGAAAAAATTCAGTGTGCTGGTAGATTTGTCTCAGACCCAATAGATCCTCGTGGCTCAGTAAATAGAAGCTCTTAGTTCTATTTGGTGTGATTCCAGAGATTGTAGACAATCTTTCTTCCTGTGATACCTGAATCTGAAATATTAAAGGCTTCTCCCTTTAGAGTTAACTTCTTTATGTGGCCACTTTAAACATATCTCTTACTTAGTTTATTAAGGAACTTTTGTTCCCAATACTAGGCCTTAAAGGCTTTATGTGTGTGGTGGTAAAGATGAAAAGGACAAAGATTGAATAAATATATTGCATTTTATCTTAATATGAAGTAATTTTGGACATTGATTCTTAAAAGTAGCATTTGAACTGTCAGTTGTAATCATTCGGGATATGTTAGATAAATTTGATCTCATGAAACTGCTGGAGACAATATGAAATCAAACATGCCTTCCAGCTCAAAGAAAAGATCAGCCCTACAAGAAGACAGGATTGATGAGTGGGCCCTTCCTGGGCGTTTTAATACCTTCTGCCCTTGGGCAAGCCACTTCACTTTAAATGAAAACTCTGAACTTTACTTGGAAATTGAAATTGGGTAGAAAAGGAAAGGGGGTTGGATTAGGAGATCTTGGATCATGTAAAATGACAGCTTATTCCCATATGGCTGACTCCATAGGGCTGACTTTGACACTCAGTTGAAACATATGCAGAAAGTATGAGGAAAACACACCCACATATCATGCAAAAAAGGACCCTTCACATGCGGCTGTTGGAATTGTTCACCAAAGAGTCAAGGCAAGTCATAGGCCAAAAGTTCATCATAAACATGCAATAGCAGATCTAACTGAGACATGGTCACGTAACAATACATGGTTTGTTTCAGTGTCAAAGAATCCTCATAAATAACAAAAACAACAGCTTGCTTTTCCTGGTACTTTAGCATTTATAATGCATTTGTCCTTTCAGGGACATAAAGCTATGGATTTCCAGCCTAATTTTGAAGATGGAAAAACTGAGACTTCATGAAGCTTAGTCTTTTCTCAAAGTCATATAGGAGGAATTAAGCTTTTATGCAAATTTTTCTGATCACAATTCCTCGCTAATCGCACTAATTTTTCAAATCCAATTAAACACTGTCATGGTATGTTGATGTTTAAAAATTATTTCCTAGATGTATCTTCTAAACTTTCTTTTATAGCTTATCAAAACTGATTTAACCAATCTAAGGACTATTGGGCTCAGTTTAAAAAATAAACACACCTTGCCTGCCATGTGTCAGTTCTGCTGGAATGAATGGGGCTGGGGCTTTAATGTCCATCTGGAAGATATATACTTTACACCATTGCTGCACATCACCATATGGGTCAGAGAACCGGGCTCATCATTTAAATAAATATTGTTGTTAAATCATTTCCCATTGTGAGGGGTTGAGCCGCATTAGATCTTGAGTCGAAAGAACACCATTAGCTCAGGGTTTACAATTAACTACTGTTCTTTTTAGATTTAGTGTGAGACATTTAGCAAATGACCCTGAAAAAAATGCTCTTATTTGATTGAAAGATGTGATTGAATTGCATAATAGCTTTAAAACATTACAACCAAAAACAAGCTTTATCTACTACCAATTCGTTTTTCAAAGAAGTTCTTAGTTTATTAACTCTCATGAAAAATCTGCACAATCACCACAGATCAAGTTCCTGAAGAATCTTTACTCCTTCTGTTGTCCAATCTCCAGCTCACTTTTGGCAGCACCAACATTGGCCTCTGCGCTCCCCCTGACTTCCTTCATTCTGTTCTTTCTGTTCCTTTCTCTGTTTTCTTGAGGTCTTCTTCCTCTCATAAGGCCCTGTCTTGCAAGCCTATTTTTAGGTTCATTTTGCTTTGTGTAATCCAGTGAATTATAAATCATACCAAAGCCAGTTGTCTTGCCATCACAAAAATGGTTTCTGCATCCAAACACAAAGGTGTCACCGCTTGGTAAGTGGGAGGAATGAAATCATTAAGTGGGCCAATGACAGTGATCTTTTTCTTTCTTTCTTTTTTTTTGTTTGTGATTTTTGAAAAAGAATTGCAAAGCGTTGAAGAGTTTGAGAAAATTGCAAGTGAACTTGTGAAGTCAGTTTTAAAAGGACAGCCTCTGCCACTTGTAATATTTGAGCTATAACTGGGCACCAAATTTAATATGCTGGAGGTCTGCTGATTGCATAAGCAATGGGCCACTTGCTTTTGCAATTAACTACTCGCACCCTTGTTTTTCTTTGCAACCCAAGAGGTTGATTATGTGATTGTAGGTATAGTAATTAGCACAGATGAAAAGAAAAACACAGCAGAAGCCTCATAAGTGTTCTTTAACTGAAAGCCGCAAGTATGAGCTAATTAGGTTAGAAGGTACAGGAGATGGTCTCCAACATGTGCTATGTTAAAACGCTTTCTCTGTAGTCTAGTTGCTCTTATTGTGCAACAGAAGTTGTTTCCCCACCAGTCCAGCATGGCCCCAGTTCTCTGTTCCAGCAAAGAGGAAAGGAAAGTGACATATGGAGTGGGGAGCTTCCTTAGTCTCAGATATGTCCTCCTTAGGCTGACACTGGAATTTTTAAAATACCTGTAGAAATGAGAACCCAAAAGAATATATACAATGCATCCATCTTTCAGAGTGTCTTCCCTCCCTCCCTCCCTCCCTCCCTCCCCCCCTCCTTCCCTCCCTCTCTCTCTCCCTTCCTCCTTTTCCTTCCTTCCTTCCTTCCTTCCTTCCTTCCTTCCTTCCTTCCTTCCTCCCTTCCTTTATTCCTTCATTTCTTTTCCCTTCCCTTCCTTCCTATTACATTCTCCTTCTGGAAATATGGCAAATAAAAAACAAAAAACAAGCCCTAAAAAAGACTTTTTGGACTATAACTACTTAGAAAAGTTAGATAAAATATAAAAAATTATATATATAGTTGTGCTCACAAGAAAGAAAAGACAATATTTATGAAATTGCCAGAGGTAATAAATTGTTAAGCATATGAACCAATTTAGATGCTTGAGGTTGGTATATAAAGTCAGTAAAATTATAAGTGGAATTTGATAAATACATGATATTTTAACATATTTTTTAAAAAATTCAGGACTGATTTGTTTAGCAAGTATCATTTAGGAAAAATACAGTACTTTCATAAAATGCAATTAATTAGTCTTGATGTAATGGGAAGTATGTATAAAACTTTGTATTCTACATTTGAGAATACACATTTTTTAAAAACACAAGTGGAACTTTTATGAATATTGACCACATATCAGATCATAAATATAAAAAAAAATCATTTCATAGAACACTTACTCTGATCACATGAAGTGACTATAGGACTAGAGAGAGAAACATCAAACCTCTTTCGTATATATTTGGTAAATAAAAGAAAAACAACACACTGCCAAGTAATTTGTACACAAAAATTAAAATTTAGAAATCAGAAAATGTGAAAATGTTGAGAACTGAGTAGCACTGAAAACACAGCTTATACAGGTGAGTGGGTTGTAGTGAAGGTGGCACTCAGAGGTTAAAGTGTGGCATTACATGCTCATGTTAGAGAAGAAGAAAGACTAAAAGCTAAAGATCTATATTTGAAATAAAAGAGAAGAAAAACTAAACCAGAATAAACACAAATAATGGAAGTTTTAATCAAGAATAAAAAATAATAAATTAGAGCAAAGGAATATAAAGCTATGCCAATAAAACCCAAAGTTGATTCTTTGAAAGATTAACAATAGATAAGAATAACAATAAACAAAACAAATAAGAAAGATAAAACAAATACATTGAACTAATAGATGAGAATAATGAAAATAAAAACAATTATAATTAGAGATTAAATGAATCATAAATTAATATAGAATGACTATAATAAATTTGAAAATGTAAACCAAGTGGAGAAATTCTTAGAAAACTATAATTTTCCATAACTGACTACAGAAGAAATCAAAATCTTAAATATTTAAGTATTAAAGATATCAAAATGAGATTAAAACTTCTAGACCATCAAACCCATTAGGCCCAGGTAGTTTTCAGGTTATATTTACCAAAATGTTAAGAAAAGCATTAATTTCAAACATGCTTTCAGGAAACAGAAAAAGAA
>NW_006290306.1:3308086-3375081 GCF_000327345.1 Myotis davidii
GGAAAAGCTGGAGTAGAATGAAGCAGAATGGGAGAATGCTATTGCCTTAAAAAGCATAGGCAGAGAGGAAGTAAGATCTGTTCCCCGCATTTTGAATGTGTAGTCTCTATAGCATCTTGGTCAATGGAAATGTCTTTGTTGATGGAAATGTCCTATATCTGTACTGTCTAAAACAGGGGTCCTCAAACTTTTTAAATAGGGGTCCAGTTCACTGTCCCTCAGACCATTGGCGGGCCAGACTATAGTTTAAAAAAAAAACTATGAACAAATTCCTATGCACACTGCACATATCTTATTTTGAAGTAAAAAACAAAACGGGAACAAATACAATATTTGTATTTGCATGTGGCCCCCGGGCCATAGTTTGAGGACCCCTGGTCTAGAATAACAGCCATTAGCCTCAGGTGACTGTAAAATTTAAATTAATTAAAATTTAAAAGGATTAAAAGTTCCTTTACTCAGTGACTCTAGCCACATTTTAAGTGTTCAGAGTTGTGGGGGGAAAGCCAACTCCATGATGGATCTTGGACTGATTCACTGAACTACAAATGGGAACACTGAGGCCGAAGTATTTAAAAGGATGAGGGAGTTACATGGGTAAGCTTATACCTTTTGGTAATGAAAACATACACTCTTATTAGATGTTATCTTCTTTTATGAAAAAACTGTGAGCTATAAACTTTAAAAATAATAACTAATGACCATGTTAATCTGGGCAGGTAGGCATTCTAACCCCATTTTACTGAGAAATTCCTAAGTAATGGTTCTTCCAAAAATTCAGAAATTTGTTTAATGATCTTTGGCTTGAGGTATTCTTTTTCCTTCCAAATATAAATGTTTGAAAGGCCTCTGTCACCAAGTGATTCTGAACCAAAAGGCAGCCATAGTAAATCAATCAAACAAATCCTTATTCCCCTTTGGACTCGGTGTATATCACTTGGTAAGCATTTACTGAAGGCCATCTTTATTTAAGGTGCATAAATACATGCTGACTTACTCCAGAGAAGAATAAGGTTGACCTTGTACTTGAAAAGATTATGTTGTAGTAGCAGAGATAGAATATACACCACTTCCTTTTATTTACTGCATTGAGATAAATGTGTGCTTAGGTCATGTTAGAAAACTGAGCAGCTATTAGTGTCCACAGTATACAAAATAATTAGAAAAATGATTCTAAATCAGAGTTCATTTACACTTTCACTATGGAAGAAAATCATTTTCCAGTTTAACAAAAATGTTATGATTTGATAACAGGTGTTGAAACAGAAAACTGTTAATAGGATCTGGGTCCCTGCCATAAAATGTAGAGGTTATGAAAATACAAACACAACTTACATTTTTTCCATGGCACTAAAACATTTTTGAAGGCAAGAAAATCCTTTCCCTTAAAACAGCTAGTCATTTGCCTAAGCAGTAACATGCAAATAAAGTCCTTATTCTAACCTTATCTTCCTGTGTAGATGTGAGTGTGACATTTGTATTTAAGCTTTGATAAATGTAACTGTTCTACAAGTTGACATCTCCTTCCCTCACTTTATTCTTAATGTTTTAATGTAAGCTCTCTGACCAGTCTAATGTATTTTTTTTTTGTAATTTAAGGAATATTTTTGAGCCCTAGCTAGTACTTCCAGTTATTCTGGCCTATTTCCCATGTTCCTTCCATAGGCACAGTTCAGACAGTCACATGGTTTCCCTCTTTACCCCATTTCATCCTAGAATTTCTCAGGTGTTCCTTGGAGCTCAGCTCTTTCCTGAGATCATTGTGTAGCAAACTCGCCTTGGGGATTTGTTGATCCATTTCCAGCAAACCCACTGATAAATGCTCATTTAAAACTTCTTTTCAGCTCTATATAAGGAGAATGAGTTCAATTAGTTATTTCCAAAATGAGAGTTGGTATCAATGCACATATTATTTCATGTTATAAAGGGCTCATAATAAGTTTGTGTCCTTGGAGGCCATTCATAGGACTTGTCAATGCTTTCATTAATTTTATGGTTTTTCTCTTTCTCTACCAAGAGTCTCACTGTATACATATATATTTAAAAGGAATTTGAAAAAAAAAAAAGGTCCCATAAAATCCAAGAGAGGTAGCTATTAGAAAAATAATTAATTTTTGTGAATGATATGTAAATTCACATCAGGGTTTCTTTTTAAATTGCAGTAGTTTCATAGAAAATTAAAAACTGAATTTAGTAAGATACACAATATTTGCTAATGCGTAAAGAGATGACATTGACTCCCAACACAATATATCCTGTTGAAGGAGATAATTGATTTGGGCTTTTTAGCCCACAGATGAAAAAAGCGTCATGGCAGTGACAATAATTTTCACCAAATATTTGATTGCTTCCCTCCCTTATCTCCCTTATTTAGTGTGGGGCAAGATGACCAGTTCTGGCCAATGACCTGCTAGTGAAAGTGGTCCATGTCACTATAGATTTAAGGAACTGAGGGTGGGTGTGAGTTTTTCATGCTCTTTTTCCTTGATATGTCAGTCCTGAATGTCATGTGTCAACATGGTGATGTTATAAGATGGTAGAGTGTCCTCAAACTTGGGGCTTTTGGTGAATGTGAAACAAAGTCTCCTGCTGACCTATGTTGGATACATAATTTTGGCAACTGCCTTAGTCAGCTTGGGCTGATATAACAAATACCATAGGCTTGTGACTTAAACAACAAACATTTATTTCTCACAGTTCTGGAGGCTTATAAGTTCAAGATCAAGGTGCCTGAATATCTAGTGAGGGCCAGCTTTATGGTTTGCATATGGCTGTCTTCTTGCTGTATCCTCACCTGGCCATAAGATATATCTCTTCTTATAAGGGTACTAATACCATTCATGAGCACTCTACCTCCATGACCCAATTACCTCCCCAAGGCTCTACATCATACTGGGGACTTCAACATATAAATTCAGGAGAAACACATCACAGCGACATATGAACACTTGCATCATGGAATCACTGAGCTTTGGGGTTTGTTTGTTCCCAGATTACCTTGCTTAGTACATGTACCTTCTGCAGAGAAATGACACTTGTTGCCTGGCTTCTTTCAACATACTACCTAAAGTTATATGTAGATATTTACCATAGAACAGGGAGCATGTCCTTTTGCCTGGAAAGGGAGGAACTGTGCCATCTAACCTTATACATAATGTCCTTGCTGAAAAGGCTGTCTTTATTTGCATAGCTCATAATAATAATGAAATTGATAAGGAAAATCCCAGAAATAACATATTTTCCACTTGATCTTTCTTTCTAAATATTCTACACAGATATAAAGGCACCTGGATGTGCTAGAACTCAAATTGTGACCGTCTAATGTGGAAATTCAGCATATTAACATGTAAAAATGCAGTGGGGTCCATTTTTTTGCAGCTGTTTCTGATGCAGGGTTCATTGTCTAGCTCAATTAGAAACTCATCTTCTGCAATACCATTTCCTTCTCTGTGGTTGATTTGATCAAACATCCTATTGTTTAAGCTAAAAACATAGCTTTACCAAATCAGCCATAGTATTGTTCAGAACTCATCTTTCATTATGTTATTCCTCATCAATGCTTATGATACTAATATCTGCAAAGAGGAACTGAATCTCAAATTAAGCTTTTCGAATCCACTTGACTAAAAGTAGTCTGTGAACAGAGGATTTTCTTTCCTTTTTTATTTTTTAAAGGAAAGTAAAATGATCCAGTCTTGTATGGATCATGACAATACCAAACAGATGCAAATAAATATTAAAGTAATATATTTTAGTGTTGGATTGCAGCCCAAATTCTTTGCCCCAGAAAATTACATAAATGCTCTAGTGTGCATGTGGTTTATATTTAAGGTGTAATGAGCTGTTCAAATAGAGAAGGGCAGGCAACCATATTAAAAATAAACATCAAATTTTAACAAGGACACATCCACTTAGTTTGCAAATAGTCCTAATGGTTTCAGTTTATTGCAGCTACTCCAGCATAGGACATCTTTGGTTGAAACCCAATTTGCAATTTCAGAGTCTCCTAGAGAATCTGGAAAGGTTGCTATGTATAATTACTTTATGGAATAATTGTCCAACTGTGTTCATATTGCCAGAATGAGCATAGTCTGAATGAGAGGGTAAAACAAGAGCAAAACATGGGAGCAAGTGGTAAATGAATACTTGAGAAAGTCTCACCAATTCCACTGAATTAGAAGTCATTCTCGATTTATTTCTTGTATCATCATAATGGCTCATGACTGGCCAGTGCTGGGACATCCCTCTCTGGGTTCTGATACCGGCATGTTACACAGTGTTAAGAAAGCCTGAGGAGAAAGAATAGGTAAATCTGCCCTGATTACTTTAGGTTTAAAGACACCTGCAAGATGCTTTTAAGACACACACACACACACACACACACACACACACACACGCACATATGCACCCTTAGCATTTGCCCTCTACTCTACTTGCAATGACAAATTTATTCTGCTTTTTGCCTCCATAAGTGGGTCTTTGTAACCAGGGAAATTATTCTGATTCTCAGTCCTGCCCCCCGAATGTTGTGTGTTGTCTTTGCAAAGGATCAAAAAGTGAGATTTATAGTTTCAGTAAATACCTTTGTTCTAGTTTATAATTTATAAACTATGAAATGTTCACTCTTCTGAGTTTTATCCAATAAAATGCCAAACAATTTTAAAATAAATACTCTGAAATTGTTACACTTTACACAGAGGGGGAAGCTGTGGGGGTTTTATGAGGCACCTGGCTGAATGCAGGGTAGGGTCACTAGGCAGGTTGTTGGAAAAAAACCAAAAAACAGAAAGAGGTCAGTTTAAAGTAGAAGCAAGTAAAGAGTAAAATAAGAATCTCTTTAGAAAATTTGCAGTAATATTGGAAAACTCATTTCCATTGGAGAGGATGGGAGAAACCCTCCTGTTTATTACTGAGAAGAGAAAAACAATATTTTTATTTACTTGCTAATTATTACAATTATCTTATTGCGTATGTTAAATGTATATTTTTTAATTACTAAAGTTGAAAACAAATTCCAACAATTCTAAATAAATGTATAAAATTAAAAAATTTTGTTCTCTTTCATTCTGCTACTTTTAACTTTTTACCTTCTCCCTCTTTTTCTCTTTTTCAAAACTTTCAAAATAAAATAAAGTATACATCCTCTAAACTTGCTGGTCAAAAAGTGGTCCATGAACCAGGAGCATGGGCATATTAAGAACTTGATAGAAATGAAGAATTTCAGGCCACATCCTGGACCTACTGGATGAGAATCTTTATTTTAACAAGATCCCTAGTGATTATTCATATGCCTATTACAGTTAAGAAGTACTGAAATCTCAATGCCTGGGATCTATTCTACAGAAACACTAACATATATGCATGCATTTACCTATCTACCTATTTATCTATGCATGCATTTGTCTCTCTCTCTATCTATCTGATATGTATTTGTAATGAACATTTTTATATTTATATCTAAATATTGCATATGTATATGTATTTGTAAGAGCAAACACTTTGAAACAGCAAAAATGTCCATTGTAGGGAACAGATTAGTAAATCCTAATGCAGTCACAATGTGGAACACAATGTAGAGCGACTTCTTTTAGTTTCACCTATTTATCATCCAGCTGATGCTTTTCAGCCTGTGTTGTCCATAACCAAGAGGCCCAACAATCTGTTTTGCTAAATGGAAGATCTACAAAGGTGTTATTTGTATCCTTTAGGCATAGAAGCATCTAGAGTCAACTTTTTGAATAACTTTTTTCAGATTGTATATTACATATTTATAAAAAATGATTTTCCAATTATGTAATACATAATAATGTACTGTGTAACGCATTTGAAGAATGGTAAATGAGCAGGAAGTCCAGTATCTCTCTTGAGTCTCTCCTTACCTCTCCTCATCCCAGTCCCAACCCCTTCGTTGACTAAGCATCATGGGATTTGCTTAGTTCAAAGGATGTAGATCTGCTCCCAAATGCCAAGTTGAGAAATAGCCAGAGTATATGATCAGTTCACTAGTGGAACCCTGTCTCTCATCCATGCTTTGGTTGTTGCTATGCGGAGTCATTGTAGAACCAGGAGACTCTGTACAGCCTAATCTACCTTGTCCATACTTTCAAGGGGCCCCATTTGGCCCGTATCTTGTCTGGGTCCCAGGGATATTTGCTGGGCATGCGAACCACTTGCAGGTTCCACAGACTCAGCCATTGTTCCCGAGGTGCACTTTCTCCTGAAGGGCCTGATCACTGAGTTGGGAAGAGCTCCCCACTGAACCACATTAGGTGGTGTAGCTGTGGATTTGTCCATTGAACTTCTCTAAGAGAGAACAGTGACTTTAACTTATTGGTCCTGACCCTGCATCACCCAGGGAGCTTTATCTAAGGTTGTCCCCAGGCCCTGCTTCCTGAGATCCAGATGTAATTGGGCTACATGTGAAAGCCTCTCAAGGTAACCTCATTTCATCATGACAATAATCGGAGAGGGTGACAGAGATGAAGAACTAAAACCTAAAGCCATAACAGCCCTAGAATGAAAACCCAGGGCTCCTGACTAAAGGCCCCTAATTGCTTAATTATTATTATAATTATTATTATTTATAATGAGTCTAGAAGTTGAAGTTCTAGACTGCTGCGGAGTTTCACCTTTCCAGTTTGGATTTGATCGCCCGAATGTGTCCTTGGTAGAGTGGGACTCTGAGGTGAGAGCGACAGACAATGTATCTGAGGAGCTGGAAGGGTCTGTTTTCTCTATTCAGAGCACAATCTGAGCCACTCCTACTAGGAAGGAGGAAAAGGACTGCAGCGTTCAATAATTTTTCTTAAAATGTAAAGCTAATGGAGCAGCCTGACTAATATAATGTATTTATTTTGATCTATAGCATACTGTTTGATATGTTAGAATGAATTTTAAATTAGCTACAGTAAACAACAAAGAAATGTACCCAATTTTTCAATTTGATGTGGAATTCAGATACCAGCAGAAGGAGCTATTGTTGGATGGCTCAGATGTATGAATAGATGCTTTTTGGGACAGGATCTGTGAGCACTGGAGGTGGATTACTAAGCCATTTACAATTCATTACTGCATGGTAGGTATTCATATCCCTTCCACTTTTATCACATCTTGAGGCCAAGAATTTTTTTAAAAGATCATTTAGCTTTCAGAAAACTATGAATTATGGCAAAAGCATTGTTCTTTCACTGACTTTAATGTGCTCATTTGGAGAAAAGTTACAGGAAAATACTTTTGCTTAAGCTCTGAATCTGACCCGCCTGCAATCCCTCACATAAAATAACTTGTCACTAATGACTTCTTGGATTCTCTGTGCTCATTGCTGATTACATAAATATTTTCTTAACCTCCAATAGCATCCAGAGTAAAAAGCTGTTTGTCATTTTTAGAATTGTAATCAAAATTTTTAAAAAAAAAACCCTCAGATACTGACTCACCAGAACAATTTAAGATTGCTGTGGAATTCTTGAATCAATCAGAGAGAGAAGGGAGAATTTCACCTGGTAAGTCTCAAGTATAAAAAATGAAGCCATTTGGTTTTAATTCTAACAAGAATGAAATAAAATGTTGACCTGCTATCTTATTTTGAAAGATGTGTAAGTTGAGGAGTAGCTAATGATCAATATATCACTATAATTTGAGAGTTATAGAAGGAAAAACTTGTTCAAAAAGGTAAAGGATTTAAGCATAACACTTCTCTAGCTGTTAAATATTTATTTCCCTTTGCATTTCAATTCTGTAAGAAGTAGCAGCAGGGACCAAGATTGAACATGGGAGGGGTCTGGGGATAGATTTGACTTGATCAACATTCAACTTTATATCAACATTGTGGAACACCCTTGTTCTTAGTAGGCATTACAAAATTATTGGTTGTCCTTATATGAAATTCTAGAATTTGATCTTATGAATATCATGATCATAATTGCATTAAAGAGAACATTAGTAAAGAGAGGTTGACAGAATAATATTTATTGAACATTGAGTCCAAACCAGGATCTTGGATCTTCTGGTTAAATGACTATACTTAGACAGAAGTTATGATCTGTGGTTATGTTGGCTTAAGGCTGTTACATTTCATAAAATGAGTATCTAAGAACACTTTGCTTAGGATGAACACCTATACTGGAAAATATATTATGGAAAACATTTTTTGCATGGTAAATCAATAATGAAATTGCTTGATCCCCATTGATTGTGGCTAAATGGAAAATGGGGCATACCTGGAAATCTGCACATAAAAGAACACTGCGGACTTCCATGTCCCATGGACTGGCAAGCCACATGGATGGTATCTATGTACCAGCTTTCTCCCTTATCTGGGGCTCCTATACTCCTGGAAATGTGAGATGAACTCAAAGAAGTTCTATTACTCTTATAATTTTTAAAGACCCAAGGTCAGTAAAGTCAATAAACTATTCTGAAGAAGAACAATAAATCTTTTCTTTTAATTTTGTTATTGATTAAGTTATTACATATGTGTCCTCATCCCCACGTTACCCCCCATCTCTCCCACTCATGCCCTCATCCCCCTGTTGTCTGTGTCCATTGGTTAGGCTTTTGTGGTGAATTGTGCTGCTATGAATATAGGAGTGTATATATCCTTTCTAATTGGTATTTATAGTTTCTTGGGATATATCCCTAGAAGTGGGATCACTGGGTCAAATGGGAGTTCCATTTTTAATTTTTTGAGGAAACACCATACTGTTCTCCCCAGTGGCTGCACCAGTCTGCATTCCCACCAGCAGTGCATGAGGGTTCCTTTTTCTCCACATCCTCACCAGCACTTGTCGTTTGTTGATTGGTTGATGATGGCCATACTGACAGGTGTGAGATGGTACCTCATTGTCGTTTTGATTTGCATCTCTCAGATGATTAGTGACTTTGAACAGGTTTACATATGTCTTTTGGCCTTCTGTCTTCTTTTGAAAGTATCTATTCAGGTCTATCGCCCATTTTTTGATTGGGTTGTTTATCTTCCTTTTGTTGAGTTTTATGAGTTCCCTGTAAATGTTGGAGATTAAACCCTTATATTTGTAACATTTGCAAATATGTTCTCCCATGCTGTGAGCTTTCTTGTTGTTTTGTTGATGGTTTCCTTTGCTGTGCAAAAGCTTTTTATTTTGATCTAGTCCCATTTGTTTATTTTCTCTTTAGTTTCCATTGCCCTAGGAGTAGTATCAGTGAAGAAATTGCTTCGGCATATGTCTGAGATTTTGCTGCCTGTGGATTCCTCTAGTATTTTTATGGTTTCCCATGTTATGTTTAAGTCCTTTATCGATCTTGAGTTTATTTTTGTGTATGGTGAGTTGGTGGTCTAATTTCATTTTTTTTGCATGTGTCTGTCCAATTTTCCCAACACCATTTATTGAAGAGGCTGTCTTGACTCCATTGTATGAGAACAATAAATCTTAACTGAATTTTTATTAATTAATAATGAAGATTGATTCATAAACTCTCAGGTGTTAGAGTGTTTGTGAGTATTTTAGTTAAATTTATCATTTTGGAACATCTTGTGATGTGTAAGAAAAAGTAGTTCCTTTAAATAATCTATTAATGACATGAAAGCAAGCTAAAAATTAATGAGGTTAAATTCTATTAAGAGGCAAGACAAGCTACCAGTAAATATGCTAAGATGTCAGAAAATGACAGCAAAAGAAACCATAGAAAACTTAGTTCCCAAACCTGTAGTCATTCCCTTTGACTCACTCCAAAAGCCACTTTGCAGGTCTATAGCTAGCCTGTAGGGGGCAGAGCACAAGCCTTAGTCTCAGGCAGAGCTTCAGAGGTTTAAATCTTGCCTCTTGCATATGAGCCTCATGACCTTAGGCTCATCAGTATTCTAAATCTTGATTTCTACTCTTGGAAAGTGGGATGATAGTGAAATTAAAATAATGGATAGTTGATTCTCATTTTTTTTGTGGATTCTGTATTTGGGAATTTGTCTACTTGCTAAAATTTATTTGTAATCCCCAAATGAATACTCAGCCACAGGTTAGTGGTCATTTGTGGACATGGGCATACACAAAGCAGCAAAATATTTCAGTCACCAGATGTGTATATTCCCAGTTGATATGAACAAGGTGAAGAGACGCTCTGTCTTCTTGTTTCAGCTCTCCCACTGTAAACAAGTATCCTTTTGAGGCATATTTAGTGCCATGTTTTTCTCATTTTTGTGCTTTTGTTGATGACTTTGCTGTTTGAAATAGCCCCTGAGCATAGTGCTGACATGATAGGTGTCCTAAGCACAAGGGGGACGTGCTGTATCTTATGGAGGAAATATGTGTGTTAGATAAGCTTTGTTTGGGATTGAGTTATAGTGCTGTTGACCATGAGTTCAAGGTTAATGAATCAACAACATATAATTAAGTTATGTATCTTTAAACAGAAACATGCCTAAAACAAGGTTATGTATTGACTTTAAAAAAAAAATTATCTATTTTTTTTACAGAGAGGAAGGGAGAGAGATAGAGAGTTAGAAACATCAATGAGAGAGAAACATCGATCAGCTGCCTCCTGCACACCCCCAACTGGGGATGTGCCTGCAACCAAGGTACATGCCCTTGACTGGAATCAAACCTGGGACCCTTCAATCCGCAGGCTGACGCTCTATCCACTGAGCCAAACCGGTTAGGGCTATGTATTGACTTTTTGATGTTAATATTAGCAGAGGTTCACAGGTCCCTACCTCTAAATTTCCCCTAGGAACAATTGGTTAGCACTATCTTATGCATTTTTAATATAGGCGTTAGTTCACATTTAGAAATGTTAAGAACCTGCCTAAAAAACTCTATTATATTATTCTGGATATCTGGTCCTTACAGACAGCCCCAGCTTCTCTTGCTAGGAACAAAGATTCGTTATTTCCAACAACTTTATAGAACCTAACTATCATGAGAATCAACTATATATGAAGTGTCTGTGCACATTGGATTTAAGCCTGTTTTTAAAACTGCAATTTCTTTCACCCACCTTAGGGGGCCTAGAATATGATTGTGTGAACCTGGCTTTTCTCCATTTTCTCAACCTCCATTGCCTTAACCCCATGCTCTAGCCTTTTTCATCCAGTGGAATGGATTGCACTTTTTAAAAAAGGCATGTTTATTAAGTACAGAATGTATGCCAAGCACTTTGCTATGAAAGTGATGTACTAAAGTTGCTTGGAGATTTGCTGAGAAGATAGAGACATAAATATCAATTCACAACAGAACATGGTGTTATGATGGATTATGGACAAAATGAAGTGGCGGCACAGGGGATGGACCAGCTGACCCTCTTTGGAAGGGAGGGGGTTAGCGGAGTCAGGGACAGCTTTGCATACATGGGATGTGGCATTTTATTTGGGTTTAAGGAATGTGATAATATTCACCAAGCAAAAAGGGTGAAAGCAGACCAAGCACAGAGTATTTCATATGCAACGACACAAAGGTCTAAAAGAACATTTAATGGTCAGTGAGGATGGAACATAGAATTTGAGTAGGGAGAGGTGAGGAATACCTGGGGAGGGGCAAGGAATCCCAAGAAATGAGGTTGGCAAAAAAAGCTGGGTTCATCTTGTGAGAACCAGTTATCCTATATAATAAAAGCCTAATGTGCAAATGGTTTGATTGGGAGTTTGACCGCTTGTTATGACATGCACTGACAACCAGGGGGCGGTGCAGAATGTGGTAGGTGTTGGTGACACAGTGCTGGCAGCGGGTGGCAGTGGAGGTGCTGTCGGCCCTGATGGGCCCCAGAGAGAGTGGGACTGTGGAGGGATGGTCGAGCAGGTGAGCGGATGGTGCCAGGCCAAAGCAGGTGTGAGTGGGGGCCTGATGACCCCACCAATCACCCAGAAGACTGTGAGCAGCAGAGGCGGTAGAGGGCAGGGCCACTGCTCAGCTCCCAACCACTGAGGGAGCCGGGTGGGGGCCTCAGCCCCAATTGATCCCCCCACAGGTGGGATGGTGGAGCAGGTGAGGGGTCAGCACCAGGCCATGGCGGGGTGCCAAGCGGGGCTGCGAGACTGTGAGGCTGGGGGCAGGAGCTGGGGCCTGATGCCTACAGGCCACCCCGAGGGACCCCACATGTGCACGAATTCATGCACTGGGCCTCTAGTCTTGAATAATATAATAGAGACCTTTAGGCAAGTTTTTAAATCTTTTTTTTATGTGAAATAAACAACTATATTAAAAATGCAAAAAAATGTAAACATATGGCTTAAAATATTCTTTTAAAGTGAATACCCACATAACCATTACTTGGTTCAGGAAACAAAATTTCTAGCCCCCTACAAGCCTATCTCTGTATGCTTCTTTCTAATCATATTCCTTTTCTTCCACATAGATAAACTGTTTTGACTCTCGTGGCCATCACTTCCTTAGGCTTCTTTATGATTTTGCCACCTGTAGTAGCAGAATAATGCCTGCCCCACAACCCCACTCCCAATCCCAGTTTGGATATCCCTGTCCTAATCCCCAGAACTAGTGAACAGGTTACCTTACTTGGCAAAAGGGACTTTGCTGGTGTGATTAAGATAAAGATCTTGAGAGGTAAAGATTATCCTGGATTATTTGAATGGGTCCAACATAATCACAAGTATCCTTATAAGTGAAAGAATCAGAGAATAAAATGTGAGGACAGAAGCAGAGGTCGGAGTGATCTGATTGCTGGGAGGGGGCCGCAGTCAAAGGAATGCAGGTGGTTTCTAAAAACTGGAAAATGCAAAAAGTGGATTCTCTTCTAGAGACTTCAGAAGACACACAGCTCTGTGATACTTTAATTTTAGCTCTGAAAAAATCCATTTCAGACTTCTGATCTCCAGAGCTATAAGATAATGCACTTGTTTTGTTTTCAGCCATTACATTTCTGGTAATTTGTTACAGCAGTAATAGTACACTAATACACCACCCAAGTGTGGTTCCCTAAACACTACCTATGCTTTTTAACTTTCTGTAAGTGGAATCCTTGAGAATGTTCTTTTATGTTTGGCTTCTTTTTCTGAACTCTCTGTTATTGAACTTAGGCCATTTTTAAGATAGGAAAGTGGCATGACTAGCTCTATATTATGGAAGACAACCTTGACACCAGTGTCCTGGCAGCAGCCTGGGAGCCTCAAGGCTGAGGTTGGTAAGACCTGGCAGGAGGCAAATACAACAAGCATAGCAAGAAATGTTCAGAACCTAAGCATTAGTGGCTCAGGAGAACGAGAAAAAGGACTCAGAACTAATAGGCATTTAGGACATAGAATTGAGAAGATTGATGTCCCAAAAGATGTAAGGGAGCAGAAGATAGTTAAGAATAATTCCAGGTGTTATAGCTTGGGCAACTGTTGGGGTAGAGGTAGTAAAAAACAAAACAAAACAAAACAAAAAAGGGAGGAAAAGCCCGGATGAGGAGAAAGATAACATCTTGATTTTATTTGGAGCTTATACTAGTGTATGTTTTCAGATGTCAGCAAGTTTCACCTGTGGATAACATTTTTGCTGCTGGGTTGACATTCCTTTTAGGTCATGTAGATGTAGAAGGAGCAAAAGAAGTCTGGATGAATCAGTGCAGTCATAGAATACAATGGAAATGTCCTACCTTATCTTCAATTATGGATAATCACTTTGTTGTTCGGTAGGAGTTAATTTCTATCCTCATTTTTCCCCTATCACATAATAGGTGCAATTATATCTCACACTCAGGGTAATATAATTAAATATCAGCCTTTGTAGAAGTGCATTTCCAGAGAGCCTTCTGAGGCAGCTGATTTAGAACGTGTCAGGTTTATCACACAATAGATAAATGTTTTCTGCCTGTAGCTGAGCATAACAGGATATCTGTGTCTGAATGGGAGTGTTTCTAGATAGTCCCGTCAAGCAGTCTGTGTATTGCATCTGACGGCTTTATTGCTTTATCAGTTCTTTGCTTAGAGTGGATTTTATTATACGTAAAATATTGACAAATTATGAAGAGGAGAGTTGATCTTTTTACATAAGTTTGATTCATTTATCACTGTTTGTATGTGCCAAATTTGATATTGCATCTTTTCTCCTACTGTATTTATTTGGTTCACAAGTTATTTCCCTGGTTCTACAAATACTGGTATTTAGTTCTCAATTCTTTTATTCCTGTAACTGCTCATGTTCTCAAACTAAGCCACAGATATAGTTAGAAGTAAAATATAGTTATATACACAATTAAAAATAAATAAATTGACTCTTAGGATGAGTCCTGGATAATTCTAAGAATTCTGTCCTTCAAAATTAAGAGAGATGTGATGCCAGTTTTTCTCTTGCCAGTTGGGAGAGAAACAGGAACAGAATCTGGCTGTGGTAATACATGTAGATTTTCAAGGTTAGGTTGATCCAGGGGTTTTCAACATAGAAAGGAGCATGGGAGCCATTCTTATGGGGACTGGAAGACACATCTTTGTCTCAAGCCAATCACAATATGGTCAGTTGGTTGAGAGATTCAAATAGGCAAATACTAAGCGTGGCAAATTGGCAACATATTGTACAAGTTTAGTTGTAGGAAGTTGTAGGCACTGTTATCAGCCTGCCCAGAGCCCCTCAAATCTCCTTTGCAGTTTTCTGGACTTCTGCTTTTCCATTAAAACCTTCAGAGGGTTGCCTTGAGCTTCTGGAATTGCTTCACAAAAACGGAGAGCCCAAAGTTCTCAGAAGTTATACCTTCTAGGGGCAGTTACTCATCCTCTCCTGCCCCTTAACCAATGACAAACAGGTGCATGAGTACACAAAGCCCAGCAACTTGGCCTTGAGATGGGCCAAAATCTGAGGTACACTTCACATTCCATAGCTGCTTCTTGGATCAGGCTGAGCTGTCCTTCACCTGAGATAACACAATTTCTTGATTTCTTTCCCTGTCTTAGCATGTTCCCCTAAATCCTGTGTTGGTTTCTCCTAAGACTAGCCCCTTAATAAAACACATGCATTTAAGTCCTTAGCTCTGAGTCTGCTTCACGGAGAACCTGCTATAAGACAGTCAATAAACCAACAGCCAAGACAATGGAGTTAGTTTTAAGAGCAAGGATAAGAATTATAGTAATAGTAATACCTAACCTTGACTGATTCTCTCTCTTTCCCGGGCATGGTTCAATTCTTTTATACACAGTTTTTAATTGAAAAATTTCAAGAAAAAATGGTGTAGATATTATTATTCCCATTTCCCAACCAAAAAATTGAGGCTTAGAGATTTTAAGTAACTTGTTCAAAATTTTGTAGATAAAAATTAAGGCTTTAGGGAGAGGTCAGTAGGACCATTTTAGCATATTAAGTGTTGATAAAGACTATTCAACTTTATCTCTCCCACAGACTACCCCCCAAGTCTATATGTAAAGTGATATAAATTTATCTGTTTATTAGAACTCTTGGGATAGGATGCAAGGTCTTGTGATGGAATCATTTTACTGATTCCTAACATCAGTCATGCAAATTAATAATATTCTAGTTATTAGAAAGCTTAAAAAGAGAGTTTGGATGGTGAGGGGTAAATCCAATATTATTGCTTGAACAATGGAAATGTTGCTTGGTACCTTAATGTAGACAGATATTAATTGTACTGAATGTATAGATATGTTTAGGAGATCGATATAGTTAATGTGGGTAGTAAATGGAGAGTGAGGAAGATGTTGTATATGGAAGGAGCAGGGACTGGATGGAAACCATGAATTTTTCAACCAGGATTGACCACATATTTCTGTAGGCAGCCTAGAATCTTGGGGGCACTGGAATACTTACAGTCCAGAAGTGTTATAACCAGGAGCTTTTCATTATACAAAAATGTTTGAATTTTTACATATCTAGTAGAAGAAGAATAAATTGAGTTGAAAAGCCTCAACTATTTTTATGGAGAACTTCAATATGTTTTCTTATTCAAAAGAATGTTGTGTGGTCAAAGAATACCAGACTGAGTCATGGTATCTGGTTTCTATTCTAATTTTACCACCAAATACATTGTCATCCTTTAAAATGTCATTTTTAAAATTCTCCCCAGGATCTGGATTCCAGGGTTGATTTCTACAAAACCAAACTAATAGGTGATGTTTAGAAAATATGCCTCAACCCCTCTGACCCTCAACCTTCTTTCCTTGATGATAATTAATATATCATGGTACTAATATATCTGATATAGTAATAAATTAATAATTTATGTAAGCACATCACTAATTCACATAAATTCATTCAAGTAATTCATAAAGTATACAATAGTAGTGAAAAGTACACAATTCATAAGAACACAGCTCAGCTCAGTGGATATTTCTAAAATAAACACACCTATGTTACCAGCACTTAGGCCAAGAAATAGAATTTACCAGAATCCTGGAAGGGTTCCCATACTCTTGCTAGTCACTAGCCAATCTCCTTCCTCAAAAGTAATCACCAGCTTGACTTCCAACAACATTGCTTAGGACTGCCCATTTTTACACATAATAAAATAGAATCAAACTACATGTATTTTTCTTTTTATGTCGGGTTTCTTTCACTCAATATTGTTTGTGAGATTTCTCTACATTGTGTGTAATTTTAGTTTGTGCATCATCTTTGCTATATAATAATTTTATTCAAATGAACATATCTAAATTTATTCATTCTATTGTAGGGAGACGTTGAGTTTGTTTCCTGTTTTTTGAATAATACCAACAGTGTAACTATAAACATCATTTCTTATTTCCTTTGCTGAACATTTGTGAGCAATTCTAAGTCTATACCTGAGAATTGAAAGGGTGGGTCCTAATACATATATATATTTAGCTTTGCACATACTGTCAAATAGTTTTCCAAAGTGATTGTACAGGGATAATGGACTTTAACATATAAAAGAAGGAAAAAAAAAGTCCATGGGTACATCAGAACATCCCTCACTTGGGGGAGGATGAGCTGGTAGATACGAACCAGGAGTGATTAGTATATATTAAACTAAAGGTCAGGGTCAGACAAGAAATGAGAAAATGATGTTTACTAGTAGTAAAAAAAAAACTAGTTGCTGGAGGAAGGCAGGGTGATCTGCCAGGCTGAGAACAGGTAAGAGGGACAGTTTCTAACAGGTAATCAAGAACAAAAACACATGAGGGAGGATGCTATCAGGTTTGCATGGGAACCCAGAATTTGGACCTCTGTGTTAGCAATGGACATTACGCTTAGAGCCTTGCTTTCCCCTGGGAAGGAGAATTGGCCAGAACTGGCTAGTGAGAATGGTAAAAACAAGCCCAGGCAGTGGGAGACAGGTGATTTAGGCCAAGGATTGCACATTAAGAATCTTGGGTTGGCCCTAATCCATTAGGTCTGAGAATCAGAGATGTGGTTAAGAAACAATTTGTAACAAAGAGTAGATAAAACCACTGTGGTTGTAATTGTACAAGAATGTTCCTTATATTTCATTCTCTCCACAATTGCCCTTACTTAATGTTTTTAAACACATGGATAGCAGTTTGTGTGGTTTCTAAAGTATTGAAAGTAGAGTGAGTAATTTGCAGACAAAGCCAAGACAATCACTGGGGAGACACGGGTCATAGAATCTTCGTGCTTCTACCATGAGCTCCGCGTATCTAGGATTCCGACGGCAAGAAAAACAAGAGAGAGCTGGGCAATTTTAGAGATAAAGCATTAGCAAGTGCAGAAACTGGGCAGAGAGAAGAGTGAGACCCCAAATAACATTTATTGGGTTCTCTTCTGCCCATACTCTCTATTCAAATTGATAGCTCCTAGATCAGCGGTTCTCAACCTGTGGGTCGCGACCCCTTTGGGGGTCGAACAACCCTTTCACAGGGGTCGCCCAAGGCCATCGGAAAACACATATATAATTACATATTGTTTTTGTGATTAATCACTATGCTTTAATTATGTTCAATTTGTAACAATGAAAATACATCATGCATATCAGATATTTACATGACGATTCATCACAGTAGCAAAATTACATAGACTTGTTTCATTGACCTTCTAGTAAATCCATTAATATTTAGTTTCCACTGACCAATGACACACATTATAGTTCACAATTGCTATTTTTTATTTTAATAAGCCTGTTTTTATCTATGTAGAAGTTGTTTGCAGACTTTATTTGAAGGTTACTACTATTCACTCTGAGTTTTTGACTCTTGGAAAAAGTTTACCAATTTCCTGATACTCATTTCAAAGACCTATGTTAGTGGGTCCTTCTCACTTGCTATCCTGTCCTAGTCCCACTTGGATTTTTGTGAATTGGACATGTGCTATATTAAGGTGAAAAACAGCAGAAGATTTTCTAGTCTAGCCACAGGAGAAGAAAGAGAACCCTTCTTGAGGAAAATAAGAACAATGATCTCTTTACTCCACCCAGCAGAGTTTTCCATGCCAGGCAATGTCCTTACTGTGTTTTCTACATGTCCTTGATGAATGGCAGTGTTTCCCCTTGAATGAGATGTGACAAGGGCTAGAGTAAGAAGGAAATATGTGGAAAAAACTGAGGAGATTCTGATAAGATTCCTCTGGCTTTGTATTCATCTCTGTGGGAAGAAAGATGTTAGAAATGCTGGCTTCTCCACAGAAAAGATTGTTTCAAAAGCCACAGGAAAATGGGCATGAATAGAATATCTAGATATATTTATGTGATAGATACATAAAATAATTCCTTGATATTCTGAGCATGTTTTAGAATGGGATTTGTGCAGCCAAATAATGGTAAAATAGAAGTCCTAAATATGTCATGAGCATAACATTGAAAAACTACCCCGCCCCCCCGAATACAGTTCTTATCTCTACAGTCAATATTTGATGCATGCTCATGTCTGTCTCCTCATATCCAGTCAAGGAGGGAAAAAGAAGATTCATCTCTAAGTGATTGATCATTACCACTTTACTCTGCAACATTAGAAGAAAGATAAATTGTGATAGAATGTACACTTAAAACAACCATTCTGTAGGAAGAAGCCTCCCGATGAAGTAAAAAAGATCGAAGTTGAGTTTTCAGAAGCACTGTTGTTTCTTTAGGAGTATTAAGGGTGATTGATACAACTTGCAAAAAATAAAAATACTGCTAGGTATTCTAAAAAACTAAATAGAAGGTTAAAAAAAGTATATTATTTTTTGCCTTTTTAAAGAAATATCAATTAGAAAGTCTATTTTAGTATTGTGAAGTGTGTGTATTGACTGCATGAGAAATTTCATAAAGTATAGTACACAATAAGTAGAATGAAAACGTATAGACCATGATTAATGGTAGGTAAGAGCAACCAAGTGCTTTGACAGAAATAAGACTTGGAGGAGATTTCTACCAAAGCCACACCAGTTTCTCTCAAGATGTATTGCCAGGGTCAATATTAACATATATGGCTATGAGAAAAGTGCTGAGCTAGGAGGTATGTAAAGAAACATGAGACATTCTCTCTCTCTCTCTCTCTCTCTCTCTCTCTCTCTCTCTCTCATCCCAGGTTAAACTCAAGAAGTATTCTTGCTGTTAAGAGACTCCAGTCTATTTGGAGATACTGGACACAACCTAAAAAAGATAAATGATCTCAAATGTGAGACTGATTTATTCTGAGAAGGTATAAATCAAGAGCTGATTCTAGAAAAAGAATAGTATTTGTGTTCTTACTATTGCTAAAAATGCTGAGTATTAACTGGATCTAGCAACAACTATGTATTGAGCTACCACCACGTGTTAATATTCTAATAGTTGGTAACACAGCAATTAGAAAAATAGTGACCTGCTCTCATGACATTTAATTTCAGTGGAGTTAATTGAACAGCTAGAACAGTGGTCAGCAAACTCATTAGTCAACAGAGCCAAATATCAACAGTACTATGACTGAAATTTCTTTTGAGAGCTAAATTTTTTAAACTTAAACTATATAGGTAGGTACATTGTTATTAACTTAATTAGGGTGCTCCTAAGGCTTAGGAAGAGCCACACTCAAGGGGCCAAAGAGCCGCATGTGGCTCACGAGCCAAAGTTTCCCGACAACGGATAGAACCTTATATACTAAAGGCAGAATTGAGCAGAATAAATTTTGAAACAGAGTAGGACAAAATATACCTCTTCCCATAATACTCTTTCTCACAGACGAAAGACTGATTCAGCACCTTGAACATAGTTGTTGTTTATACACGAGATACCTTATGGACATTATGCCCCATCTTCCTGAAGCATGTTCCTTCCTCCCACTCGCAAATGAGAAAATAAAGGTGCAGTCAACGTCTGTGGTTTAGCTAAAGTGGGAAAAGCTTGAAATCAAACCTAAATCTATTTGAGGTCCATGCCTGTGCCCTTCTCAGAACACTATGATGCCTCTAATTGGAATCCTTGCTTTACTGGGTCATTTTTCATAGGTATTTCAGTCAGTTCACCTTCAGTTTGGTTTACCGTGCCCATGAGAGTTTTCTTACACAGGCTCCTTTGAAAAGACATCACAGATCTTAAAAGCTGTAACCTCTTTGCATGATGGGTCAAAGGGTGTAAAACAAGGGACTAAGGAAAAATAGAATAAAGACAACTGACATGTGTCCTCAAATCATCTATAGAACAAGGGCGTCACTTCTTCCTTCGCGATGGGACTGACTGCAGGCCCTGGGAACTTGGCCTTGGTGCATTTGCCCTGCAAGACCCTCCAGGGTCCTAGGTTGGGATGATTCATCAGGAAATGAAGCTCCCTCCTGGCAGAGGTTTGCAGAGAGCGGGGGATGATTGGAACCTTGCCCATCACTTCTAGAATGGGAGAAGTTACCATGTTCCCATTAAAAACTCAAATGCAGGGCATAGGCCAGGGAATATTTTAAGCTTGCTCTCTTGCCAGTGCTATATCATAGACTTGACTTAAGTGCCCTCAGGTCTGCTTAGGATGTATTTAAGCACAACTTTGATGTTTTCAGGGAAACTGGTGAGAACATTTCAGAGACACACTGTTGGGCTTACAGGGAAGGCAGAGGGACTCAGTGGTTTCAATTCCAAACAGTCCATCTCTCTAGGTTCCAGCTCCAGTTCAGGGGGCTGCAGGGCAGCTTGCAGGAAGCCATGCTTCAAAGCACCTAGGAGGCTCCTCAGACTGAAAGAAGTCCCAGGACTAGTAGGAATCTCTTTAAGAAACTGTAAATGTGTGACCTTGAGGAAAAGGTGCACTTTCATGAAGAGAGAAAAGCCGCCCTCGAAGCTAGCAGGATATTGAAGCCAGAGAAGTCTGACAGGGGCATCCAGCTGCGCTGTAAACCCCAGACACTCACAAGCCCCGGGCTGTAGAATCTCTCCAAGTTTTGCTTTGTTTCCTATCAATGGTGTTAACAGCTCTGCCAATGTCCCACAATTGTGCGAGGAGGACAATACCCAGAGAGAAAAATCAGTACTGTATTGTTTTATTTTTATGCCACTTCCAGACAGAAAGATCTCCTCTATTCATTGTGATACATGGGTCGTTTTAGTCGGAATAAATGCAAGGCTATGAGAAAATGCTGATACCAGTTGTCAGAGAAAACTATTTACAATGTCCCCCCCTTCTTTCTTTAGGCATTTTCATTATAATCTTTTCAGCTTCACAGAGAGATGAATAAAACTTGTGCGCTGATTGTAAAGCGGGTGGCTGAACTGCACTGATTATGTATAACCTTCTCTCTTAAGGTTAACAGTGGGGAAAACAAACTGTCGACTTCAGTAGTTTGGTTACTATTTTCTGGGACAGGAGGTGCTTTTTTCTTTCCTTTTATTACATCTCAGTAGATTGACTCCAATATAAAGATCTTAAATTCATTTGTTTATGTATTCATTCACTCATTCGATAGTTATGAGTGTCAGCTCTGAGGAAGACATGAATTAGTCTCTGCGATACAGTGATGAGCTCAACCTCTGAGGTCTTGGAGGCTCGAGAGTCTAGTAAGAGAGATGGCTTCATAAGGAAAGAGGAAATTCTACTCCCCAAGTCAGGGTCTTTTAAAGCAAAAGAACAGAGAGTTAGCAGGCTGTAGCCAACTCTACCAGACAGTATAATACATCCCTCCACCAAGGGTCAAATGAACTTAAAATAAATTTCTGACTCCTGACCTTCCATTTCCAGTCAAAATATACTTATTTTTGTAAGTTTCAGTTTGAGTCACATTGAATGGGATGCATGAAAGGCAAGGAATTAAACATTAACTCCTTTTCTACTTAATTTGGCTGAGCATCTTATTTCTTATAGGAACCTGAAATGTTTAATTAGTAATAGGTACTAAGAGACACCCTAAAGGAAAAGGCAACTTTTCCTTGTGGATTTAATACTGATTTTATTTCAGTATCTCCTTTTCATTTTCTGATGTTTTTATCACCACAGTAAAGACCTACTTCAGTCTTTGTGTGTTTTTGACACAAATCCCTGTTAAACCAGCATTTTGCAAACATAGTAAAAACCTTAACATTTTTAAAAACATACTCACTTTATGACTTTTCTTCTTCAATTATTTTATTTCATCTTGGTATCATCTCTACTACTACCTACATAATGTTTTATTTGGATCGATTTACTTTTTAAATTTAAAGTAGTTTATTTTAAAAGGCAATGCCCTATACCATAAACAAGAGACCAATTTTGCTTACAATAAATAGAAGAGAATTGCAAAAACAAGTAAAAAGTAATCTGATATTCCTAAATTCTATCCAGGTGTTGTTAGAAGGTTCATAGTCTTCTCTGTGTTATAAAGGAAGATCAGCCTGTGATGGGTGATGATAAAGAAATACTCACACCACCTGAGATGTACTCTTAGATACAGGAATAAAGACTAAATATAATAGTAATGCTTTCCTCACTATAGGATTTGAGGTACCTAGTGCTATGGGCATTTCCTATGGTCATCTCCTGAACTGCTGGGCCTCAACATTCCCATGCTCCAGGCTCCAATGGGCAATTCTTCAGCAGCTTTGTGAAGGGGCTGCCTTCCCCAGGACCCAGGGGGCTCTGTAGTAAATAGGGGTAGTGTTTATTTCAAACAACTGTTTCTTTCACCTCCGATTTATAACAGTTATGTTCACTCAACTATTCAGAGATATGGGTAATTGAAGGGAATCCATGGATCTCCTCAATAGACATTAACACCTGCAGCTTGTGACATCTGTCACCACCTTTCTATTCCTGCTTCCTGGCTTCATTATTCTTCTCTTTAATTAGCAGTTTAATTTTTAAAAATAAACTTTACAGTATGTGGTAATGAGTGATCGTTTCCAGTCAGCATAACAGAAGGCAATCACACTATATCATGGCTGACCTCTCTCCAATAATATACTGCTTGGCAATAGTGACACGAGGAAGTCATTTATCAGGCCCAGGTTTCTCCCATTTCATCTAGAAATATAAATATCTTATTTTTAATAGAGAGAAGGATGAGCTGAGAAGATGATGATGGATCAAGTGGGTGACACTGTGGGCCAGCCAAAGCTTTAAAGGTGACATTTTTCAAGTTGCGGGAGAAGGAAAGAGCAGGGGAGGAAGAGGAGCTGGTATTCAAGTACATTTTACAACAGCAGGCCAGGCGGCCGCGCCTGCGCACCACATTCTTCTGAGCCTAAGAGCAAAGCTGCAGTTTCTCCAGGTCTGTGCATCTCATGATAGTGTCCCATTGCGGAGAAATTGACTTTGAATTAGAAATTGTTGTTAACAGTGAAAGAAACTAGTCAATTCCTTCCTACAAATTTATGGTATCTTTAGAGGAGGGTTTTTGTTTCAGGAAAATAGTAAGGGCAGAGAGAGAAATTGCTAAGAGTGTCCTAGGTCAAGAAAGAGAAAGACAATGCAGGTATGTGCTAGTAAAATATGGGATGGGTTCTGAATGGAATATTCCCATCTTTAGTGATTTTTCAGTTAAGTATACTCATTACACTAAGCTGGGGATTTGGATCATAGCTTAAAAAAATAGAATCATTTAATAAAAACTATTTTCCTAAGGAAAGATTACTTTGAGAAATGTAAATGGGGAAGAAAGAAAGAGCAGGGCTAATGTTCACAGTCATTTTCTTTCCCTTCCAGAAGAAATATTCCTGTGGGTAGAATATCTTTCCAAGGGTTTCAGCTATCTTTTTCCTTTTTCGGGATTCTTGCACTTAGAACATAAAAATAACCAAGAACACAAAAGATGAAAAATCTTTGAGAGCTCCTGAGAATAATAAAAAGAATGCATTCTAAGAATTGATTTCAGTCCATCATTTGCCATATTGTATCTGTTCCTAGATTGCAAATAAAAGAGCCACTGTAGAAGCTAATTCTACATGATCTGCAGAGTAACGAAGCTACAGAGAATAAAGGAAGATGGAGAACCAGTTATAGGAAATCTTCATTTGTAGGATGGGTGGGGGCTGCTGCTAAATTGTCTACTGATTTCTTAAACATGCTAGGAAAAGATTTTGGGTCAGAAAAACAGCCTCTAGCAAGCAATGCATTTTACATTAAAAAAATTCCCAGGAAAGATGGCTATGAATTTAATCATAAGCTCTTCTTTTTGCATAAATTTGGTTCAGTCTAAATAAGACTTGAAACATGGAACAATGTCCATGAAGTACAATTCACCAATTGTTACTTTTAATTATGTTCACATGCATAATTCATAAATACACTGCATGGACAAGAGGAAAGAAAAGATAAGAAGGAACAAAAGAGATGAATTTTCCATCAAACAATTACTATATAAATAGACAACATATTTAATACATTAGTTAGCAAAGGGATTCTTTGTTCTTGCCAGTCTGGGGCTTTAAAATGTTAAAAGAATCCCTAAACATTGTTACATTTTACTAATGTCTCTCTTGAATGAAAGGAACAAGGACTATAATTCTTTATATGAAAGAAACAAATTTTTTAAAAAATGTCTCTCAAAATGTGAAAGTGTAGGTATGGTTGACATAGCATCTTATAATATGTAAATATTGTAATAGAATCTAGTGTAACTTCTTAACTTAGAAGCATTTAAGAATGGCATTAGTTTCTCATTAGTGGAGAATAAAAAGGGTTTTTTTGGTGCTAGGTTTGTCATTTCATGTCGCTACAAAATATGGAAAAGAAAGAAGTGGCATAAACAGGTGTGGATGCATTGTCAGAGTCCAAACTATTTTCTCAATGATACGATTGTTATGAGAGCCTTTGATATAATAGGTTCAATGACAGTCTCATCTCTGGCATACAAAGATTAAATAAAATATTGCTTGACAAAGTTCCATGTTAAACATAGAACTAAAGCTTTGTACTCAAGTATACATTTGTGTTCTTATTACAAATCCTGTGTTATGTAGAAACATCTTCTGGTTCATGGTGCAGTTTTGGGAGAGCCCAATAAATAGCACCAATCTTCCTTGATCAATTTCAGAACCACCCAGAGCAAGTGAAGAGGCTGAGGTATTGCAACCAAACCGTTAGTTTTACTTCTAGCAGAGCTCTTGGCCTTTTGTTAGGGTATGTGGCAACAGTGTGCTTCTGAATACCCAACTTCAAAATGACACAGGTTCTTCCACCCGGTCACAAGCATGCTGTTAATCTTAGTTGCTAGGGGAGCTCATTAGTGTGTACAGTTTTCAGGAACCAGATTATGAAAAAAAGAGGAAGTTCCCAAGCCATGCATGCCCAGAATCTTCTCCTAAACCTTCCAATTAGATACATCACTCTCTTTACTTGAGGTGGGCGGGGAGGATGATAGTGGGAGGGATGAGGGTGACCATCTGATAGAAAGGCCCTCCACACAGACTTGATAGTCAAGTTCCTATAGTTAAAGGCTGATATCCCTGCTTGATGGGTTGTTAAAATTTGAAGTATTTTGCCTGCTTTCATGCAGAAAGAAACAATGTTACATTTGGAATAACTGTTTGAACAAGGAGAGCAATATTTAACCCCAATTATTTTATAAAAATCTGAATTTATTTAAAATACAAATTAGTTGATATGCTACCGCCATGAATGGAAGCTTTCTGCATAGAAATTTTTTGGCTTTGTGTGATCAGCATTTGGTGCCTAATTTTCATCTATTATAAAATGGTGATAATATCAGTGTGTGTCTCATAAAATTATGTCAAGTATTAAATGGAGTAATATGTTAGTGCTTTGAAGAGTGTCTGGTTTGCATACTGAAAGTACTAGAAAAATGTGAGATGCTATTGTCATTAATGTTATTACCATCAGCATCACCACTATCACCACTATCATACTGCCATCACCATCTCTTTTTTTAAATGATGCTTGGGATTTGTTTTTTATGTATCTTTTATTGATTATGAGAGGAAGGGAGAGGAGAGAGAGAGAGAGAGAAACATCAATGATGAGAGATAATCATTGATTGGCTACCTCCTGGACGGCCCTCACTGGGGATGAGCCCAGAACCTGGTCATGTGCCCTTAACTGGGAATCGAACTGTGACCTCCTGGTTCATTGGTTGATGCTCAACCACTGAGCCACACTGGCTAGGCTACCATTATCATCACCATTACCATCACCATCACCATCACCATCTCACCATCACCATCACCACTACCACCATCTTCCTCTGCCTTCTCATTATCATCATCACCATCAACATTCTGTAGCTCAGGTGAAGACCCAAGGATAAGTGATGAGGATTTAATGACGGATGCGTAATCTTTTGGAAGAATGGCTTCCATTCATCATTTGGCCAAAAAGCAACAATTACTGGGAACGTGCAGTTTTGATACCGATCTGTTCAAAACTTACAATCTACATAATTGCATGAGTATTGCAACCAGTAATCAGCAGAGTTCAGAAAACAGAGCTTTACATGGATCTAAGGATCGGGGACATTCTAATGAAGCAGGCTTTCCATCTGGCTTTGAAGGACTGTGTCCTGGAGGGATCTGCATGAGCAAAGGCAAGGGTTTAGGAAAAACATGGTGTTTAGAGCCTAATGAGGGGACTCGACTGATTGGAAGATGTCGGCCTTAAATCCTGGAGAGAATTATATAACCTGTTTGTTCTTGGGGATGTTAGAGGGAAAATGCTGCCTCTTTCCACTCCCACTGCTCTCACATGAGGTCTCTTCGGCTCAGCCCTTTAGGCCCCCATGTTCCAAGCATGGTTCTGTCTCCCCACCCAATCCTGGGCTCATACTCTTCCTCCAGCCCACTCCCTTCCTTCCTGCAATTTGAAATATTACCTCCCTTTCAAGGCCTGGTTTTTGTTGCTGTTTACATGCTTTTTTTCTCTCTCTTTTTTTTTAACTTAAGTAAAACCCTTTGAGCCTGCTATTTATACAGTAATTTCTCTCTCTCCTGAACTCATAAACCTATCTTTTACATCATTATTTGACATTGTATCCTGTAAGCAGTGTGGTATACTGGTAAGAAAATAAGACTCGAGCTCTGGGCCAGACTACCTGGCCATTTATGTGGCCACAGGCAAGATGCTTAATCGCTCTAGACCTGAGTTTTCTCAACTACAAATATAGGGCATGGTTTGGACGATCTCTAATAGCTTAATTAACATTGTTGATGTTTGTTCTAGAATTTTTTTATTGCCTTTTCCATGTTATTTTTATTCAGTTTTATGATGAATCTGTATTATTTTTCCCATGTATGTGATTTTTAAACCCAGTGATGGTAGGAAATTTGATACCAGTCCATGACCTAATGCAGAGTCTTGCGATTATTATCATTTATTAAATTCCTGTTGAGATTCGCTGCTACATATTCCTACCTATTTGCTAGTATGAACCTCATCTCCTTGCCCCTCCCATTGCTCCCCAAGTGTCTTCAATCTCTGGTCTCTGTATTATGCAAATATCAAGTATTTCCTGTTGACTTTTAGTGGGTGTTGATATTGGTATTTCACAAACAATGGGAATTAATTAGCTATAACAAAGGTAGGCAGCAAGAAAAGGGACTGCCAAGGTGAATCTATTTGCCCTCATTCAGCAGGTTTGACACAGCTCTGTGAAACAGGGCAAGAGAAGTTAAGTTCCTCAAATCTACATAAGACCCCAAAAGGCCACCTTCTATCACAGCTGATGTATTTATTTCCACAGAAGTCCTGCATTGGGAACTGCCTTACCCTTTGGGCAGGAAACACTGTCAGAGCTTCAGAGAATTTTGTCTTTAATGCCATGTCCTTTTTATGCCAATTAGAGATAATCTCCCCAGGCTCTTAAATAATTTGTCTGTGTAATCTCAGTCACACTGAAAAGAGTCACAAATCCTTTGCTGATTGGAAGACAAAGTGGAAACTCCTCAGGCACAGTTAGAAATTAGTCAAAACTTTTAAGTCAAAGTGATGTCTTTTCCCTTCCTTCTTTTATCAAATAAAGAAAGCTCCCTATACAGATTAATGCGCAAATTAATTTGAAAGAGTTCATTAGGAATTTCTTTTTTTGAGCTAATAAAACATACACATGTCTGCGCGCGCGCGCACACACACACACACAAACACACACACACACTCACACTGCCCATAACTGAACAGTTTTAATGAACCTAAGAATTAGGATTTTTTTTTCCCAGTGAATCAAATGTTTTGCTTGAATTTTGAGAGGTTTACACTTTCTCATAGTTCTTTACTATCTCGGGTATTTAAAAGGATTAAAGGCAAGAGTTTATTAGTAACTCTGTACAATATTAGGCTGCAAAGTTCTGAAGAAGGAGCAGACCAGAGTGGCTTAATTAATTCCTGACTGATTATGATAATTCTCTTTTCACCCCATCTTTATTAATTTTTGTAAAGCACCTGAAAATAATCCTATCGCTATTTAAGTGTTAACCTTCACATAGATGAATATAATTTTATGTTAAGAAGTTACCAGTTTTGCCGGACTCAGTGGCATCCACCAATGAACCAGGAGGTCACAGTTGGATTCCCAATCAAGGCACATGTCCGGGTTTCGGACTCGATCCCCAGTAGGGGTTGTGCAGGAGGCAGCCGATCAATGATTCTCTCTCATCATTGATGTTTCTATCTCTCTCTCCTTCTCCCTTTCTTTTTGAAATCAATAAAAATATATTTAAAAAAGGAAATTACCAGTCTTAGCCATCTTAGAAAGGTGTGTTTGATTTATGGCCTAAGAGGAGGAGGGTGGGCTTTGGCCTAAGTGATGTCCACTGCATGTCCCATTGCTGCTGGGGCATGTCAAAGAGCGTTACCCTGTTTCCTAGTAACCTCTGGTCCCAGAATACCCATTTCCCCCCACAGATTTGTTTAGTTGAACTTCTTAATTCAAAATATGAATTTATCTTGCCTTTGAGTCCTGAATTGATGTATATCACCATGCAAAAATCCCAATTCTGTCAACTAAACCAGACAGTGTTCATGGATTAATGGCCTATTGATCAATTCAGCATTCTTTTGCCTTTCATGTGGAGATATTGTCCCCTTTATCATTATTTTGTATAAATATAAAACTAGTGTTTTCTGCACATAATATGGGTAATATTTCTATTTATTCAAATTCTGCTTTGCAATTTATATTTATTTTTTAAAAAAACATAGGTTATAAACATTATATAATATACACTCACTCTATAAATAGTCATCTGAAGGCATGTAGAAGGTAGGGTTCAAAACATTATTCATCTTTTCTTTTCTCCATCTACACATGCACCCATACATCACACACACACACACACACACACACACACACACACGTGTGCGCGCAAACACACACAGACTAGTCATCTCTGACCTTTTTTTTCTTTGCTTCTGTCTTCTCTTGCACTTTTTGTTTCCATAAAAGATCCTTGTTCTCATCTTGCAAAAATGTGGGCTTGAGTAAGGAGTTATTAGCACTAATTAGAATTGAGTAAGAAATTCATAGAAAAAACATAATAGCTTTCCAATACACCACCCTAGAAAATAAAAAGATCAGATTCCACTCACAAGAGGAAAAATTATACAAATACTTAGAGAAATCATTTAGAAAGAAGAGTATGAAAACTTTTTTTAAAACAAAAACTTTTAAGTTTTATTAAGAAAACTATAGCATTTCACTGAGAAATTTAAATCAAACAAGCACAGTGATCTATTTCTAGGTGCAAAGACTGAATATTTTAAGTATACACAATTTTTATTCTTCCAAATGTAGTGATAGAATTGTAACTCCTATTCATTGCATGGGGCATAGGTAATGGTGCAGGAACTGGATAAAGTGATCTGTCTCCCCACCTCTTGTTAGAAAGACTGAACATTCACCAATATCTTTACAATGATACCCGCTTAATACTTTTAAGGCTCACATTTCCTGAAGTAAACATCTTTGCCAATTATTTGTTGTTTTCTGATTATAAAAGCATTTTGGGGAAGCAATTGAATGTAACAATCTGTATACCTTTCCAGATTTTTTAAAAATATATTTTTATTTGATTTCAGAGAGAGGAGGGGAGAAGAGAGATAGAAACATCACTGATGAGAGAGATCATTGATTGGCCGCCTCCTGCATGCCCCTTACTGGGGATCGAGCCTGCAACACAGGCATGTGCCCTTGACTGGAATTGAACCTCAGACCCTTCAGTCTGCAGGCCAACGCTCTATCCATTGAGCCAAACCAGCTAGGGCCCTTTCTAGATTTTAAATTCCTACGACAGTGACATGATATCATGAGTGTAGATGCATCTTGCTCGGCAGTATGGATGGGATATGGGGCATGTGACCTTCTGAAGAGTGTGCAGAGTGACTTGAAGTTGATGAACACAGAAAACAAATATTTTCAGATAACATATGAAGGGATGCAAATCAGCAAGGGCCAAGGGAAGTCAATAAGGGCAGAGAAGAGACATAAATCATGAAACACTTCTCTAGGAGATGGGCAGACATTAATAGGGAGGTGGAATTTGTTGCTCTTTTCCCAAACTCATTTGCATTGGTTATGACAGTGCTTGTGTAATAGAAGCCAAATAGCAGCAGTGAGAGCATGTCATCTTCCACACATGCTGCTGTTTCCTGTAGAAGGAGGACTTGTATGCAGAGGGAAGGAGGAGGTATCTAGGGAGTGTGGTGAGCAGGCAAGGCCATGCAAAAAAAGAGACAGGCATCTGTCTGTCTTTTCTGGAGAACTTCAGATTGAGTATCAGACCTACAACTGTTTGTTCCACATACAGATAGTGCTTTGATTCTTTTCGATCTTAAATGTCATTTAAAATAACACACAAAACCACCTTATAATAAAATTTTCAGCAGCCATTAATTAAAGGGAGAAAAATGGTCTGCTCTGAGATGTTCCACTCAAGAGAGCATATCACTAATATTATTTTGAAAGACAAAAAGTGAATCAATTTTTCTTTCTGAACAAATTAAACAAAAACAATTTCACTCATGAGCTGAGATGCTAACGACCGCTCCCTATGTGAAGGTGAGCTATACCAGCGATGATGTCACTTCTGAGAAGCGAGGCTCAAAATAGAAACACTCCCAGAACTTCAAATGTCTCCATTCCAAGCGATCTCTAATATTTCATGCACAAATTTGCAGGCCATCTAAAAGAATAAGAAATAGTGTTCATTTCTTTCTCTTCGGCTTCCCAGAAGACCACTCAATTTTATGTAACACAAGAACACTGCCTTTTAGGATGGGAAGTCTTCACAGCTCAAACAGCTACCTCTTTGGGATTTGCAGCCCTGTTTTAGATTTTGGCTTCCTGCTTTACATTTCTGCTTTGGTTTCCTGATGTTTCACCATCGCACCAAATGGCTTTTCAGAACAGAATTCTGTTTAAGCACTTTCTATTATTAAATGGGGCGGGCGCATTTAGTATGGCTGGATCCTATTACATAAAGTTATGTAGACAAATTAATTACTGAGCATCAACTTGTCAGGGAAAACTTATATGTGCACACATACAAATGTAATAAATCATTGGTGTGGAGTAAATGAGTTGCTATAGAGCATGTATTTCTGCAGCCATACGAGTTATAATTACTTGGTCATCATGGGCCTTTTAGGTCTGCCCGATAATACCAGAGCTGTCTGGACAGCCAAAAAAGCAGATAATCAAATAGTTGTGTTGATATACACAAAACAAGACATCAGATTCAATTATTCTCCATCCACCATCTAAAACCTATCAGGTCCCTTATTAACATATAGAAATTATGGAGGGCATTAAGTTTTTTGGGGGAACATATATCATTTTTTTCCAAGGTAAGAGTTTCCATGAATTTGTAATCACTTCTCAAATAGGATCAAGGTTTTTATACTTATTTTAGAATGGTTTTTTTTCATGATTTCTAGTAAACAAGAAAAACCACATGAATTTTGCAAATTACACAATTAATAATAATTCCTTGTTAATATGTTTATAATAGCAATTAAAAGTGTACACATTTCTAAGTAACAGATTAAAGTCACTTAACAAAGTTAATAAAATAGTATTATTATTTATTATTTTTTCTTCATACATTTTGTTTTTATTTTCTTAGTGAAATATAACATACATGTTGTAAAACGAACAAATCTTAGCTGTACATCTAGATGATAGTTTAAGCATGTATAAACCAAGTATATTACACAATTTAACAATTACCCAGATTAAGGTATAGAATATTCCATAACCCAGAAACCTCCCTCTAGCTCATTTCTTAGTCACTACTTATTCCACTATTATGACTTATTTTGAAATTTTTTATTGAGTTTACTGGGGCAACATTGATTACTAAAATTATATAGATGTCAAGCGTACAATTGTATAATACGTCATCTGTATATTGTATTCTGTGTTCACCACCCAAATCCAAGTCTCCTTCCATCACCATTTATTCCCCCTTTACCTTCTTCTACCTGCTCTCACACCCACCTTTCCATCTGGTAATCACCATAGACAGTATTCTTATGCATGTCTACCATATCTGGTACTTTCATCAGCCTTGCTATCAAAATAATTCTTCAGCTGAGAAAACTGAGATACAGTGAGGTTAAGTAAATTACCTAGGCCACATAGCTAGTGAGTGATGGGGCCAGAATTGAGTCTTATACAGTCTTCTGCAGAGAGCATTGCTCTTAGCTACTGAGATTGGCTCTAACATGTCACTAGTCCTCCCTGATCATAAGACTCTTCACATTTCCTTCATTATTACCTGAGTTCCCACTAGATTACAAGCTCTGGAGGCAGTGGCTTGTGCTATGTACCACTGTAAATCCATCCCCTGGTGTTGGGCCAGACAGATGGTAAGCTCTTAATAAGTGTATGAAAGATTGAAGTGGTATGTTGCTATTAAAATTATCTTGAGGCTGCATATTGCCATAAATCTGTGCCTGAGCCCTGCAAAGAGAGAGATACATGGAAAAAGGAGAAGGAACTTGAGACTGGAGTGCTACTTGGAGCCCCTTTGTGTGACCACAGGTGATATCAAGATGGGAAAAGAGGTCAGAGGGCACAGCCAACCTCTTGAATACCAGTTACGATCGTCCCTATGGTACTGGTGATTTGGGCACCAGAGAGGTTCAGGACCACAGTGCTCTCACCAGCAGGAAGGGCACCACTAAGGCACCCTCTTGGAAATGTTCCCAGTCTATCAAATTAAGTAAGTCCCAGAGTTGTTGCTGTCAAGACATCGCTGGTGCAGGTGAAATGGTACTGGCATGACTTCGGCACTCATTCCCAATATTTCTGGAGTGCAGAGGTACTTTTGTTATACTTCATGGGCTTGGTGGCTTTGTTGGTGGTCATTCATGAAGGAAGATGGAGCTGGAGGAGGAAAAAAAATAGATGCCAAGTACTGGTAGAGTGAGCTGTGTTTGAATCACACAGAATATATTTCCCAAGGACTCCCAGAAAAGTATGGAGGAGTGAAGAGATGGGAGGGCCTGTTTTAACAGGTCAAGGAAGAGTTAGATAAACACTAACCTCATTTTTACACCCAGGCTGGTGTTGCCTGAGGATATAAAGATTGCACTTGATTATATTCAGAGACAAATGGCCTGTGGACAACAAGTTAACCTACCAATTTACAGGGTTGTGTAGGATGTGTGAATGGAGGTGGCCCGGGCCACATAATTTTAAAAAAAAGTCTCACAATGAAGCTCAGAGAGCCTTGGGTCTTGGACACATGTGCTTATGCCATATACCTACGTGTGCTGCGTGGGAAACAAGGTGGCAGCTTAAAAGGTTACCTAGATTATGTGACTTACACAAGTAAGTAGCCTGCGATAAATGAGAATAGTTCTGGGAAATACATCAAGTTTATCTTTTTAATAAAAGTTGAGGCATTGCTTTCCTTAATTAAAGTGAGTAGGGAGAGAGTGTATAGGAAATGAAACAACAGTGTTGGATCATGAGGCTAGGGTGTGAATTTTTAAGCCTGCAAGGGTTGCACTTTCCCCAGGGTTCCAACATGGGGCTCTTTAAAAAACAAACTTTGGATACTCCTTCTTTTGGCAAAAGGTTTCCTCAGGTTGAAGTCTGCTCAAGAGCCAAGAACTTTATTTTGTGGGACAATTGTTTGTAGAAGGCTGTTTTTGCTGCAAACACAAGGTGTAGAACAAACCAGGAAAGAAGAGAAAAAAAATCGAAGATATTGTACCTCATTAGAAAAAAGAAATATTTACAAGGGTATTCTGAACCTCAAGCAAAGGAGCAGGAGTCAGCCCTTCTGATTCTCTTGTTCCAGCCCTGTCTGATGTGACTTTCTACACAACTGCCATTTACCTTCCTGAAGTGGAGTAGCACCTGGTGAAAGCCCCCTGCATTAGCTGGTCCCACAAACCCTCATTCTTCTCTCCTGCTACTGCTTTGGCTGTCCTCTGTTTCTAATATCTATTGTTCACACCCTGCAGGACTGCCTTTGACCCCGCTCTTGTCCTCCACCCCCCACTTTTCCTTATATTGGTCCACAAGGATCTAGGAAAGTAACTGGGTGGTAGAACTGGTTAGAGGTGAGGAGTGAGAAAAAGGGCCCCTGTGTCCTCTTTTCTTCTTTGCTATCATGACCACATCCACAGGTTTAGTATCCTTAGCAGGTTTCCTAGTCCTACCTCATCCATTTAACCTTTCTGCTCATATTCTAGCACCCCTATCCCTGGCCCTCCTAGCAAACCTGGTCTTGACTTCCATGGTTATATATTGGGAACAGCTAGGTCCATAAAATGAGAACAAGCCTTACTCTTCTCTTTAATATAGCCTACCCAAGACCTCTGTGTATAGGAAAGAATCTTTCCATTCCAATCCTTTTCCTTTGCAAGTAGCAGCAGTACTAGATTTTAAAAGGCAAAACTACGGTTAAGCTGAGAATGGGAAGAGAGGCTGGGATAATGTCTTGTCTCCCACTGGCCATAGAAGGAGGGGAGCCCAGGCTGGGAGGAGCAGATGGCAAGAGGGGGGAAGAGACAGATCCCATTCTAGGACTTTCTTAAGGAAGAGAAGGACCCCTGAGGAGTTGAGTTTGGACTGAGTTTATTTTGAGGGAGATATGGGAAATCCTCAACCCTTTACCCAGTTGTCTTCCTTGCCATAGTCTAGGTTTGCAGCTGCCATGGACCTGGGGCTGGAGGGGTTGCATTCCCATCCTTGCAGTGGACTTGAGGGCTTGGGAGGTCTCCAGGGGCCTGAAAGCATGATGCCTTTTAGAAACATTCTGGACAGCCCAGAGCGGAGGAATTCTCATACATTGTGATACCAGAAAGTTGTTAACAAAGATGTAATAATCTGTATTATTATGGGGTGCATGTTATAGAATGAAGACTTGTTGTGAGTTGCCCAGACAAAATAATTATGTAACAGGTGTGCTCTTCTGAGTTCTAAACAACTGGCTTTCCAGAGAAACACCATTCCTGAGTCAGAGACTGCCTGTGATAGGCAGCATTATACCTTTGAAAAATAGAATACAAATTGTTGCGTGTATATATTTATTCATTTAAAATGTATCTTTATTGTTGAGAGTATTACAGATACCCCCCTTTTCCCCCCATTGACGCCCTCCACCCTGCTTCCATCCCCTCCCCAGGCATTCCCTGCACTATTGTCTGTCCATGAGTTATACATATATGCATATAAGTTCATTGGTTAATCTATTCCTGTCCACCCTCCCCCACTGGCTTTCCCTCTGAAATACATCAGTCTGCTGTATGCTTTCATGTCTCTGTTTAAGGTTCGCATTCCTCTAAATCTGGATCTGTGCTAACTAAAATCAAGAACTAGGGTTTTGATATTAAAGGACTGATGGTGAAGGTGTAATGACTAAAGATAAAATTGAATAATTCTTTAAAATATGCTGACAAACTGAATACAAATACACATACACATGTGCGCATGCGCGCACACACATATACAAGTATTTTTATGTCCTGCATTGGAGCAGAATATGTTCTTCTTCATGATAAGTCACCAGTTAAAATCTACTTTCTAAATGCTTCTCTTCTTCCCAATCCATTCTGGAGTCTGCAACCCGGGCCATAACTGCACCTTTATAGTGAACAGTCTGTGTACTTAGTATACTCTTAAAGTTTTCTTTAAATCCCTGCTATTCAAAGTGTGCTCTGTGATTCAGCAGCAACAGCATCTCCTGGGATCTTGATAGAAATTCAGAATCTCCCAACCTGACTCTATTGAATCAGAATCTGCACTGTAACAAGATTTCCAGGTGTTTCTTACAGCCATTAAGCATTGTTCAAAATGCCTCCTGCAGTTTTGAGTGACAAAGAGTATTAGAAAATTGATTATTTCTTTGAATTTAGATAAATATGGTAATCTTATCATTGGAAAACATCATAAAAGTTATCCCAGAGGTCTGAACCTGTTATGTTTATTAGATTAAATTGGAAAGTTTGTGAACTCTAGTTAAATTTCTTTCCCCTTAAAATTCTGGTCTCCTCTATTTTCTCTCTGGTTTTCAACATGAAGAAGACAGTCTCTTGATGTCAGTTTCTCAAAGAATCTTTCTCACAGGTGGGTAACAAACAAATCCAGTGGAAGGAGTGTACTGCCTCTGGCCCTCCTCCCTGTGCTTCCAGCTACGACTGCCAATGAGCAGTTTTCATGGCCTCTCTATGCTTTCTCCTTTGTTCTCTAAGTTGGCATCAGATCTTTTGAAAGTTGACACTTTCAGATCACAGAGAAGGTTGCAGTTAGGTAAGGGTTGGGAGTAAGATTGACATCTGACTCATTCTGCAGTGCCCATCCCTGCTTCCTCTGTATTCCCATAACATATTGCTTATTCCTCTATTAGTAGCACTTCATTTTGTTCTGTCTTTTATTATATTTGTTATACATCTGCCTTTCCAACTGGATTATAAACTCCTTGGGGGCAGAAAGAATCCATCTTCATTTTTATCCCTCCAACACATCTACATTTAATACAAGGCCTTACAGTACCACAGGATTAGTAAATTAACATGTCAGAAATTCACTGTATACATATCTGTGTATGCATTGCCAATATCTCTCTTTTTAAAATTAGATTTGTTGTCATGGAGATATCAATGATTATGCCTTGTAGTTTAGAGATAGGAATTGAACAATAAGTCTCGGTTATTGACTAGCGGAATGCAAAAGTTTTATTTCCACAGTCCTAGTTATAACAGATGGACTATAGCACTCTAAAATTTGATCTAGTAACATTCATTAAAATCTGTGAATGATCCAGATGGTAAAGAGTTGTACTGGGGAGAGTGGGCTTTGATGTGATAGAACAACAACTTTCTGATAACGTTTTTATCCTTTTTACATTTTTTGACCTTTCAAAGAGTTTCTCCCATCCTTCACTATTTCATATCATCAGATAAATAAGGGGCAGAGTGTACTCCTGGCTTGAATTCGAACTCTGTCACTTACTAGCTCTAAACCTTTTCTGTGTTTCATTCATTTTTGTCAAATGGTCATAACAGAAATTTTTCTAAAACAGTGATTGAGTTATAGAATCATGTCTGACACATAATCCTATGTAATAAAAGGGTAATATGCAAATTGACCCTAACAGCAGAATGACTGGGAATGACTGGTCACTATGACACACACTGACCACCAGGGGGCAGATGCTCAATGCAGGAGCTGCCCCCTGGTGGTCAGTGCGCTCCCACAGGGGAAGGTCTGCTCAGCCACAAGCCAGGCTGATGACTGCCAGCACAGCAGTCGTGGCGGGAGCCTCTCCTGCCTCCTCAGCAGCGCTAAGGATGTCTGGCTGCAGCTTAGGCCTGCTCCCCACTGGCAAGTGGGCATTCCCCAAGGGCTCCTGGGCTGCCAGAGGGATGTCTGGCTTCCAGTTTAGGCCCAATCCCCCGGGGAGCAGGGCTAGGCCAGCAGATGGACATCCCCTGAGTGGTCCCAGACTGCGAGAGGGCACAGGCCAGGCTGAGGGACCCCCTGCCGAGTGCACACATTTTTGTGCACTGGGCCTCTAGTAGATGATATATATGTGTTTGATTATTATAATTCTTCAAAGAAAAGAATAAAACAGCAAGCATTAGGTTGGATGTACAAACACCTGCATATTTATGTTTCAGTAAAACCATGTGGACAGATAATCCACCCATTCAGTCAAAACTTTAGTCAGTGGGCTGAATGCAGTTTTTAATTGATCTGAAGTTATTCCAAGAGGCTATAAGTTCTATTGTGTTCTGTCTTGGTTGCCATTCTTATTCTTGCATTCCCCTCATGGCACATGTGGCAGACAGACCCTAAGTGACTTCCAGTGAGCCCCACCCCCTGGTGTCCACACCTTTGTGCAATCCCCCTTTCCTGAGTGTATGCAGGGCCTGTGACTTTCTCCTAACCAAAGGAATATGATAATGGTGATGGAATGTATCAGTGTGTGATTGCATTGTGCTATGTGACTCCTCAACTGAATGCAGAGAAATTCTCCTGGCTGGCTTGATGGAGTACGCAGCCATGTTGAGGAAACCATGTGGAAATAAACTATGGGGATCCCTCTGGAAGCTGAGGGTGACCTCCAGCCAATAGCCAGCAAAAAGCCAGGATCTACAGCCATATACCACAAGGAAATTAACTCTGCAACATTCTGAATGAACTTGAAAGCAGATTCTTACCCTATTAAGCTTCCAGATGAAATACAACCCAGGGTATTAACTGTTCTATAATACAAAAGAAAATAAGGATGGATTATATGTAGTAGATAGAAGGCAAGTGCTCTAATCAAAAGTCATTATCTTTTGACCAGTTTCCAAAACCAAGCCAGTTCGCAGACCAGAACCCACTGAAAAGAGGGAGATATTGAGTCCTTACAAGAAAGGACCCTGTGAAATCATAGCAAGTATGTTCAGTAATGACTACTCCAAGGGATCCTCAAAGGCAACTATAATCACTTACACAGATCTATACTAATAAAAGAGTAATATGCTAATTAGACTGGATAGACCAGAGGTCTTCCAGATGTTCTTCCAGACAAAGCCACGGTGGCTGGGGCCGAGGCAGAGGCAGTTAGGAGCAATCAGGCTGGCAGTGGACAGCAGTTAGGGGCGATCAGGCTGGCAGGGGAGCAGTTAGGGGCATCAGGCAGGCAGGCAGACAGAGGTGGTTAGGGGCGATCAGGCAGGCAGGCAGAGGTGGTTAGGGGCAATCAGGTGGGCAGGCAGAGGGTTTAGGGGTGATCAAGCAGGCAGGCAGAACGGTTAGAGGTAATCAGTCAGGCAGGTAGGTGAGTGGTTAGGAACCAACAGTCCCAGATTGCAAGAGGGATGTCCCAGATTGTCCCAGAGGGTGCAGGGCAGGCTGAAGGACCCTCCATGCATGAATTTTATGCACCAGGCCTCTAGTTCTAATTATAATAAGGATAGGAGGCCAGTAACATCTGAGTTGGCTGTATAGAGTGGGGACATATGGGGATCAAGTAATAAAGGGAGTTTTGGCCCAGGTCTTCTGGGTCCATAACCAGGGAGCCATTTACCTTTGGTCCCTGAATGGCTACTTGACATGGATATACTTGGTAGTCTGAAGAACTCTCCCATATTGATTAGTTATTATGTGCTCTGATTGACTGACCAAGTAACAGAAAGGGCTACTAATATTTTAAGTTGACACAGAGCAGTCTGGACAGGTATCTGCAGCTGGTCCAGCCTGTGACTAAAACATGATCTGGCCAATCTTTTATAGTAGAGGTATGTATAGTAAGAAAAGACATTTGTAATGCTTGCTTGGTTGGTCTAGGGCCAGAAAGGGAAAGATAAGAGATAGTGATCTGAGGAGGAAGCATTATTCCTTGAGGAACCAACTAGCTACTTGGTAGAAATCTGATTAGATTAAATCTCTTCTAGAAATGGTAGATATTTATTTTGATAGAAATAGACTGATATTTTGGGTAGGGTTTTGCCTTTCCTGACTACAGGGCTTCAACCAGCACCATTGAGAACTTATGTGATATATAATCTTGGAAAACTGCATCAGAGCAAGGGACCTGCTCTACACCATAGAATATATGGCCCTATGTACATGGCTATGGAATTCACTATTAAACCATATGACTCCAAACCTGATGTCCTGATAAAGCAATGGAATGAGCCTTTTAAGGTTATTTTGAGGCACCAGATTAAAGATGGTTACCTGCAGGAAAGGGGAGACCTCCTCCAGGCTGCAATATATACTCTAAGACTATGACTACTATAAGGTGTTGCGTCCCAAAAAGAAGGAATACTTGGTCTAGGGGCGCCAAAATGTGGAAGTAGGAGTGGCCTTGCTATCATCACACTCAGTGATGCCTTGAGGTCATCTGTGGCTCCCACAACTCTAGGCTCTGAAATTTCTGAGCCACAGAGAAGTGCTTCCACCAGGGGACAGTGAGTGTCCCACTAAACTTTATACTCTGGCTGCCAATCAATCACTTTTGAGATCCTCGTGCCAAAAGACCAGCAAGCAAGGAATACAGTCAACAACCTGGCCAGGCTAACTGACCCTTATCATCTGATAAAGATGAGATTTCTGTTATACCCCGAGGGCAGAGGAAAATTTGTTTGGCACTGTTTGACCCACTGGGGCATTGGTTGTCACACTCTTATCCATTTTGATGGTACTTGGACAAGTGCCCAGGCATGAGAAGGGCATGATAACAGGAGCTCAGTCCTCTCAAGGATGAGAGCCTTGGTTACCCCACCAAAGTTACCAAGACAAAAATCAGTACTAATGAAGAATCCGAGGGATCTAGGATGGGTTATAGAGGAGGAAAGGGTACCCGCTGTAGTGGTGTGAGCTATAGTTTTTGTCCCATTAACCTTCCTCTGGTAAGTTTCTCTAAGAAAAGAAACCAACCCAATCTGGGAACAGCCATTTTCAGACAGAAAGAGCTCTCAATAACATGCAAATGGTTTGCAAATTACAGAATGTAGTATCAGAACTGTGTTATGCCACACAGATTCCCCTTCAGGACTGATGGCTTATTCTCCATCTGTCAGGGATATTAGACACTGATGGCCCATAGCTGAGTCCCTCCCCAGGAATTGTCCTCCACTTGAGAGTAGTCACTTTGTTCAAGTTACATATACTCCCACCATGGAGGCAGCCCACATCCATCAACTGGTTGTATGGGGGTGGGGGGGAGGTCACAAAACCCAGGACCTTTGCCTTAGGTGGAACAATTCTGAAGGGCCATTCCAGTGCCAGGGCTCTTCATAGGACTGGCTGAGGTGTCTCCTGCAGCTGGATCACAGTTCAACTTTTCCTTCTGCTGGTCCCAGCTTCCCTCACCTCTTGCCAGTGCTATTCCTGAGGGTACTACTCCATAAACCTCCTGACGCAAGCCTCAGAGTGTGCTTTCCAGGGAAGGTGGCCCATGGTGGCTAGTAAAAGGAACTTTTAAATGTGCTTGAAAGAAGCTTTTGGAAGTATACCCATGTCACTTACCTCTATTCTAAGTGAGTGTGAGTGACTAATCCCATTTAATTAAAAGAAAAAAAAAAACGAGACGAAGGGAAGAAATACTGTGACATGAAATGTAATTCCAAATTAAGTTAAAATGATATGTTATTTTTGGGAAAATCCCTTCATATGATCACAAAAGAAAGAATGTAATTTTAAAGATTGGAAAACCCAAATAGTAAAATTGAAAGTTGAATAACCATAGAAGAACCCTACTCTCCAGTAGGGAACTCCACAGAAGGGAGACAGGAGGGGTTGTGATGGTTGACGTATGGTCCCAAGGAGCCCGGGGCTTGACCAGCGTCTGTACCCACCCCACCCCCAAATCTAGATTTCTCTATGGGCAATTACTTTCTGCCACTGATGTTTGTTCTAGAAAGAAAAAGGATTCCTGGTGCATATCTCCCCATGCTCCCATCGCCAGGAGGCAGAGCCTTCTGTAGGAGAGAACTCTGCCTTCAGTCAATGGTATAGTTCAGGATGGAGAGCAACATATGCATGTCAGAAGTTATAGTTACCTATGTGAACTTCCAGACTGCACACAGTTAAAACATGAACACTACACTTGTTCTGCATGTATTGCATCTGAGGTTCAGAAGAAGCCAAGGTCCAGGACTCTGAACACTAGCTCATCGCAGAACAAAAATAGAATCCAGATGACTCAGAAGGATTGGTGTCCAGTCTCTGTGGAGTCTGGGGCATTCTCTGGACATTGAATGCATCCCCCAGGGCAGCTTGTTTACTTGTCATTTGTCTCTTTCTCAAAAAAGAATGCAAAAGTGGCAAAAAGGCTTTTGGTTTCTGTTTTTGTAATGGTTTGCAAGCCAGCTCAATGGTAATTTACTGTATTTTATTTATTGTTTGGAGATGCTACAACTTTTTAAAAACATTTTCTCCATTTTTCTTCAATTGTTGTCTCATACTAGGAAATAAGGTACAAGCCTGCATTTTCATCACATTTGGGACTATCTCCTAAAAAAGTCTGTTTCTTAAAGGAGGAAGTGAGGATGGGAAGTAGGCGGAATGTGCTAAGAAACATGTTCCAGAGTGTGTTTCACCCACACAAATGGGAGTGGAATACATGCTCTCTACCTCAGAGGCAGCCAGCATAGTTTAATCCTGATCCACCTCCAGGCTTAAATTCCACAACTGGGGAATTAAGGTGGTCTTTTTATAAGGATCATGTAAAATAAGGTAATTTTAAAATTCAATTATGATATCTGGCCCTGGGACCTTAGGCACCAATACTGTCAAATGACTTCCTTCCTTCTTTGGTTTCTGTATTTAGCTTCCATCATAAGTAACCTGGGGATAAATTTAGGACAGGACAATCTAGGTAATTCTGCATATTTCACTCTGTGTGAGCATGAAAGCAAGCTGCTGTCACCTTTTTGGATATTGTGGGGCAACAATAATTTTATAGGACCTCTTCCAGGATTATTTTTTTAAAATTTATTTTAAAATGGTACTTCTGCCTTTCTGAGCTTAGCTTTGATGATCATTCTAAGCCTATCATGATTAAATTTTGATATTACATGCTTTAATTGGTCTATGTGTCTATTTTCCTATCCCTAGCTTTAAAAAAAATAGTTATACACACCTTTAACTGGAACCACAGAAGAACATGAATTTCTTGCATATAAAGAGTTTCCAAAGCCCTACCCCTCAGATTTTTGAGAAATAAGACTGGCTCTCCAGTGTAAGATCCCTTCTGGAGTCAGTGCAAAAGAAATACAATCATACATCTATACTGAAGAATGAGAGAGAGAGAGAGAGAGAGAGAAAGAGAGAGAGAGAGAGAGAGAGAGGAATTAGGTTTTTCTCTCATTCTTTTTTGTGAATTTCATTAACCTAGGTACTAAGTAGGGTAATCTAGGTAATTTATCAGGCTACTTCTTTACAAAAGAAATATAACTAGATCCCGATGTGTAAGTAAGGTAGAAGTGGACCTTCTAGAATGATACTCAGCTTCACACTGCAACTCCTCATCTCCTTCCTCTTCCCAGGTTGTTTCTAACACTCTCCAGATCCTTGGGCACTGCAGAATTATGGATACTTTGAAAAAGTGTTTGGAAAATTTTGTTCTAATTAGGTAATGCTATAATATGTTTGTAGTCCTAATAGCTTCATTCTGTGAAAAGTTTAGATAGAGGGAGCCTCCTGGGAAGTGTGACCTGAGAGGTGCCAACAATTTTCTGCTTCAAGGGGTCCTGCTGGGTACTTGCCTTCCCATCACTGTTTGGCACTTTCATCTTGAAATCCCTTCTTTGAGTTAAGGTACTATTACTATTTTCCATTAGAAAAAGATAGTAAGCTTTATGTGAAAGTATTACCATATTTCATTGGAGTCCATCGATAATGAGTGGGGATTTTTCTGTGATGATTCAGAGCTGTGATAAACTAGTTCCATCAGCAAAGCTAAGTGAATGTGAGAGGCCCTGTTTAGATTATGACTTTGTGAGGTCAGACAATGGATAGAGGCATGTTGATGTGGAGAGAGGGTTGGGAATCAGCTCAGATAGGACATACTGTCCGACATGGCAGATTCTGTAGCTGTGACCAGTCATCCTGTGTAACCACGTGGCAAAGGGAGAAATGGGCAGAATTTCTACTGGTGGAGAAATGGGAGAATATTGTCATAAAAGAAAGATGGCAGCACACAGACTGGCATTTGACTGTGTTAGGCCTTTGTGAGAATTGGCTGGTTGTCATTTGCAAGTGCCAAATGGAATTAATGGACACTAGTGAGCTGACTTGTCACTGTGCCTGGATAGCATGGCATTGTGTGTGGAATGTGGGCAAACATGAATGAGAAGCAGCTCTCCTGAATATGTAGAAGGAGGTTGGATGACATGACAGATAGCTAGTCAAACATTTCAAGCTACAACTTTATTAGATTTGGGCTAAGGGGACTTCTTTTGATTCCTGTTTTAATATTCTATCTTTATTCCTTAAAACACTTATCAAATTTGTTTGCTTGTGTTTGCCTTTATTGATTACAAATGTTCCCAAATGTCAAGACCATGGAAAATGGCAACATACTATCAATTCCTCATGTGAACAAGCACCACATTTATTCCAAAAGATTGCGAGGACCAGGGAAAAAAGGACTCACCGCACAGATGATTTAAATCATGTAGTTAAAAAAGATGGAGGGAAACAGACTTTGGTTAGGGTGCAAGCTGTTTGGATTTGAATTTAATTTAAAGATGGACCGTTTTTCTACAATGTTGGCATTTCGTCTTCCTGCAGCCAGAATAGATTCCATCCAGATGCTTCATGTTTTTGCCCTGCGAGCAAACATTTACATGGGAACGGAGCTGAAGGAGCTGAACAAAGCAACCTTATAAATTCTAAATTTGGGGGATTGCATCATTGAAGTCCTAAACATACTAACAGTCAAATGCAGCTTTTATTTTTATTGAGCTTTCGCAACTAATTCCCACTGATCAAAGACAACTTAGTCTCTCTTCCCCCCACCCCCCACCCCCATTTTTCCTTTTGGCAAATAAATAGTGTTCCATAAGGATGACATGGGAATCCCTCTTCTTTTCAACAGACACGATTCCACTGCAGCGAGGGGAAAGTGGAAGGCGGAAAGGCAATGCATTGGGGCATTCGTTAAGCAGCTGAGTTCATTAAATGCTAGAAGGAGATCATTTAGACCTTTCTTGTTAGCACAATAATTTGCAACTACGTAATTATCAGCGTTTGCTTTAGTCTTGGACAAAATTTCATATTTATACTTAAGTGAAAGTGATCTACCACTTATACTGACAAAAAAATATGAGCTTCTTAGTCATAGTTGCTGGTTAGATGTGGACCTTCAAAATCCCCCATTTGCTTTTTCTAATTAGGTTTTGCAGTCTGGGCTGTGGCAGAGGGGGGAGATTGCCTCGATGAATGGAGATGGTGCCTCTGTAAAGCGTGCAACCTAAGTGGGAGCTTGCACTTGAGGAGGCTGGAGCTTAGAAACTCAGAGTTTATTCTCGATGATCTCAGGTCTTTTATTTCCTTAGCTGTCAGATCACGAAGACACTGTCATTATGGTGAGTCCAAGGGCAGATCTGTCTCTTTGAAGGTCTAGAATATACACTAGTGGGAAGGCCCTCTTTAAGAAGAAGAATATTAATACTCAATTCTATGTTGGGTATGAGGCATTGGAATGGACCATTGCAGTTAAAGGGCCCTAAAGTTTAAGCCTTGTTAGCATCATGGTAACTTTGTGTCATGGGGGCTTGGTGGGGGAGTGAGGGAGGACTGTCATAGTTTCCTTGATAATTTATTTAAAAAGCTGCCATTTGCATGGGCAAGGCTGCCTTTCAGAAGCAAGTGTAATATATTTTCTAGAACCTGAGATGGTAGACACAGGAGATTGCTGTCTGCAGAGCACTGAAGGTTGTTAATAGGAATTTTAAGTTGTTGTCCAATCATGAGCCTCCACTGATAAAGCAACCTCTGTTTTATAAACATGATTAGTCCTAGATGGGAATATCTTAGGGGACACAATTCTATGTTTGGACTGTTGTGTTTCAGATAATCAAAGGCTGTGTCACGCAGTTTTACCAGCTGCGCTAGGAGTATCTTCTACCTTATTTTGTAGATGTTGACTTGGTCACCATCACAGAGTCAATGAGGGAGTGTGGCAGTAAGCTCAGATGTGGCTAGCCCTGAAGTTCATGCTCTGCTCACCTAGCATTCTCTGAAGAGTGCTTGAGTGTTGCTGCCTGGGGGAGTTTCTGGAGGTGGTCTGAGCTCTCTGAGTGGTTGTGCTGGCAGCTGTTCAGCCAGCCAAGGTGACACCCCACCGCTTGGGAAGATGAATCAGACTCACTTCCACCATATGGGTTGTGCTCTCCCTTCTGGTTTGACAGCTCATCCCCGGAATAAAATGATTTACTCTGCTTTGGCCTTAACAAAGTCCTGACCTGGAAAGAGATCACCTTACTGAGAGATAATTTTGTATTCCTTGGGGTAGTAGATAACTATAACGGGTGTACATTCACTTTCCTGTAGAGATGTGTTCTGGAGTATACCCTCTTTCTGATTCTTTTTACAAAGCGTCCATTTCATGGATTTTTCAAACAGGTCATATTCTCTGAGAAATAATTATGAATTCTTAGCCTCACCACACATGGGTATTGTGTGGAGAGAAGAAGTATTGCCAAGAAGAGTCACAAAACATTCTAACTCAGAATAGGACTCTTTTACAAAGAAACCCCCCTTTTCCAGTCACTGTACCTTCTCTTCTACCCTAACCCATTTTCCCTTTTTCCACTGTTACACACACACACACACACACACACACACACTCCCCATAGATAATAAAAATGCTAATGAGGATCCAATAGTATTTGGATGCTTATGTTTCTTAACAGCCCCTTCAAACCTTTGGGCAAGAAGCGAATTCTCTTTCTCAGAGATTTATCCCTCCAAATTTCATGTTTAGACATGTGCTCTATGGAGACCAGTATGTATCTGTTATGCTCTGGATCCACAGTGGTTAAATACATATTTCTTTTTTTGAAACCAATGTTACTTTCCCCAAAGGTGGGACATTTCTAAAGGCAATAAAGTGGAGACTTTTGATGGGAAGGCTTATGGAAAGGGAGCCGCTCTGGCTCCCTCAAACCTTTCAGCCTGGTAATCAAACCAAACTCACCCCCATTCTTCTGCTGCTCTTAGAAGCTTGGAAACAATAACTGTGCTGATGCAGACTCAGAATACATTGAAATAGGCCTGTCAAGTGTCAGTTTATACAGGAGGCGATGGAGTGTGCGCTGACATCATGTAATCAAAAGGAAAAAATTACACCACGTGTCCTGCCTGGGAAAAATCGAGTGCAGCTTAGCAAGTTGTATTTCAGTCTCCCAGTACAGAGCTGCAATTCTTCTATTTATTCATGGAGCACCTATTTAACTACATGGTGGCGGTTCACAAATTATCAAAGTGTGAAGCTGTTTGGGGTGTTTCTAAAGTCATCAGCTCTGGTGGATCAGATAAAATCCAACCCACCTCAGCAGGTACTAACTTGTTTAAGAAAACCAGCTGTCAACAGGAGAGAGATACTCCTAGGGCTCACCGAGTTAATGATTCCTCGGCAGGCCCTGAGAAATTCACTGCTTGATTTATTTATTTTCAGTGACATTGTTGGGCAAATGCAGAAAGGCAGCACCTTCCATCAATTGGGAATCAATTACGAAGCTTGATTGGGGTATTTGTTTTTGTAAATTACCCAAACAGATCAAGATTCTGGGACAGCAGAAACCTTAAAGTCCTCATCAAAGGAGCCCACAGAGTAGGAACAAAGGAAAGAGAAGTTTGGAGCAGATATGGAGGGCTCTGCTGTCTATTGAGCAGTGTCCTTTCCTGACCTGCCTCCCTGAAGACATTCATCTACTGGTGGCTGCTACTGAGTTTTCTCCTCGGGGGTTACCTGGCAGGGTCACAAGCAAAACTATTACAGAAATTCCCTCCTTTCCTTTGCCTTGCCCTGGAACTTCAGCCTGTGCTGGAAAAATACCTTTTCTGAAATACTGTTAACTTCAGGTGTGCAATGGCAATGCCAAATGCATACTCCATAGGAGGGTGCTGATAATGTTTCTAACCAGACTTATCGTGTCTAGAAATTCATAAGGCACTTGCTCTGTAAGCGCCTGATATTATCAGCTTGGTGTTAGATTGCTCAAGAGTCAGCATTCCCTGGAAGGCATTTTGAAAGCATACCTCCCTTGGTCAGGTGTATTGTTATAAGCCAGACATATTTTAAAAGTGGCTTAATTATGAAATATAACATGCCTACCAAAAAGTGGGTAACACAATGTCATAGATATTTTCTTAGTTAATTCAGGAAGCTTTCTGGCAGGAAGTTGAAAGATAGTCATAATAAATTCACCAACCAAGGGCTACTTTGTATTTTGTTTTAGTCAATGAAGAAGGAAGTTAGTGGAAAGGGGTCAGAAGATGATATAATTTTGACTGTTGGTCTGCTCTGTGAGTGAAAATCAGGTCCTTTTTAGCATGATAGTTTTCTAATTTTCAGGATGTTGTTTAGTAAATAAATCAGGATGGCAGGCTTTTCATCAAAGAAGAGAACTAAACCAAAGTCATAGTCAAACACAGCAGCCAGACAGGACACCTCTCACTACAGAGCATTCGTGCAGAAAGCTGACTTCAACAGGAGGTTTTATTAGGTCAAAGGGAATGTACTAGTATAGGAAACATTGATGAACAAGGTAGATAGGCTATGGTTCAAAAGGTTTGTATAAAAGATGTTAAGTATGAATGCTTAGTAGGATGCAGTAATAGTGTGGTATGTATGGGTATATATTCTGAGGTCAGAGTAGTTGATTTAAAATCTAAATTCTATCACTATCCAGCTGCATGACATTGATGATTATTTTGTTATCTAAGCATTGGTTTCTTTACTTATCAAATGAGGCAGTGATACACATGTATAATAATGAAAACATAGTATGCTAATTAGACCTGACATCCTTCCAGACAACCTTCTGGACAAAGCCAGGGCTGAGAGGGAAACCTGCGTCCCGGGTGCCAGAGGGAAGCCAGTGTTGGCAGTGGGGGTAAGAAAGGCCTACTCTTGCACGAATTTCATGCATTGGGCCTCTAGTATCACATAAGGAATGTTACATGTAATGGGTCCATGTAAAGTCTTAGCACAATGGCTGGCACATAGTAAGAACACAATGAATGTAAGTTGCTGCTGCTATATCACTATTAGTTGTAGAGCTGCTACTACTGTGGGGCTTCTCAGATCCTTCAGTATGCTCGTGAGTGCTCTGAGTTTGCAGCAGGGGCCTGAATAGTTCAGCCTGTCCAAGACTGACTTAACCACTAACTCTTTTTTCCATAGAACATCTGGCTGGATTCATGTTTTTTGGCATACTGCTTAGAAAATATTGTGACAGACATATCCCCAAGAGATCCTGGCTCATATTCTTTAACAATTGATTGAGAAATTTCTCTCAAAGGTCTCTACTTACTCAAACTCTATGTATCCTGTTCTGCTCAACTCCAGTCCCTTCTCTAAGAGCCAACCCGATGTCCCTAGCCAGGTTTTGATTTCTTTCTCTCAATTCATTTGGTCCATGTCACTTGGATTTTTTTTGTCTTGGTGTTGTCACTGTTTTGATGGATTTTTTGCCACACTTAACTATCTTCTTTGATTTTACTTTACATAGTAAGTCTTTAGCTTGGCAACCCTTCATTGACTATCCTTAGATCTACTGTACTCCCTCAAGACCTAATAGATGTAAGTTCAGTAATCAGTTGAAGCCTTAAATTGAAACTTGATTTTCCCTGCAGGTGAGTGTCAAGCCTCACTCATCACCCTCCCAGAACCTTCCAGAGTCAGTGTTGTTAGTTTTTAGTCCATTGTGGTAAGTTATCCTTCCTTTCCTAACCTACAAGACAGTATCTACTACACAACAACATGGATTTGCTGACAAAACTGTGTTTCCCTTTTATTGCATTGCTTCTTTCTGAAGTCAATATTTCATTTTGTTTCTTGGTCATGTACTTTTCTCTCGCTTTATACCATTTTATTCTTTTCTTTATATTACCTAGTGAGGCTTTGGTTTAACCATATTTTATTGACCATTATACAAATTGTACCTGTTGGTGGAGAGCTGGTTAAGTGATGAGATGTAATATACTTAGTTCACTTAAGAGCTTCAGAGCACAGACTCTTGCATTAAGCTAACCTGGCTTTAACCCCATCCTTTACTAGCTGTGTGACCTGGGGTAAGTTAATCAAACTTTCACTGCTGCAGTTTCCCAGGTATAAAATGGGCTACCTCAGCTGCTTATTGTCAATATTTAATAAGACAATAAGCCTGGCTGGTGTGGCTCAGTTGAGCGTTGACCTATGAACCAGAAGGTCACAGTTCGATACATATGCCAGCTCTGGGCATATTTCCAAGTTGTGGGCTTGATCCCCAGCAGGAGGTGTGCAGGAGGCAGCAGATCAATGATTCTCTCACATCACTGATCTTCTATCTCTCTATTCCTCTCTCTGAAATCAATAAAAAGTATTAAAAAATAAACAAATAACACAATAAAAGTATATCTTTTACACAGTGTTTTGTCCAGTAAGGCTCATTGACATTGTCCAGAATGAAGACACATTCTCTGCTTTCCTGAATTTCTCCCTCTGAAGCAGAAGCAAAGGGGGCTTTTGGAAGGAGGATGGATTTGACCAGTGACTGATTCTCCCAGGGGCAGGATGAGAGATGTAGTTGGCATAATAGATTGGACACAAGTAATAAAGGGTTCTGAATCCCAAATTATGAAATTTTAGAGGCAACGGGGAGCCAATGAATATATAAAACAAAATAGTGGTGTGTTCAGCTCTGTGTTTCACAAGCAAACTTTGCAAATAGTTCATACATTTTATGTTTTATTCATAAGCCTTAACTCCCATAGCTACTGACCACTACTGTAATATCGCTTCAGAGAATCACTATCTCTCTTTACTTCTAGTTTGTGCTATATTTTCTCAGTTTAGTGCTCAATTCCAGGGGTGTGTACTATACAGTAAAACTTCACTTAATGTCTTTAAGCAAAATGTATAAAAATACCAGTTTTACCACAGACTAATTGATATAAACAAACATAAGTCAAGTTCCTATAGCATCTCATCAACATCATAACAGAATGATGTTGAATGAATGATGTTATTTGGAGGATCTAATGTATTTATACTCAGTAGAGAGAAAAAAATAATAAGATTTAGATAACTATCCATCAGCCTCTTGATTATAATAGATGCATAACAGGGCTGGCATTCTGTTCTGGAGTTCTCTGAAACAATATGCCTGTTTACACTTGATGCAATTGCAAGGTGTAAACTTCCAACTCAGTTAGATGCACAGTAGTCTCTATTGGTGACCTTCCAGCTGCTTGTCAGCACCTTCCTATTAAACTCTCGGTCTGCTTAAAATAGAGCACCAATACCTCTGGGCACCTCACTTTTGAAAAACAAAGTAAAGTATCAGATAAGACCATGGGGACTTGGGCTTTATCTAATGCTGCACACTCTTGCTAAAATTGATTCACTTTCTTGCCAACCCAATATGTCCATGAAATAGCCTAGCTGCTGCTACAAGAACAATTATTATTCCGCCTGAGGTGACTTGTACAGTCTCAAGGCCTTGCAAACATCCATTTATACTCAGATGGATTGGAGATAAAGCAGACGTGAGTTGGCACTTCAGGCAGACAATGATTGTCAGACATGCCACACTGTGACAGCTAGAGAACTGCCCCATGGCCTGATCGGAGAACACACTTCTGTATTTTCCACAGACAGGTATGCATGGGAACGTGTTAAATTTTGTCCATAGACAAATGCCATAAAGGTCCAAAGGCCTTTAAATCTGAATTGTTCGAATTTTCAAATGGACAGACCTGAAATCTGTAAGCATGCAGGGAAGTCCTTATGGAAACTTTAATTCACTTGTGTCGTAGCTTTCCCTATAATCTACTGTCAAGTTCAATTCAATGTAATTCAAGATGTACATAATTGCATCTCATCCTGAAGATATCATTTTTCAAGAGCTCCAAAATGAGGAAATGTGCATATTTCTTACCAGGTTTAATTGAATCCAAGTTGACTTAAATAAATCCACATACATATATACTGCATATGTATTATTGATGTCTGTAGTAGTATACATATTAACATGCTTCTCAAATTAATATTAATCTCATTAGTAATGTCATTAACTAAAAGTAGAAATATCACTTTAGCAGCCATTTTGTAATTTCTTTATAAAATTCCAGTTCATGTCTTAGCTGGTTTGGCTCAGTGAATGGAGCGTTGGCCTGTGGACTGAGGGGTCCCAGGTTCGAGTCTGGTCAAGGGCATGTGCCTTGGCTGCAGGCATGTCCCCAGTGGGAGGTGTGCAGGAGGCAGCTAATCGATGTTTCTCTCTCATCGATGTTTCTGGCTCTCTGTCCCTCTCCCTTCCTCTCTGTAAAAAATCAATAATATATATTAAAAAAATAAAATTCCAGTTCATGTTTGGCCTTATAAGACAAAATAAGTGGTTTTTTAGAATACTGAACTACATGTTTATATTGTATAGTTACAAATTAGTTCTCAATAATTCATGAGGTCAGTTCAGGCAAATGCAAAAGATCCCTTAGGGGCATCATAATACACTTCTTAACAGGGAAATACGTATTAACATCTGAAGCCACGAGAACAGGGAAGTCTATATTTAAAAAAAAATTGAGAGGAAATTTCAATCCTATTAAAAAATGAGTTGCAACAAAATCACACTCTATTATTTTCCAGTCACTGAAGGATATCTATGTGAGAAACCTGGATTAACAATTCTAAACATTAAAGATGAAGGTGGATCCTGTTCAATTAACATGTTTATTTTGTTTATTAGTCAAACTGAACACTTCAGTTAAATAAAAAATAGCATTAAATATTTGGACAGAATTTCAATTCAATCAGAATTATTGATCTCATGGGCATATATTTTCATGCACAAACCATAAAAATGTCATTATTTTTTGTATGTAAGGATTCAGGTACAAAAAATAAGAATAAAATTAGATCAAATTAAGTCTTTGATTTTAATATCAATAAATCATACAAATCCCCCTCTGACACAAAATTGAGAATTTTGTAAATAAACTGGTTTCATTCCACATTAGTAATTTAGAGAAGCAAATACTCAAACCAAACCGTGAAATTCCAAGATAATTTGGAGCTTTGATATTGACCCTGAAGGTCTACTTGGGTCTTGAGAGAGAGGGCAGACCTCCCATTTCAGTGGAAAATAAACGAAGTTATTCAGATTCAGGTTTTCTTGATGAATTCAAAGAAATTCTTTGGTGCTTAAGGAATCCCCAGTCTATTCTACATTTGAACCTAGAAGTGTCAAAGGGAGTTCTGGTGACTGGGGGTGAGTTATGGGAACCTACAGCCTAATGCTACTGGGAATTACCCCAGAAAAGACACAATTTTTGATTTTCACTAATAAGAACCTAAGAAACTTGCCCTCTATTTCTAGAATTGAAAGTTGACCAAGTTAGAATGTTATTACCATCAATAAAAAAACACACATTTCTTTAAAATTGTATCTTAGACTTCTGCCAAGAATTTGCTGCTGCAGTGGCATTAAACTCTCCCTTGCCTATAACCTAAATGTACTTGGTTCCTACCACTTTTAAACTGCTCATTAGTTTAGAAACGCTGATCTGACCATATAATTCTTCTTCAAACCTTCAATATTTCTTGGCTTAGCATTTAATATACTTCATTCAATATTTCTTGGCTTGTTATTTCAGACTATTCTTTCAATATTTCTTGGCTTATTTAAATACATTTTCTAATCTGGCCTACTCCTGCACCTTTACCATCTCTTCTCACTTCCCCAACACACTTGATTTCTTAGCTGTATCTCGTTATTTGCTGTTTCCAACCTTGGCATCTTAGTATGACTTTGCTTGTGCTGTTTCCTCTGCTTGGCATACTCTTCTGCCATTGCCTCTCATCACTGATACTCATCTTTCAAGGTCTATCACAAATGTTTAACCACTTGCAGATATACTTTCTCAATTCCATGAGAGAGAATTAATACAATTTCTAGCTTTGTTTCTTGAGAGCTTTATACTTCTTATATTGCAGAACTTACCATACCATCACTAGTGAGGTGGACAAGTTGATTGTTTCCTGTGCTAAAACTTGTGTTCTTTGACATCTGAAAACACATACCTGGGTAGGAGTAAATCTAGGCTCATGATATTTGGTAATTCCATCATGCTTATAAGCTATGAAAAGTAGTGAGGTGTAGAGGAAGACTGGAGCTAGGGGCTGAAGTCTTCTATGAATGAGGAGGAGAGTAACCAGGAGGCTGGTAGATTATCATAACAATTACAGAGCAAGGTGATATATTTGCATGAGGTAAGCCTCAAGAGTTCAGGGGTTTTGGCAGAAAGGGGGGTAGTCTTAGACTAGAAGAAGCAATGAGAATTATAAAGGATGCTCTGACACGTGAATGAGAAATGTAAAAGCCTCCTTCGTTGTGAGAAGTCTTCAAAGAAGTAGTCAGAGGACAACTGAGTTTTAGTTAAGACAAGAGGTGGGAAGAACAATCTGAGAAAGGGTGGAGACTATAGAGGAGTCTGAAATTGACCAAGGGACAGGGGAAGGGTTTCAGAGGGAGGGGGAAAAAGAGGGAGTGGGTCAAACTAAGTGCACAGAGCAAGATGCAGACGGCGTTGGGTAAGTGGGTGGATTTTGAATGGTAGTTAAAAGAATGATGGTGTCTGGCATAGTGTGTTGGTTTTCATGGTCTCTGCTTTGTGCCTGGAAAACTGGACTAATTAGCAAGGTCTCAAATGCTTCTCTCTGTGATATAGTGGCTTACAGAACTGGGACACTCTGAGACTGCTTGCAGTGTTGAAAGCTCATGTGAACTAGGACTTAATCCTAGCTCTGTTTTGGGTGTGTACAATTGTAGCACTAGACTTCTATTCCTTGCATATAATACAAGGAGATTAAATTAAATAATCCTGGAGATTGTATGTAGCTATTATTCTATGAAAATTTGTGTTTATATTTTCAGCAAGTTTAGGCAATTCATATTTCTTGAGTGTTTTGCCCATCAAAGAGGGCTAAAAACTAAAAGAGGAATATATTATTTTATGCCTTTATGCAAGAAGAATTTATTGAGCATCTACTCTAGATCTCAGGTTGGTGGGTTATAAAAGAAATGGAAAAATTCTGTGCTGTCTCAGATCTTCCCCCTGTTGGTTAGGATGATGTTGCTCAGGAATATGGCATCTATTGAAGTCATGTGCTATTATACAAACTTTAAAAATGAGACACCCTTTCCCACCTCAAGGTCCCTCCCTGCTTAGACCAATGTCTTGCATTTACTATTTTTAATTTGGTCCCCAATATCTCATAGGGGCTACTTAGGCAGTTCATATGGTTTTGTCTCAAATTCTTGAAGATTTTATTGTTTTGGCCTCAAGATAATACCAGTTTATTTCCCCCTGAGAAAGTCAGAAGTAAGAAGTGAAAAAATATTTCTTGTTCTCTGTTCACAGGAAGGAAGAAACATCTGTGCAACTTAGAGCTGACTGATCCTAAGAATTGTTGCTTTCATGAGCAGGCCTCTTCTTATGCAGTCATAGCTGCAAAGACCTAGACAGGTCAGGAGACTTTTGTTTTTAGGTTTGGCTCAGACATTAATTCATTGCATGACCTATAAAAAGTCACTTCTTGTTGCTAGGCATTCTTCCTTGGGAAAATAAGAGGTTTCAATGAGAGGGTCTATATTTCTTTACAACTTGAACATCGGTGGTTCCAAAAGTCCACCTTTGAAATGCTGTGAACAGTAGGATAGCACCAATTAGGTCTTTGAGCTATTTGAAATTTTGAGGACCACTGTTACAATGGGTCCTTCTATTCAAATTCACTTTTTAACTGCAAAATATTCTTCAAGTATTTTTTGCAATTAATCTGGTTTCTATGCCTAGACACACGTGTCTAGAAATGGAGAGAGGTGAGAAACGGGGCAAGTTGCAGAATTTAACACTACCAATAATTTATGTATAAGGTTGTTTTGTTTTGTTGAAAGCACATCCTTGAGTTCCTGGAAACCTGAGAAGGAAAGTATTATATGTGTTTCAGAACCGGCTGCGGATGAATTCAGGACCAGGGGGCTATGAGGAAGTATGTGTCAGCATTTGTTATCCAGGAGTGTCTGGTCCTTGGAGTGCCCTCCATCACCTAGTGGTTTTCCATGTCCCTCAGGCCACCGATTGGTCATTGCTGATTAGGAAAACACTGCCATTGAAGAAAGTTGTCTATTTTGGTCACAAAGAAAGAGGCTGTGGTACAGTCTGGCCATTTTAATGAGTGGTCATTTTTATATATTTATTCTATAGATTCAGCAGTTTGTACCGTCATTTGTTTGGACCATTTTTTCTTGTGAGACTTTAGGGAAGTTATTTAATTGCTCAGAGCTCCCATTCCTTCATCTGTTAAAGTAAGCACATCAGCTTCATGGGGTTGTTGTGAGCATTTTATGAGACGATGTTTGTGGAAACATTTTAAACTGTTAAAATGTTGTTAAACACAATGGCCATGTTGGTTTGCAGCCTCTGCAGAAGCTTTCTAGGTGAAATCTGAAACTGATCTTTATTAACAGGGCGAGGAGAGACAGAAGAAAGAGGTAGACCCCTCAAGATTAGAAGGTGTTAGGTCTAAGGAGCAAAGATATTTATTCATGAGGCTTGTCTTGGAGGCCACAGATGAGTAGTTTGCTAGGCCCATCCACCAAATATTAAAAGTTTATATAGAGGCTCACCTGGAGTTAGTCATGAACCCAGCCCAGATGGTCTCATCACCACATTGCTATCTCAGGGCTGGGGCCTTGGGCACCTTTGAACATGGGGAAGGCAAGCAGAAGGCACATTTCAAGCACAGGGGAGGGAGTGTGGAGCCTTCGGCTCTCAGGTCAAACCTGCAGTCATCTCTTGATGACCTTCCCCAACACATATGTGTCATATCCAGTTGGAAACGTAATGGGCAATAAAGTGATTTTTCTTTCCTATACCCCCAAAGACTACCATTTTCTGTATGGCAGAATTTTTTGTCATCATTGTCTTGTATAGTATAATTGTATCCATCTACTTCTAGTAAATTTGCCAGTTTGGTAGCTTTGGATCAGATTGGCCATATTTTCTACAAATCTATTCTGAGCAGGACTCTGTTATTGTTGGCACGCCAGCTCATTCATTGATGTTTGCAGCTGCCAAGTCTTTACCACAATTGAAGAAATAACCATGGAAATCAGACTTATACCTGAATGCCTTTACATTTGTTCATTTAAATCTGATCCTCAAAGTATTTGTTTTACTCATTATGTGCCCAATTTGCCTAAAATAAATCAGGACCCAGTCAGCACTCAATTCCTGGGGTAATTGGAGTTTTTAGTGTCAGCAGTAGCATTCATATGTATTTCATCATGAGACTACAGTGTGTGTGTGAGTGTGTGTGTGAGTGTGTGTGTGTGTGTGTGTGTGTGTATGTATTTGGAGATATTTTTACTTCATCTAAAAATAAATGGATATAAACTTCTGCTAACTAATAGAAATAAAATACTCTGTTTTTATGTATCAGTTTTACCTGAAGAAGAAAAGGATGGAAAATAAATTGGATGAATGTATTCTAATTTATCACCACAGAAAATATGTATACTATCTTTTGAAACTAATCTAAAGATTTTCATGCAACAATCTCAGGGTACAAGTAAGCATATGGATATATGTAGTCCCTGACAAATTAATATCTATCCTGACATGAATTAATTAATGATTCATTATAAGAGCAAGTGAAAGGACACACATAAGACAGAAAACAGATTTAATTGTGTTGACTTGATAGTCAGCAATTATACCCTGTCTGCTCAAAGTCTGTGCAGTATTTTGTTGTAAATAACAGTTGAGAAACAAGAGGTAGGGATTCAGGCAAGTAAAACTTTCATTTATTTGACGTAATTATTAAGGTGAGCATTAGGGAGCTCTCTTCTTCTTTACGGTTCTAGACAGAGGGGTCTTCACTCAAAGAATGCTAGGCAAGGGGAACCCATTCACTTTTGGCCCGCTCTGTATATTTTGGGACCTGAGTCTGTACCTCTAAGGCTTCTCTTCACTCATCCACTCAGTCACCAGCAGAGACGTTGTGAGGCTGGCTAACAATTCTGTATTCTAATTCCTATGTGTGGGTTTTCCTCCTCACTCCACACCACCAAGCTGTCCTCAGAAACCAGCTGAGTATGGCAGGCCAATGAGTAGTCAGTGAGAAGGCCCTGAGTAACCTCTACAGGATCCAGGACCATAGGCTGGTTTTCCAGATGCATGAAAATAATCTCCACATTCTAACAACTCCTGTAGGTTTTGACCTAGTAAATCTGGGTAGAAATTGGAAATTTGTATTTCATGAAATGGGGGAGCATTTTAGGTTTCCCACACACCTCTTTTTGGGAACCACTAATCTAAATAAAAATAAGAATGCCCTCTATCTATGCTGAATACCATTCAGCCTCTGCTCACACAGGGAGCTATTAACTCTTGTAGAGAGTTTATACAATAAAATATGACTTAATTAATTTATTAAACAAAAAAAATGTGTAGCCTTCCTCCTATGAGTTAGGTACTAGGGATATAAGAACACATGTTCTGTGCCTTCCTTCAATTTCTGATTGAAAAATGTGTATAGTTTCATTTTAGACAGATTAATAAACAACAGTAAGGAAAATACTTGCTCTAACAGGTAGCAATGCTAATATTTTGGCCTATTTAATTTCATTTTCTCTCTCTGTCTATTCTTGTATGTTTAAAAAGGAAAGGTTGGCATCTCCTTTCAACTAACAATGTATTATTAATATTAGTTTTTACAAAATATTTTCTACTCTGTGTTTTTTTAAAAAACAGCTTAGTATTCCATTCTATGTGTCAAAAATGTAAAGGGTATTTAGATTATCTCAAAATGTATACCACAAAAATGGTGCAGCTAATTTTTTATAAACTTTTCCCAGCATTTCTAATTATGTAGGTAAATGTCTATAAGTGGAATTTCTGAATTAAAATATATAGGCTTTTAAGACTTTTAAAATCCATTGACAAATTGCTTCTCCAGAAAGAATGATCCAATTTTCATTCCCATTTCAATTGTATAAAAATATTCATGTTTTCATACCCTTGGTGATACTGATATTTCATTCTTTTTATTAAAAAGCTATAATTACTAGAAAGTTCTCTCTTGCACTGAGCTCAATTTCACCTATTCAAATTTTCAACCTATTGATCTGACTTTTGTCTTCTGGGGCTTTGTGGAGTAGGTTCAATCCCCCTTCATTAAAATATAATTTCAAATATTTGAAAATAATTATTATGCTGTCCCCAGTTGTCTTTCTTTTCTCCAATAATTACTCCTATAACCCACTTCCTAGTGTCTCCACAATTCTGGTCTCACTGTTCTAGATAAGCCTCAGTCAATCAAAGTCTTTCTATTACTGTGGTGGCAAGGATTAAATTAAGGAGTGCCTGAGAGAACAGTGCCTTCTTTGTTTTAGACGGAATACTTCTAACTGGTGCACAATAAACAGGCATTAGCTTTTCTTGGAAATTATGCCACTCCATTGGCTCATAAATAAATTTCAACCAAAATTCCAGAGCAGTTTTAAAAGCAATCTCATGGGCACATCTGACGTCTTCTGCACTTCACTGGTGCAGTTGTTTTCTTGAGGCCCAAGTGCAGGACTTGAAGAGAAATCAGCACAATTTTAGCTTATCATGTTTTTTTGAAATTGTTTTCATCACTAGATGTATATCTTATATAAACTTGATAAGGATGTCTCTGGGCTCGTAGTAATTAAGCAACAGACCAGATGATGACTGTTGTAGAGTTCTGCCACACCCTATTCTGTTACTGATCCATTAATCAATGCACTTTAGGTACAATGCTTAGTGTAGCTATGCTAACTGCAGTTGATCATGTGTGTGTGTGTGTGTGTGTGTGTGTGTGTGTGTGTGTGTGTTCCTGTAAAAGCTGTAGAGCGAAACTTGGTAAAATAAACCACATTTGACATATTTTAAACTTACTGAAATCACCATGTATTCCTTGTATGGTATTTTCTTGACCTTCCTGCCTATGATTCCTTTTTTCTTTTCTTTTAATGAAAATTAGTATGGCATGACAAGTTTACTATGCATGTTGGTTCCTTGGTTTCAACTTCACTCCAGAATATAGCCATGATCAATATACAGGTCAACTTGATGGAGCTTCTAGTTTATAACTTTATTTTTCTATTTTGAAATGTTGGACTATCTGCCCCTATGTTATCTACTGAAACACCTTGCTTTTATGGTAAATTAAGTGTTTTCTTTTTTAACTGGCCCAGTGGATAACATTTGAGTTTGATAATTTCTAGCCATTTCAAGCTATATTTTTTACTATCTCTTAGAATCTTTAACTAAATTTCCCTGAAAACTATGTTGATACCCACACTTCTCAATTTGAAAGTCATTTAACTTGACATAGAAGATGACCTTAAATAAGAGTCCAGGACTTTTGCATTATTTGTTAATAATATTATTTATCTCAATTTTTTAGATTTAAGCCTTCCTCATTCTTAATATTATAGACATACTTTTAATTACCCAATTTGTTGTTTTTAACACTGTTGCCACATATATGTGGTAAAACACATGTCTGTGTCTTTTAACATAGATTTTTACATTCATATATGGAATGAATTGCCCTTATCATAGCTGATCTATACATGCCAAATAATTCTGATGACTTTTCCACTGTAAATTTATTATTTTCCTCTTTCCTTGCTCTATTTATTGGAAGAAAGTCACAAAGTTCATCCTATATTCAAAGGGAAGGAAAATTATAATCTTTCAACCTATTTCATCTCTGCTTATCTAGTTTCTTCATTTTGGACTCTAAGAGGCTCCACCACTAAATGGGCCACATTTATTCTAACAGATTCCTACTCCTTTTCTAAACACTCTTCTCCTTTTCTTGTCTTGGGACCAGCTCCCTAAAACTTCCTAATGTTCCTATATTATTTTTCTCTTTTTTTGCAGGACTGAACTGATTTTCATTGTCTTCATTTGAAACTCAACATAGCATATGATGGCTACTTTCCCTAATTTTGAGTTGAAAGATAAGTTGTGCTGGTTAGAAAGCTACTCAAGAAAGCAAAAGAAGCTAAATTTAGGTGTAACAGGTAGTGTTAAAATAACTGATCACTAGTTAACAACTGATGGAATAACCACTCAGTTGTGTTATAAGGATTTCAAGGAGATGCAGAGATCTTTGGAGAAGGAGGCTGTCATTACTGATCTTCTTAACATTTATCTCCTAACACATTGAATGATACCAAATACTTACCTAATGCATTTGTGTTCTTTATAGAGACATGTTAATGTAGATATACATCCACACTGATTTCTATATAAAAAACACACATAGAAAAAGCGAAGCACTAGGAAAACCAAAGCACTGCTTTTGCGTCAAGACCTCCAAGCAGATCTGACAATTCAGTTACTATTAATGGTAACTATCTGCTATCATTGATGACCCTACACTGACACATCATAATTACCCAAAAGTCCATAGTTTACTTTAGGGTTCACTCCTGGTGGTGTACATTCTATGGGTTTGGACAAATATTTACTGACATGTAGCCTTCATTATAAAGATTAACAAATAGCTAACACCTAAATATAAAAATAAGACCATGGCCAAAAATGCCGTCTTTCTCTCCCTTGATGTTGAAGAACTGTGGGCAGAAGTGGCTCCTGATCTAGGGGTCCTGGCTTTGGGCATCCAAAGCAAAACAGACAAAGCAAGGCATACAAATGCCTCTTGCATTTAAATTATGCAGAACTTCAGCAGGGTTTAAATCATTTTTTAAAAACATGTTTTTATTGATTTTAGAGAGAGAGGAAGGGATAGGGAGAGAGAAAAACATAGATGTGAGAAACATTGATTGTCTGCCTGCTGCACATCCCCTACTGGGTACAGAGCTGGAAACCCAGGCATGTGCCCTGAGTAAGAATTGAATCACTGACCTTTTAGTACATGAAACAATGCTCAACCAATTGAGCCACACCAGCCAGGGCAGAGTTTTAATCTTTATGCATTAATTTGGGAGTTTTCAAAAGACAGATTAATGAAACCATACATCTTTACCAATTAGGCTTCTTCTTCATTGGTAAATATACTCATGAATTATTTGTAGACATAGTTTTGAGATTAGCCACGAACAATTCTTCAGAAAGTAATTTAGTTAGTGAATTAAAAATATCATGTGAGACTACAAGTAGCTGATTCCAAAGTACTGCTGAGTTGGGATGCCATGTATTAGCTTCATTATGCAAATAGGTGTCCCAAGAGAGCCATCCCAAAGACTATTAGCTTCCCTCACCTTTAATAACCTAAGATCTCCAGTTCCTGATGTGTGCAGATGAAAAGATGTCCCGCCTGTGGGTAAAGGTGTTATTAATGCATAATTCTTTAGCTTCTTTCCCCCTACACTAGAATTCTATTTCGGCAAACCTCTTGGGTTTGGTTGTCAGAGAGATAAAAGCCTGTAAGTATGGAAGTAGAATCTTGGTAAATTTAGAGGGCTGTGTTACTATTCCTGGACTGCAATCTTTATCTGTGAGGAATACTCCATCTCCCTTGCCCTGTTCAACAACTGATCCTATGGCAAATGATCCTGTGGCTCTAACTGGCACTTTTTAAAAACATGCCTTTTGTTTCTATCTGTAGATGTGTCAGAATTGCCAGCTAGCTTTCAGATTCAGTCTCTGTGCATCAACAGATGATTTATAGGGAATGTTATTCTTGGGCAGATAGTGCCTTTATCTGGAAGAAAGTCAGCCATGGCCCTTGGCAGGCTCAGAGGGAGTATTACCATTTGGTGGCTACAATGGTCACTTCCAAAACTGAAATGCAATGCAATCGTACAGCCTTTTCATAAGGTACTGTGCTTGATGTGGGTGTCTGTTGACATTGAGAAGGTGTGATAGTTCACAGGTCTAAAATAGTTACCACGGCTATTCCCAGAAGTTAATCATCAGTAGTTTCAACCTTGGAAAAGTTCAAGCTTGCTACTAGAACAAATGGTGGTTAATCCTCATAGGGGGGATTTTCCGGCTTTGCTGATATGGTAGTGTAATTAATTAGTGACTTATAAAGAAAATAAATTAAAAATGTTTGTTTTCCATCCTTTCTGCTCCTGAGTCCTGCTAGGTAGTGCCTGTCACAAGGAGGGTTTGAGGATAAGAAGGCAGATGGCCTTTCTTAGGAGAGCTCAATACCAGGAGTTTCAGTGTTAACCTAGAGCATTTGGAACTTCTTGGCAACTTGATTCATCTCAGGTTGGTGGCAATATATGGCTGAATAATGACTGAAAGGTGTACTACTTTTGTGTGTCCCAGGTACTTAAAAAAGTGCCAAAAAGACAACAAATAAGTTTCATTAAAAATTGATCCAGCATTTTGGGGAAAGGTGGTTTATTTCTTTTATTGTCTACTTTAAATACTTCGTTGTACTTCATCCAAAATTTTCTTATTTTTTAAAATATATGCTACATTATCTTTTTGTTCACCTCTCTCCAAAGATCTGTTCTTTGGAAATCTCTGTGGCCATAATTCTTCAGATATTAAAGAATATAGTACCTTCACACCATCCTCTATTTCTCTGTTCCAATGCTTAGTGTAACTCAAACAGTTTCCAAACTGTTCCAAAGTCTGAGTTTCCTTCAAATGACTCTTTTTGTGACTCTTTGATTTCTGTTTTTCTTTCACTCATAGTTTCTTATTCTTTTGCTAGTGGGTCTTCTTCCAACAAGGCTTGTTGATTTGTTTGTGGTACTTTAGATTCTCAGCCTTTAAGACTCATTTCTTTACTCTTCTGATGTCTTTCATGCCCTGGAACGTGCTTGCTCAGCCAAATGCATTCTTAGAACATCTTTAACTCTCTGTGAGGTTTCTTCGTAGTAAGTGAGGCATTGATAGGTCTGATAATTTCCCTATGACCATACAGTGGATTACTAGAAGAGTGAGAATTGTAATTCAGGTCTCCTGATTTCCAAGAGAAAATATGATCCAAGTGAACTCCCACTATTAATATATGGCCCCTAGATCAGCAGTAGCACTGGCCTCGTTTGGTAACTGGTTAGAAGTGCAGATTCTCAGGCTCTGCCCCAGACCCACAGAAAGCATCTACATTTTATCCAGATTCAAGGTGATGTATATACACATTAAAGTTTGAGCAGCTTTGAACTAGACCTCTCACAGCTGAAGGACAGCTCTCAAACAAACGGCATAGCATTGGTAAGTTTACTTTGCATCTGTGAGATTTCTCTGAGTCCTGGCTGCCCTGATTGAAGGACGTGAGCAACACTAGCCTTGGCCTTGGTTTCTGTATCTGTGTTTGTCTGATCTCTATTCTGGAATTTGGTTTCCGATAAGCTGCACTTGTAGAGAATTTTAAGTAGCTAATGACAAAGCAAGTGGAACATCCTTTTCTAGGCAATTAGTTTTCTCTGTGCTTATTTATTTGTAGTTTGCTGATTCAATTTAGTAGTATTTGCCAACTTGTTTGTGACTACAGAGGCATCATAGTTTTAAATGTATTTAGTTGACATCTGTTTCTTAGAATATATTGTCTGCAATTTTCCTAGCACAGAGTGAAATATACCCAAGTGCTTTGTGGGACATTTCAATATCCAAAATGATTTTTATTGTTTTCCCAAACTGTAATAAAAGAGGTGTTATCTCCTTCATTCCCCTGACTGGATTTTAAATTTAGAGGAAGACCAGCACATGCATTTGACAGCCGGAGGTGTAAAGCAAAAGTTATTTGATATCAGCGTTGAAATGAATCACTGGCATAGGAAACAGTTATGAATATTTTCTGGGGGAGAGAAAGTGTTGTCAGATTTAACCACTATCATATCAGTTTATGTATAAGGTGCACATCCAAGCTTAGGATTTCACAGGACAAAAGTAGAGTAATTGTGAAAAATGGGTTATAAAGCAATTTTCAGGTAGAAAAGAAAGAAGCAAATGAAAATGAACCTTGAGGGATCAAAAACACTTTTGAATATTTTTCATTTTTTCCCTATTTTTCATTTCCACATAAACAACCTTTTGATTTGAAAGACTATCAAGAAGGGATTGTAATTTGAGGCATGCCCGAATCTTACAAATTGATGCATAGCTCAGTGTATGCATGCATTTGACATTAAATGTGCTTCATGTTCCTGAATGCTTGTACCATCTGAGAGTAGACCCTGGAATGTACATTTTTCAAGAGGATATGAGACAATCCAGGTTATTGTATAGACGGGAAGCCTCTGCCCCACATGGCTTGAACCCAGAATCAGTATTACCGTTACTGAACACTGTGGCAAGTCTCAGCAAAGCCATTTCCAGAGGCTCATATTATGTGATTTTTTTAAATCCACAGGCCTGAAAATTAGGGTAAGAGGTCCAATGATAACCACTCCCACCTAATATTCACCAAGACCTAATATTTATCACCAGTTCTATCTCTAATTTTGTGGAGAGTCTGAATGTGACTCAGGTCTTCAGACAAAGCTCACAAGTATAAGGCTCTAATGATTAGAAATGTGCAGAAAAGATATCCCCCCTCCAAACCTGGCATAAAATATAGTTCTTCTTAGTCACACAAGTTTAACCCACTTCATTAATTCATAACCAATTAGGAAGCAGATGAGCAAAATAAGCAACCCAGCAACACCATGCCTGCAAAATGGGGGCAGGAAATCATGGTTGATGTGACCATCCACACCTACCCCCTCCCAACTTGGACTCATTACTCCGTGTCCACAAAAAAAGAAAGTAAAGTCATCCAGAGATGATTTGAGACTCCGGCCATCAGCTGGCTGGCAGCTGTCCTCACACATCCTCACTGCTATGACCTTCTGGAGAGAGAATTCTCCTCCCCCATCCTTTATTCCCAGCACTGAAGATTTATTGCTGGAGTCTGCTAACATCCTCCGAACTTATCCATGATGATAACCTTACAATTACAGAAAGTTATGCAACTTCTGGAAGGCAAGATAAAGATGTATCTTATTTCCACTTGGCTATATTGATGAGTTTACCTTTCCTTCAGTTTTGAAATTCCTAAGCTGTGAGTGAAATCATGTTCTTTGACATTTGCAGTGGTGCTATTGTTAGCTCAGTCTTTATTGTTTAGGAAGTACAAATTTATGCTATTTGACAGAAAAATTGAAAACTCCCTGGTGTTTATGCTAAATATATATACAAGTTCACATTAGAAAACAGGATTGTCTTAGTACCTGAAGTGATATTTCTGTTTGAAATCTAAGTAAAAAATTCACAGTGATCCCCAGCAGCGTACAACTCATGACTTCTATATATTTCACATTGGAGAGAGAGCCTAGAATATTTTTATGGTAGTCTAATTTTATTTCTTGGAATTATCTGCTACTGACTTTTGAAAATTGAAGAAATCATGTGTGTTTAATTGTACCTGCATTGCAAAAACAGCCCGGGTATAATTTTAAGGCATTCTACACACACACACACAAAAAAAACATTTTAGAAGGCTTAAAGTTTTATCTTGCTATATTATGTTCTCTTTTGAAGATTTCCATACACCTTTGAAATATCAGGGTCCTGTGTTCCTGTTAGTGAAATGTTTCATGCTCATTTATGTTCCAATATTGCAGAGAGGTTTAAATGCTG
>NW_006290306.1:3375156-3437313 GCF_000327345.1 Myotis davidii
ATCAATTGATTTTTTTTGATTTCAGAGAGGAAGGGTGGGGGTAGAGAGATAGAAACATCAATGATGAGAGAGAATCATTGATTGGCTGCCTCCTGCATGCCCCGCTGCTGGGGATAAAGCCCACTACCAGGCATGTGCCTTCACTGGGAATAGACCTGGCTCATAGGTTGATGCTCAACCACTGAGCCACACCAGCAGGGCTGATTTTAATTATTTGTTTCATCATTTAAACATGTAATCAATATTTTACATTATTTTCACTCAATTTTTTTTTCAAAATCTGGTACATGTTTTATACTTAAAGCATGTCTCAATTCAGAAATTTTAATTGGAAATAATTGATTTGTGTTTTGACTTTATAAAATTTATAATTGATACGGAAGATTAATATATTTGTGTTGTTCAAACATACCTAAGGGTTTTCTGGTAATTAAATTAGTACATGTTGTACAATTTAAATTTAAATTAATGAAAATTAAATAAAATGAGAAATTTAGTTCCTCAATCTCAGTAACCATAGTTCAAGTGTTCAATAGGCCCATATAGCCAGTGGCTGTTGTATTGGATAGTGAGAAGCTGAGTGGCTATAAAAGAACAAATTAATTGGAGAGCTGGCCAGAGGCCAGAGACAGAGAGCTTAAAGTTATGGGAAAATGTTTGAACTTCATTCAGCTTGAGATAGAAAGTCTTTGAAAGCATATGAATGGGTGAGTGACATGTTCTGATATGTGCTTTAAAGAGATCTCTTCAGTAGGAAAGAGAATGAAAGCATGGAGATCTGGTAGGAGATCATTAGGTAGTTAGGAAAGGGATGAAAGAGTTGTACCCTCCTAGATAACCATGGTGCAGGAGTGAGAAGTTGTTGGTTTCAGGGTTATTGTGATGGTAGAGTTAACAGTACTTGCTACTGGATTATTTGCAGGGTAGGCACAAAGAGGAGACCAAGGTGACTCCTAGACTTTAGCCTGAGCAACTATATGAATGGCAGTGCTACTGATGAGATGGGAATGATCAGGTAGAAGGGATTTTGAGGGCGCATGATTTGGAAAAATTAACTTTGATTTGTCCATTAGTCTTTCAAGTGAATTGCTAAGTTTGGAACTGGGTGGGAAAGGTTGGAGCTGGAGACATGAATTTGGTGGTTACCACATAGATGGTATTTAAAGTCATCTGGATCAGATCGTCCAGACGCTGAGGGTACACAGGGAAAAGAAAAAAATATGAGAGACGAATCCCAGGGCACTCTAGAATTTAGATATTGGAAAGATGAGGAGAAGCCAGCAAAGGATGTTAGGATAGATGGATGATGATGTAGGAGGAAAACTGGGAGAATGCAACATCTTAAAACCAAGTTTAGCTGTCTGTTTTGGCAAGAAAAAGGTGATGCACTCAAGTAGAGTATTTGAAGAGAGCTTAATAAAGGGAATTTTTATTACAGTGTGATCACAACATAGAGAAGGACTAAGGAAATAGTTGAGGTACCCAAGGGGTGAAAATGGGGTTACCACAGCTGGGCCTGAAAAGACAAGAAGAGAAAGAGAGAGAGAGAGAGAGAGAGAGAGAGAGAGAGAGAGAGAGAGAGAGAGAGAGAACTGCTGAAGAGTTGAAGAGTCACCTAACCAAAATTGTGACACTGTGTTGAAGGATACCAGTCCATAGCAGCACTGGAAGGAGTAATTAAGACATTGATGATCCAACTTCTAATTTCTTCCATCTTTCAATGTTCTGCCATTGGACAGATTGATCCAGAAGCCAATCAGGAGGAGCCCTGTGGGGTGAGCAGTGGTAAACACAGAAAAGAAACACTGGGGTCCTGCGTATTTCAATAGGATGAATATATCCAAAATAACTGGTGCTATAGGAGACATACATATATCAAGGGAAACTAATTTTAAATGCCTATTTAAATGCCTATTATATGCTCATATCTTCCTTCCTCTCACTGCCTACTAGACATCTCTAGTTGGATGCCTCTAAGTCACTTTAAACTTAACCTGTTCAAAAGTCTATGATCACCTCCCCCCTTCCCAAACCTCTTCTTCTTCCTGCATTTGCTATCTGCTTTAGTGACCCCACTAACAGAGCCATTAAGCGAGGAATCTAAGAGTCAGTCCCAGCTACAATATTCCTTTCAATTTGTCTTCCTGGTTGACTTGCAAACTTATCTTCTGTTTTCCTCATCTTCTAATAACACTGTCTTAGGTCAAGCTCTCAACATTTCTCACCTGGAAATAGACTTCTACATCTGATTTATTCCACCTCAAATTTTTCAACGATGCTTTCGGGAGAGTTATGATCGAAAATACAGATCTGCTCTGCTTACCCCTTTCTGTTCTCTCTCCCATGAGACTTCCCATGGTACACACAGCCTCCGTGACAGGACACCTGCCTAACCTCCTCATGCCTCCTAGCTCTTCCTGTTCCCTCAGCCTCCTCCTCCTACTTAATTTTGAGCAATAACAAATCATGCCTGTGTCCTCCAGCACACCCCATCTCTGCAAGCTCATGCAATTTGCTTGGGCTGTCTTTCATCTATACTCCTTTCCACACCCATTTTCTTTCCCTTCCAGCTTGGTTAAGTTTTCCTTCTAAAGAAAATCTGCCTCAAGACAAAAGCAACGTTACTCTTATATGTTCTCTCTGTTCTTCGGACAAACTTTGATTTTTTTGCCCTTATATATGACATGGTTATTATTACTAATTTATATGTCTGTCATCACTTTCTAGGAAGTCCATTGCTTGAGTGGTGAAGCTGTAGATTTTTCCTCTTTGCATTTTTGCAACTGGCAACTTCCTAAAGTTTGAGCTGTGGAATTATTTTAAGATATTGGGCAAACTAGTTCTAGATGAGGACTGAAGTAAGGATGAAGTGGGGACTAAGAGGAAACAGAATTCCCAGGTAATCTGATATTGGTATGAAGTGTTCCAAGCTCAGCAGAAGGCCAAAGTCTGGGTAGAAATAACATAGACAGAAGCTAATACATTCAGGAAACCTCCTGTGTGGAGGATGGTCTTTAAAGTCTCTTATCATACTTGGTGTAACTTCCCTCCTATTGTGTAATATCACAGTTTGTGTTCTTTACCAGAAAAGCCTGCCAGCTATCTTCTCCATGTGGTTTACTGTGTACTTAAGTTCTTCTAAACACCATTTTCCAAAGGTTGTACTGAACACTTGACATATCGCCTCATTTAATCCTTCTAATGTCCAAGCCATTACCTGCAGAGGCAGCAAACATCTCTGGTTAGAACCGTGGACTCTAGTCAGGTTGCCAGACCTTGGAGCAGGTTATTTAACCTCTTTGGGTCTCAGGGTTTGCATCTTTAAAATGGGGTTATTAGTAGCACTTACCTTACACAATTCTTATGTGCATCAATAAGTTAATATTTATAATGTGCCTAAAACTGCCTTGGACATACCAAAAGCTATGCAAATGATTGTTAAAGAAATTTTATAATTTCTCCTTAATTTCTGCATCTTTCTTTTATACTTTCCTTTCACCAAACCAAGTCTTTTTTTTTTTTTCACAGCTTCTCTCATGAGTGCTTTTCCCCCAAATCACTCATAATGGGGTTGATCATAATTCACTGTTTTTGGAGACTTCTGTAAAGGTCTAAAGAAATTACATCTACAGACATAAATACATATAAGTTAAAAGCTATAGAAGGTTATAGCCATGTTAAGTGAACAATAGTGATTGCAGTAATAGCAAATGAAAAGTAGCTTCTATACCTGGCCCAATCTCCTACTCACTCTAGTAACCTCTATAGGAGGGCCATGTCCACCACCACTGTCTGATTCATTTGGGCTAGGGTGTCCCTAGAGCCATATATGACATTTTCTCCTTTACCAAATATGAAGATATATAGACAATGAATGTCTGGAATCCATTTAAGGTCTGGAATTCTTCAATCATCTCCCTGTCATGATTAAACACATTCAAGTATTACATGACACACAAGCTAGTAAGACCACATGTTAAATCACGGCTTTTGTCTGAATATATATTAACTCCCGGGAATATGTTAATTCCTACATTGCTTCCTTTTCTCCCTTCTATCCCACCCATACCTACCCATCCATCCTCTTTGCTCAACTAGCATCTCAGGACCCTAAATGATTCCCACATTTTATATCCTAGGAGTTCTCCTTTACCTTTTGCTAATCCTATATCTTCTACAAAGAAATTATGAAAACAATTAGGTCATTTTTAAACTTACCCAATTCATGCCTAATGCTTATTTTTAAATGTACTTCTACTTAAGATTTTAACAGTTGGTTGATAGTTTCATAATCTGATTAATCTGAAATTTGAAGACTGTTATTTTGAGATTCTTAAAAATTCTTCTTTGAAAATGGAAGATGGGATTTAAGTTTATTTATCAACTTAGATTTTCCTTTGACTCAAAAGATCACTCTGAGTCTTTTTTGCAGCACTATGCAATTTGTGCTGAATCTTTTCATTTAAATGATATTGCAGTAGGAAGAGAAAGGTCAGAGACCAGAAGGAGAACAACAGGCAAATATCACTTGAGATAATGTTCAGACAGATCTTCTTGGAGTTAACAGGATTTAATTCTGAATCTATTCAACAGCGAGTTTTTTTTTTTAAGTCTGTCACCCATTTTGATGATTATGATATACTTACAAATAAATCACAATTGAATTCATAGACCCCAATTATTTATTGTAAAGAAATGAACATGGCAATATGCTTTCTATGCCTTTCCAATTAGAGTTCAGATCAATTTATCTTTGTGAAGATATTGCCTAGTGGAATTTAAGAAATATATTATGACATGTTATTGGAGCCAACTAGCTGGAACACAAGGTTCCCGAGACTCAACATTCATTATTTATCCATTTATACTAATAAACCTTTATATCCCACATGTCTCCTGCTCAGATTTGAATGGAGCTTCAGAAGCACAACCTGTTTTAAATTTATGACACAACAGCAATTGCTTATGACAAAGAAGAATGCCATAGAAGTACATCCATTCCCCACCCCCCCACAGGAAGACAAATAATAAGATTTTTAAAAAAGAGAGGGCATGTCTCTTCCTTAGAAGAAAAATTAGTCTTAAGAAAAAGAAACTCAAAGAGCATAAACCATAAAAAAGAAAGAAAAATTGCTTGGGGGCTGCAAGATGAGATTGAGTCGTAATATAGAAGTTGCTGGTCTTTTCCTACCGAAAGGTAGAACCAATTGATTTATGAGTTACAACTCAAAGCCTGCTCCCCTCCTCCTCGCCTTCTTCTCCCCTCCCTTTGCTACTTGGGAAGGGAATGTAGATACTAGATGGCCTGTCTCTTTAGATTTGCCACACTGTGTCTTAATTATCAGTGGGGGAAGATCAGGCAGTGGTATTTTCTAACTTCAAAGCCTTCAACAGCTCGAGCAGCATGAGGAGGATTAGATGTGCCAGGACGCAGAGTGACAACAATATGGTGTCTTCATATTTTAGGACTGTCAGCTCATTTTTTATTTGTGGCACATCAAAGTGAAAATGAGGACACAAGGAGGGTTTTGCTCTTTGTTATTCTCTTCTTAAGTGGCAGCAATACCTTCCAATTCAGTGCCCAGGCCCGAGTACTTAAACAATTCTTTTGATTTTTAATATGTCTCCTAGTTACAGAACTTGGAAAAAGCAGCCAGTGACAATGAATTGGAAGAGGAAAGCAGCATGCTTATGTAGAAGCATGACTAGGGATTCCAAGATGTTTGGAGCGATATAAGCACTATAACTATTGCTGGAGATTAGTGAGTGATAGCAAAGTAACAGAGATGATAATGATAATAGGAGCAATAGTGACAGCAGCAGCAGCTAATATTTATTGAGTGCTTACAAGTTGCCAGGCATTGTGTTAATCACTTGTATACACGATGGACCTGAGGCTCAAAGAGGTGGAACAACTTGCCTAGTAGTATACAGTGTGGCCTGGAATTATGATTCTAACCCAGGCCATTGGACTCAGAGCCCATTCTCATGACTATGAATAGTTCAGTGAAGGCTTATTTTAAATAGAAATTAGGATATGAATGTAGCACATAGGGAAAAACAGCATAAGTGGTCAAAAGTACTCCCAAGTGCTATTAAATTGATCATGAAATAGAGCATACTTTTCAATTTCTGAGTGTGTCCATACAACTTCCTAATAATATATATGTAGATATTTAATAACGAAAAGAACACAATAAAAAGATGCAATTTTAGATTGATTTTTAAAGTACTAAAACATGACAAACATACTTAGGTACATTTGCATATATAATGCTGGTATGTAACATGACTTCAGTTGAATATGAAAATGACGATAATGGCTGTGGGTTTCTCTGTTTGAAAGGAGGCTACATTATAAATAGGCTATCATCCTTGTATTTGGGTGGATTTACACCCTCTTTTACCAAGGAAACACACTTCCCCACTAGTCCAATGAACGGTGTAACCTGTGGCTCAGAAGTAAGGGCTTTTGGAGATTAAAATACTGTAGTCGCTTGATTTTACCTCCTAAGTGCCTTGGTTTACTCTCACAACAACTATTTGTGCTTAGAAATATTTTAGATCCATAGAGTAAAGAGACATTTAAAAATGGTTAAATAGCTTGTCCAAAGTCACACAGGCACTAAGTTGCAGGGATTTGCTAGGACATCCTTGGAAAATGTTGTACCTGTTGTCTTTTCTCTAGGTGCCAATCATCCCTTCATTTGTGAAAGAGATGTGCTTGATAAATTGCTACCAGGAGAGTGACTGCCACCAGGATTGGTCTCTGATTCTCCAGGGATTCCCCATAGGTGTCAGGAAGGGGAGGGTATAATGGCAGGACATGTTCAGCAAAACATTTCTATCTTGTCCTGTGTCATGATAAATTATGCATGCTGGTTGCCTTGAATATTTCCATTTGAGAAGAGAGGACACCCACCTCTAGGCATCCAAACTGAGAAGGGAATAGTTGTTCTTGGAAGTCATCACTGCCAATCACCCCTGGAATAAAAGAGGGAGTCCGTTTCCATGGACCCCCAGAGAAGTGGAGAACAGGCCGGTCCGCAGACTTGACAGATTTCTCTCTCTGCTCCTCCTAATTGAGGGCTAGGGAAAGCTTCCCTGTCTAGGCTTTTGAAAGGAAAAGAAAGAAACCTCACAAGCAGAGGGCTGAGAAACCTAAGTAGATAATATCTGACTATTTCTTTCTTAACACACTCTTGGAAAATTAAAAAAGACTTTGTAGAAAAATCCTTGTGACTGATGGCTGCCCTTGGAGTTTTGAATGCTTCACTCGCGACCTGATACGAAGAACCACTTAATTATTTCCAACAAAAAGGAGGATGTTACCCACAAAGTGTGTGTTGTCTGGCTCCTGGTCCATTGATCTTTCGTTGTACTGCTCTGTCTCCCCCAAACCCTTGGAGGGGTCTCCAGAGGAGGCACACCCTTGTGGAGGGGGCTCATTAGGAAAGGATTCATAGTAACCAAGATAGGTTTGTGTACAGATAACTCTCAGAACCTATGTGTTAGAATCACATTTCTCTGAGGGCATGGATGGGTATTAGTGTTTGTAATACACACAAACACACACACAATGTATATTTTAAATCAATTGACTATTAGCTCCTTTTCATTAACCTAGGTTTCCCAGGGTTAAATCAATCCTATCATCCTCAGTTTAGGACACATTATCATTGGTCTAAATAAGACTCTTTTCCTGTTTGTTTATTTATTCTTTATCTCCATTCCCTTTTCTACTTTCCTCACCATGGCCACTCATTCTAACATGTAATCATTAAGTATGCATTGTATTTTGGTTGCATGCATTTTTTTGTTTTTACAAGTGGCCTTGGAGATGTCATGCTGTTTTCTACTTATTGTCTACTTTATACTATGTTGGTTGGATTCATCCATGTTACTTCTGTTTCCTCGTCCACCATAGTGTCCATGCACCACATTTCACCTATCTATTGCCTCCAGTTTCCACCACCATTAACAGCTGTCATAACCGTATTCATACCTGTTCATTTGTAGACGTGCTTGATAATTTCCTGGAAATGTCCACTTGGGAGCAGATTTTCTGAGTCAGAGTGTAAATCTATACCAGGTACCATCAGGTTGCCACCTAGAATAGCTACACAAGTCTATACTCCCATGACAATATAATTTATCTTAGTTTAAACGTATAATTCTCTCCAATTATTTATGATATTGATGCTTTTTAATTTATATTTTGTTAATCCCCAGTTGAGGATATTTTTTCTGTTGATCTTTAGAGAGAGTGGGATGGAAGGAGGGAGGAAAGGAGGGAGGGAGGGAGGGAGGGAAGGAGGGAGAGAGAGAGAGAGAGAGAGAGAGAGAAACTGATTGTCTATTTTTATCTATTTGTTGCCTCCCACACATGCCCTTACCTCACCAGGACTGGGGATCTAACCTCAAATCCAGGTACATACCCTTGACCAGGAATGGGGCCCATTACCGTCCAGTGCACAGAATGATGCTCTAACCACTGAGCACCACAGCCAGGGTAATATTGAGGGTTTCTTGCACGTACTTTTGTGCTCTTTGTGGACATTCTCTGCTGTAATTGGACATTTATATTTGCCCATTTTCCTATATTTACTCCTAATTTTTGCTTTTTTGTTTACATTTGTAAAAGTTCTTTGTTAATTTGAAAAATCATATCTGTATCATCTCAAACTTCCATCTATCTTTTGAGTTTTCTCATGAGATCCTCCCTTGCATCCACTGAATAGCAAGAATAGCTAAATGCATGTTTTCCCTCTTCCCTTGCAACCAAGTGCACAAGGGAACCCGATTCTAGACAATGAAATATAACGAACACATTTGTTTTCCTGGTAAAGGAGATGAAGGTCATTGCTGGTTCTTGCTTGCCCTTCTTGTTCCTTGGATCCTTGTGTTGGATTGTCTATTGTTAACTCAATTCCATTTTCTCCTTTCCATACCTTTCTTGTACTGTAGGCTCTGTCAGTCTGGGAGTTGCCTTTCTCAGAATTCCTGCCACAAGGGTTTCAGTTTAGGGTCTGTAGTCTCGTGAAATTTGGAAAGTAGATGAGAAACAGAAGCCATTTTATTGGTCCTTTGACAACAGTGAACAGATACATGAACTTCAGCAGAGAAGAGAATTTTACAATGGTTCCAGTCAGTTTTTTTTTTTTTAAGATGTGCCTGAACTGGCCATTTTGGGCGATTGTTGCCGGCATCCAGAGAAGATGTGCCTGAACTGAGGCTGAGCAGTGCATCATGGTCAGTGTTTTCTGTGGTTCCTAGAGCTTCCTAACCCCAAAGCTAGCTGCAAACCCAGAATCAGCAGCGACTTATGCAGACCTCTATTCCCCCAGACACCCTTCCAACAATTCCATAAGCACTAAATTCCCTGTAGTAAAATCTCTTTTCTGTTTAAAACACCCATGAAGGTTTGTTTTCCCAAACAGCCTTTTCTGATACAAACAAAAAATATGATGCCAGACCCTGCAAACACCATTCAGTCAACAACCCTGAAGCAATATTCCAACATGCTGAGGATGCTGAGATGGAAAGATAACATATTCTTGATGACATTATTGAACCATTGCAGCAGTTCTAGACTATATTACATTTCCTTGCTTTTTATATGAAGAAAAATAAAATATATTTGTGTCAGCCATACTAGTTGAGCTTTCTCTTAAGTCTAGCCAAAACATCCCTAGTATTTACACTCAATTTCTCATCTGTAAAATAGTTCTAGAGTGCAGGTTAGAATGTACTTGGCATGTAGTGGCCACTTAAATATTTGTGATTAATATTGAATTATTTTCCTAGTCCTCAAGTTAAAAGTAAGCTATATTTATTCTTCTAAAATAAAAATCCCAAGGAGGAGAATTCATATAAATAGAATATGTTTTTCTATATTCAAACCTGGCTATTTAGTTAAGTTAGTGAATGCCAAGTGATACAATTTTTGGACGACTCCTCCCTATGGCATTGACAAATAGAATTAGTGAGCATTACCTACAGGTCCATCTGGGAAGTAGCCACCATATCCTGAGAACAGACGGAAGAGATTGGGCTTGAGAGAGCCCTCGGCAATGTAAAGAAAACAAATGTTAATGTTATGGGTATAAATGTCTTTCCTAATGGAATGTTCTATAAATATTTCTCATTTTATAATTACTTTTAAAAAATAGGGTGACCATTTATAAATGCCCTCCTGGGGACAAAAGAAAAAAAAGTTGATTACATCTTATCAACAGAGGATAACCGGGAAGTCATTATATTCCTCACTGTTTTATGAATCCAGCACTCTAATCAACATTTTTTTGGGGGGTGTCTATTTTCTTCACTCAGTGGTTTTACATATTTAATGTCTTTAATATGGACAGGTATTTGGCTTGTCTAGCTTTTCTCACTGTGTTTATAAATCAAGATCATCAGTATCAGCAGAACAAACAAAAGATAAATATTATGATAAAACATAAGTGAGATATGAATAAACATTTTCAAAGGTACAATACTAATGAAAAACAAAAAAAAAATTGTTTTTTTCCAGAGTGATTTCTATGCTCACACAGAATCTTTCCAAATTGGTTTTGCTCTCATGATACTTCAGCATACAAAGATGTATTAATTTTTTGTCTCTGGACTCTTGAAGTTACTTGGATTTTCAAATCAAGCTTTACCTTGTTTAAGGTCTATGAAAATAAGGTTGTTTTGTTAAGTGCCCGTGCTGAGATGTCATAATTATCTCTGCATCGCTGTTATAATCTGAAATTTCTTCAAAATTGTTGGCTTTTAACACATGATTTAAATATTTTCTAATAGCAATATAAAATGCATTGGTAAGTGGCTCTCTATTTTATTCTTACCATCATGAACAACATTCTGGTCTCAGTGGACTGACACCATATTGACAAACCGCTGCAAAATTGTTCATCCACTGAACCTGGGAGATAAAATGGCTGAGTGACAGGTGGGACTTTAATCAGTTTGTAGGTAAAAATCAAGATTGGATTTTGATGAGGGGATTTCTTGGTCCCTAGTGGATTCAATCCCCCTTTCAATATACTGGAAAACCATTTTTTGGGCCATGTTTGATTTTCATTATTCTCCATCCCTGTCAATGTTTTCTGCAAGGGGCTGTCTCCTCACTGGTTTTCCCTAACTCTACACCTAACTGCATGGTCTGAGGGGAAATAAAGAGTTAAAAATGTGTGTGTGTGTGTGTGTGTGTGTGTGTGTGTGTGTGTTGAGAGGGGCGGGGAATTAAATGCCTAGGCCCCTATGAAATTTTATTTTGAAGACCTACTGTTAGTTTTGCCAGTGGTTCTTTGCAAAAATAAAGAGAAAAAACAAAGAAAAAAAAGGTTGTTTTCAGACAGTTCCAATCAATTCAGATATGACTCCTCTTCAGTGCAGTGCTTGCCTGATTATCAGGAGAGTTGATCATTTTAACATTCAATTTAACTTTCTTATATTGTTGAAATTCCTGCAGCAATAACATTTCCTTTATTTCCTAAACCATTTCTCAACAAAAGGGTGTTTCCAAGTCACTGGGGGAGAATTTCCTGAATAATACAACAAATTCGTTCTCTGTTTCTTTAAGGGTTCTGATGGGTTAAGGGCTTTCTGCAGAAAAATCCCTACAAAATCATGATGCCCCCCTCTTTCTCCTCTTCATGTTTCTTCAGTAGGAACCTGAAAGGCATTCAATGGGTTGCTGTGTGTAATGGGGCAAAAATTCCTATGTTGAAGTTCTAACCCCTCAATATATCAGATTGTGGCTGTATTTGGAGATAGAGCCTTTAAAGAGATCATCGTGGTAAAATGTGGGCCTATATAGCTGGACCATAATCCAATACAGCTGGTATGTTTTCAAGAATAGATTAGGACACAGACACAGAGGGAAGACCATGTGAAGACATAGGAAGAATATGGTCATCTATAAGCCTAGATGGGAGGCCTCAGGAGAAACCAACCCTGATAAAATTTTTATCTTGGACTATGGAGAAAATGATTTCTGTTCTTTAAGCCACAGTGACTGTGGTACTTTGTTATGGCAGCCCCAGCAAACCTACACACCCTGGGCAGCTATACTGAAAGTTTAGGTGCAGAGAGCTTCATGGATGATGGAAACACTACAGTGATGGGCAAGTCAGAAAAGATGTATGTTACGTTGCCTCTACTGATGTGAGTGTGTGGGGCTGTGCACCTCAGTGCATTCAGAGCAGTAGGAGAAATTGAAAAGCATCTTGGCATTGCTGACACAAGTCCAGAAGTTTATGCTGCCAAGAATTAATCCACCTTTACTCATGAGGTTAATTTACTTTTAAAAAAGCAAACTAACAATCAGTTTTTAATTAGCTAATACTGGAATGCATGTGAGAAAAACAGCCATCTATTGCCCAACCCTAGTCCTCTCCCCTGCCCCACAGCAATCACCTTCCTCTTCTAACTGGGTTCTCTAACTATTAACTTCATATTTTAAATAACATGTTTATATTCATATTTTATTCATTCAATAAATATTTAATGAGGTGCAGCTCTAGTTATAGGTACCCAGCAGTGAACAAGATAGTAAAATTTCACTGCTCCTATAGAACTTATATGTTGTTGGGGAAAGAAACAATGAACAAAATACATATTAAATTGTAGAAGATGTGATAATACTTAGGTGAAAAATAAAGCAGGTCAGAGGGATAGGAAGTGTTGAAATGAGGGATGCAATTTTCAATAGGAAGAATGATTAAAATAAGAACGTGCTGCTTGAATTTAAAAATACACAAAAAATTGACTGTAGGCAAGGGAGTGACTCATGAAGATATCTGAGGGTGAAGATTCCAGGTCGAGAAAACACAAAATGCAAATCTCCTTAGGGAGGAGAGCTATGATGTGTTATAGAAACAAGCATAGAGAGCAAACAGTGCCATGTGGCTAGAGAGGACAGGGGTGTGCATGAGGACAGATGGTTTAGGGCTGTGTGTGAACACAGGTCCTTGATCCTGCTCGACTATGCCAACTGTTGGAGCACAGGTTTCCTGCCAAGGACATGGACACTGAGTATTAGACGAAGAAGACATGAGACGTCGTAAGCACATACAGGAGAGACCTTATTGTAGAACTAGTAGCCATTGCTACTACAGAAGCCATCAGACAAAGTAGGCCTTCATAGTAGCCCCACAGAAGCAGCAGCACAAAGCGACCCAGCCCACTTGACTGGTCAGTGGCAACTTATATACATGCTCAAATAAAAGAGGCCTTGTGCCATTTCGTGATGCTTGTGCTACATTAACATAAACAGGTTACATCCTCGTCTGCATGCATGCGTATGGAAAACTGGCCTTGATCTTCCAGCGAACTGGAACTCTGATTAGGGTTCCCACAGGCCATGTGCCCATCAAGGCCTTAGTTCTCACTCTGAGAGATGGGAGCCATTGGAGGTTAATGAACAACGGAGTAACAAGATAAGACATCAGGCTTAGATTTCTGAGAAGCCACTGGCTGCTGGAATGAGAACAGATGGAAAAGGGCAGGGCTGGCAGAAAGTGCTAAGGTGCTACTGTAAAATATGGCCTCCAGGGTAAGAAATGGTGAAACTCGGGGCATGTTTTGAAGGTAGAGTTGGTAAGATTAGCTGACAGATTAGATGTAGGGTACTTTAGAAAGAGGTGAGTCAGGGATGACATTTGTGCTTTAGCTAACTGGAACAATGGGATTTCCACAAGCAAAATGGGGTGAGATTTTAGAAAAAGCAAATTTAAGAGAGAAGAGCAAAAGTTCAGTTTACACATGTTGGTTTCCTTGGACAGTCATTGTTTATTCTGTCATCATGACATAATTATCAACAGCTTCCTTTCACTCTAAAGGCACCCCTGTTTGGTGATACATGGTCACCTTGCAGTTAGACATTTGAGAGGGAATCTCAAGGAGACAGGAGAGTGTGGGGTTTAGGGGCAGTCTGTGCTATGTACACACCTCCAGATCCTTCAACATCTCTCATGTGCCCATCAAAATAGGTTTAGAATACATACATATTTAAACACATGACTTCTGTCTTCCATTAGAGATTTCACTCACAGGGTACCCCATTTTTTTAAAGCACTTAACCAATACAATGAGCACCTTTAGGTGTCAGGCACTGTTCTAGGGAGGTTATAAATGTTAACTCACTTTATCATCCTGACAGTTTTATAGAGGAGAAAATTGGCTGTAGAAACTTACATGGAAAAAAATGTACACTTCTGTGAATTTCAAATATATTTTCCCACTTCCTTTCAGATCCCAGATTCCAGTGTTGCTGCTCAGAAGTCATTTTCATCATTACTATTTGGTATGTAACCTGTTTTTTTTTTCCTTTTTCTTTAATGTCTTGTCCCTTGTTTTCTAAAATTTCATGGGATGGTGCTTGGTGCCTGGCATTTTAGTCATTGTGCTGTGTCTCCACAATTTGAAGACTCACGTCATTCAGTTCTGGGAAGTATTGAATTACTTCTTTGATAATTTCTTCCTCAGAATTTGTTCTTTCTTTTTCTTTTTTTTTCCCTTTCTCTGGAACACATATTATTGGATTTCTTGAGTTGATATAATTTTATCATTTTTATTTTATGTTCTATCTTTTGCTCAAATTTTTGGAGTATTAACTTCTAACTCTTCTATCAACCAGTTTCCTCAGTCTATTTTTAACTTTTAAGAACTGTTACTTCTTCTCTGATTGGCCTCTTTTCTTATCAGTTTGTTTATATTTATCTCTCTGGGGATATTCATTTATTTTGGCAGTTTTTCTCGGCTTCCCTAACCATTTTGGCTTCTTTGAGAAATGTCCCGTGCTTTGTTGCATATATAGGTCTATTTGATGTAGTCTCTGTATGTCAGGTCGGAGGCTTGTCACAATGTCTGATGCCCCCTGGTTTTCTGTTTATTTTGAAGAATGGGTATGGTGAACTCTCGGTGCCTGAGTGGAGCTTGTCCACCTCTGCAGGGTCATCAGGCATGAAGGCACAGCCCCTATTCCACATTTGCCAGTTCTTGGAGATGTTTGTCCAGCGGTGCTTCCATTTCTCCAGAGAAAAATGCTGCCCCAGCAACTCCGGCTGGCTTCCCAACATAAGCATAGAATTTCATTTTTGTCTTCTCTTTGGCCAGTATCCCACCCGTCACTCTGTCCCACCTCCCTGTGCTTGGTGCACCTGAATCCCCAGGTTCTCAGGTTGTTGTTTTTTTCCTGCAATAATTAGATTGTTCGGTTCTGATGGGGACCTGGCTTTGTGGAACAAAAGAGCATCCCTGATGTCCAAACTCAACTGTAGATTTTCATCTGTTCTCTGTGTTGTGAGACCCTGTCTGAAACCCCACCTCTTGAGCAGGCTGAATGGTCTGCTTTTCTTCAGTGTTTTCTTAAAACACTGTTTTAAGTGTTTTACCTTAAAACAAAAGTTACCTCTGCCATACCTGCTTTTGTTCTTCTAAACTCTTACTGCAGTCTCTCATCCACTGTTGTCTTCCTCTGCCATACCTGCAAAAATTACCTCTGCCATACCTGCTTTTGTTCTTCCTAACTTTCACTGCAGTCTCTCATCCACTGTTGTCTTCTGTCCTATTCTTTTTGTCTTTTTGGATTTGATTGCTCTTGGTTTTCAAATTTGATTTATGTCAGATTTTTTTTGAAGTTTGGGGAGGGCCAGGAATAGATGAATGTTTACTATAAGGCTACTTGATCTTTGATCTAAAACCTTTCTACCTTAAAAAGGAAGAGGAGAAATCCTATTTTGTCTACATCTTTGAGTCAGACAACTGCATTTTGAGTTAGAATCAAATTTATGCTTCTGCATCTTACAGTTTCAATCCTTCCCTTGAGAAGAAAACACATATATAAGCCAAGTCAATATCTTTAGAGTCAGTTTTGAAATGCATTGAATGGAAAAAGAAATTACTAATTTAATTTTTTTGTCTTGAAAGCATTCAATAATTTATGAACCTTGGTCAGTTATTTTAGAAGCTAGTTTCCCTGAATGTTAGGAGGTTGGCCTTTCTCTGCCTTGTCGGCAGTGCTTTGCTCTGATTCTAAATTCCTAGGTGACAGTGGAATAGGATGAGAGCAGTTTGCTATGATCAGATCCAGATCTCCCACTGTAAGTAGAATTAAGTTCTATGATGCACCTTTGCACTCAGATGATGGGACAGTGCCTCTCCCAAGAGAGTTGGCAAGGTCAGATCAGAATGTAAGGGGCCATGCAGGTCACAGTGGGTAAACACAGTCTGCCTGGGTCTCAACTCTGGCTCCTCCACTTCCAATCTGCCTACACTTGGACAGAACATGTAACCCCCAGGCATTGATGACCTCTTCTACAAAATGGATATAATCATTATGCCTACCTCATGGGGTTGTGTGATGATAAAATTAATTAAAACATGCAAAACATTTAGAAGAGTGTTTGGCTTTTAATAGGTACTCGGTACATGTTAGCTGATATTTATACTTTATGCCATTTCATTATTTGTTTCTTGTTATAATTTTATTGATCATTAATTATATGGATTTTTTTGGACAGTCAGCTCTAATTCTTCCCGCTGGTACAATAACTCTGATGAACTCTTTATATATACTTTAGCTCATAAAAAGATTATATATAGTATATATAATATTACATATAGCACTATGTATATATAAATCTACATTTGTATATGCTTTTATATATTTGGATATATACATGCAAAACAAAAGCTAACATTTAACCAGTTGACTTATTTCTAAACTACTAGTAAGCTATTTATTCATTTTCCTCCCTTAGAATAGCCCTAAATGTTTCTTTAAAGAATTCAAGCTTATATGCACAAAAACACTTTTTCATGGGTTACACATATATATTTGCATGCTTGGAAAATAAAATGGTTTTCATGTGTGTGCATATGATTTTTTTACACAGATGGTATGTATGTTGCTCTGGAAGTTGTGTTTTTATTCAACGATTTGTTTTTGAGATTTTCCCATGTTGATTCATGTTAACTTAATTTATTGCTTTTAAGTTCTGAACATCATTCCAGCCAATAGAAAAGCCACATTTTATGTACTGGCAAGTATTCTAGGTCCTGCAGTTGTCTCTCAACTTGAGAAGCATGCAGAAGAATGTCTGAGTCACACACTGAGAGCGGCCACTCCCTGAAACCCAGGTTTCTAACATTTCAGCAATTCAGCTCAGTTCCATGATCTCTGCTGTGTCTCCTCCCTTGCCAGAAGAGAAGCACCTAGACAGGTGTCCTCAGGCGGCTATGTCCTGCCTATTCATTGATGGAAATAGCTGGAAGTCCAAGCCTAGGTCCTGTACATCCTGTTGCGGGTCCCATTACTAAAACTGTGGCATGGTGATGCAGTCCTAGGAGGAAGTGGGGTATGTTGCTACATCCGGGCCCTCCAGTTGCTCACTCTCTCCATCCCCGTTGTTGAACTAGTGTGAAATCAGACACCAAGAAATTGTTCAGGGCATGTTTTGAGCAAGTTAACGCAATCATAAAATACAAATAACCGTCATGTGAATTGCTAGAATGGTTGTGAGCAATAGCTAATTAAATAGATCGTGAAGCAATTTTATTTGCAAAGTGCTCTATGGAAGAAATGGAGGCTCTGAGATTAGCATCAGGTCTCCTTCTCAGGAAAACAGACTTCATCTTGCAATTCATGATGCTATAAAATTTCTAATTTGAGGATTTGTGAAACGATGCACAATCTGTTGCTTCATGCAGTCCAGAGCTGGGTACGATGGGGCCCATCTGCCATCTGCTTATTGGGGAATGACTTGAGTATGCCTTCTCTTTAGTATTTTTAATTTTAGGTGTAGGTGTTTAGAAAAGGCAGTTACTAAAATGAATCTTATTAAGACATGATACGCAAACCTATCAAGCTAAGCTGCATGCTTGGGCAATGCTGAACAATAATCCCATCCAGGGATCTCTGCAGAAAGTTCCAAGGGCACAGCTATTTAAGACAGAGCCCCAGGGGCTGCCTTCCATAGGACCAAAGGTGGGAGGGGAGCTCCTGGCTCTATGGGCTGTTGATGGAGAAAGTTCTCCTTTGGGTTGCTCTGATGCATCGCTGACTTTTGCTTTGTACAGTCTTATCCACCATGAAAAAATGTTTTGTGCAAAGCAGTTTGAATCCTCCCAGGAAACATCCAGTGACTATGAAAGGAGGAAAAAAGATAAAAAACAGTTAACTCTCTGGGGCAATATATTTCTTTCTGGGAGCTTGGGAATACGTCAAGCAGCTGAATTTCGTCTTTCTGGTTTTGTTATTGTGTGAAAAATGCGAGAGAAACCCGTAAGGCAATGAAACCTATAAGGCAATTTTACCTGAAGCTTATCATTGCATTTTTATTTATTTCTATATATTAAACCACCCTGATATTAAGAAGGGAAGACACATTTAAAAAATGCATCTTTATAATTAGCGCTGAATTCGGCGAAGAGGGTTTTAACAGTGGTGGTGAGCCTGTAGAGGTTGAAATGGAGTTTTATGTGTTTAATTAACAAATGTTTTTTTGTTTGCCTCCTTTACATCAGGCTCTCTGTATTGAATACAGGATTAGGGAAAACAAACATGGGCTTTGCCTTTCTGGAACATTCAGTCTCATGGGAGGCTCAAAAATAAATAATCCTGCTAATGCATATGTGATTTTAAATCCTGGCAGTGCTATCGGTTGCTATGTGATAGACCGCACCAAGGAGTGACCTAGCCTGTGGATTTAGGGAGCGCGGTCCCCTTAGGACATACCTTTTGTTGTGAGATGTGGAGAGTGAATAGCATTTAAATGGGCCAGAGCAGGTAGGCAAGCCTGTGGATGTGAAGAGCTTTACTTGAAAGGACAACACCTTTCATGGCCTCATGGAGTAAGCCTCCTCCCTTGGGCCCCTGACAGCCCCTGTCACCTGAGAGCAGAGAGAAAGGGCAGTTGAGAAGAGGGAAGCCAGGGATATAAGGAGGGCAGAAGAGGTAGGGCCAGGAGCCTGCACTGAAGTTATGCTCAAGGCAAAGGGAAACCAGTGAAGCATTTAAACAAGGTCATTCTGGCTGCAGAGCAAAGAGTTGAGAGGGGCTGGGAGACCAGTCAGAAACCTGCTGCATTATTCTAGGTGAGAATTCTTCAGTAGGACACCATATACAGGAGGAGAAGGAGAAAATGAGAATAATAGAGATGCAGAGAGAAAAATACTGTTTGGGTGTGCGTGGATGTGTGTGGGTGTGAAAGAGAGAGAAAATTGAGTTAAAAGCTTGATGAGGTTGGGTTTAAGGTGAGAGCTAATTATATAATTTTGATATAATAATAATATAAATTTTCAAATGTGACCTTCCTTCTTAATACCAGGGTGGTTAATTTAACAAAATACGAAGAGAAATACCATCAGCTTCAGGTAAAATTGTTTATGGGCTTTTCTACTATGTTTCATACACAAGCAACACAACCAAAAAATGAAATTTACCTGGTTCAAATCCTCACTCTGCCACTTTCTAACTATGCAAATTAGAGCAGTTGCTTAAAGCTCCGAGCTTCAGTTTTTTCATTTCTGTTAACTGGTGCTAACGCTATTCTGAGAGTTGAACTATGTGAGGTAATATACATCATGCATGTGTGTGTCTGTGTGTGAGAGTCTGTGCCCCAGCTTCCCTTTCCCCTATGGCATCATAAACCAAGCATTCCTCAAATATCTCTCAGTGGAGACTCTCCTATGCGCTCTTCTTTAGTGACTACTTCTGGGCTTGCAACCTTATGCCTTTATGATTCATGACCCCGCAGTTAACTCCAAATAGACTTAGTTTGGAATGAAAGCCTGAACTCTGACCTGGATTTTCAAGTGTCTCTGAGCACCTTTCTTTAATGTGTAACTAATGCTTTTAACTCAAAGTAGGTTTATATTGAGATTCTGTAGAAAACACACTGAGGTTGGAGAAGAAGGCCCGGATAGCTTTGGGAAATGACTGAACTATTTGGGGCCTCATCTTCTACAGCTTGAAGGCCATAGGGATCTTCGTCAAGACTCACTGTTCAAACACTCTCTAGTTTGTAAATAAAGTTTTATTAAAATACAAGATTTATCCATTTGTCCACAGAGACCAATTGACTGTATAGTCTAAAATATTTACTATCTGGTTCTTTACTGAAAAAGTTTGTCAGCTATTAGATTAGAACACTGGTTTCCAGACTTCATGTGCCTTTTCCCCTCTTTCTCCATCCATCTGTCTCTCTCTTCCTTCTTTTCTCTCTCCCTCTATTTATTCCTTTTTTTAAAAAAATGAGTCTTTAAAAATATTAATTTCAGAGAGAAAAGGAGAGAGATAGAATCATTAATGATGAGAGAGAATCATTGATCGGCTGCCTCCTGCATGCCCCATCCTGGGGATTGAGTCCACAACCTGGGCATATGCCCTAACTGGGAATTGAACTATAATCTCTTGGTTCATAGGTCAATGTTCAACCACTGAGACACACCAGCTGGGCCATGAGTCCTTTCTTCACAAAATTTATCTATATATATAAAAGCCTAAGCAACAAAACAACTAAACAACTGAATGACCAGTTGACCAGTCACTATGATATGCACTGACCACCAGAAGGCAGATGCTCAATGTAGGAGCTACCCCCTGCTGGTCAGTGTGCTCCCACAGTGGGAGCACCACTCAGCTGACTGACCCATCTCGGCAGCTCACCAGCATGGTGGCAGCCACTCACTCCCTCAGTAGTCCTGCAGGTCTAATCTCTGGAGAACAGGCCAGGCACTGAAGGACTGGCATTGCCAGCATGACCCCAACAGCACCACTGACCTCCTGGGAATTGGCCTCGGGCACTGCGGCTGCTTCCCCTCCTAGATGCTCTGCAAGGAATAAAGGATATAAAAGTGGCTGCCAGGTGGTTCCCCACAACTGGCACGAATGTCAGCAGTATGGATCTGGATCCTGGGCCAGCACGGGCATCCCACTGCCCGCCCAGAGGGCAGATCATGTCCCGGCCCTCCGCCCCCACCCCACCCACTTTGGGATGGGTGCCAGATGCAGGGCTCATGGCTGGTGAGTGCCGCCGCTGTGGCAGTGCAAGCCTCTCCCGATTGGGGACTGACTGGGCAGGAGCCTGCGGCAGGTGTAGTGTGGCTGGGATGAGTGGGAGGGGCAGGCAGGAGCAACAGGTGGCTTTGGACTGCCAGTTTCAGCCCAGTCCCCGAAGGCTCCCACGAGGAATCCCACCCGTACACAAATTCATGCACCGGGCCTCTAGTTTGTTACATAAAATCCTAGTATAGAATATAGACAAAAGCAGGCTTCCTCTGTTTCAAAAGTTTGAATGTGGGATGGTTTTCAGTTACTTCAAATTGAATGTCTTTGGACTAAAACATTTTAAAAACAATAATGCTATATGTAAAAGACAAATCTTGAGAGCTACTTTCCGTCTTTAGCAAAACAGTCAAGTGGTAAAATGTATCTCAGTGCCCCCCACTACCAAGTTCCTGTACTCCCCCAGCCCCAAATCCCTTCCTCTATTTGTTCTCATCTTCTATTCCCCACAGATACCTCACTGCCTCTGCAGGTCAGTCTGAGGTTGCTATGTCCCTGAGGTCGCTGCCCTGGTGCACTGAGTGAGGCATGTACTTGGCCTTGCCCCCTGGCAGCAGTGTCTGCAGATCCAGACCTTCTGGATCTCCTCCCTGAAGAAGAAATTTCAACTTCATGTTCTCCCCTTAGAATCTGGTTTCTCCTGAATGACAGCTGGCTAATCAGATAAATTCAGGCTGTTAATTTTATAAAGCTTGTTAATTTTCACTAATGGCTTAATGAGTTTATTCCTCCCAGGTAATGCATTTGTATTTTAATCAGGGCTTTCTGGAGATGGTGCATTTGTTAACCCAAAGGAAGGACTTTAGAGGAGAGTATGCAACATTCTGCTAGTTTTGGGGGGTATTTGGAGTAAGTGAAGCTTTTGGGTGCTGCTCAGATCACGGTACAAAGGAGACTGTCCTGTGATTTTCATTTGACTCGGTCCATTATTTCAGGACCATTTTGCTCATGCAAGTGGGTGGCCTCTTCTGCTTCTGAGCTGTGTCACCATGGGCATGAGACATGGTGTTTATCTATCTGCAGCAGGGTTATTGGAGGATCAATGCAGAAGAAGTCTTCCACATACTAGTTGGATCGCTGTAAATGGTCCTTAGTTTCCCATCAGTGTGCAAACCAGATCTCATGTGTGTAAGAGTAAGGAATTCTCATATTAATCTTGTGCAGAATTTATTCATTGACTTAGAGAGAAGACTTCTATTTTGTACTTTTAATCTCATTCTCAATAAATCAGTTCAAAGAGACAATAATTGGAATCAGAGATGTCAATAAGTATAAGGGGCTTTAGAAAATATTGAATTTAGTTCTTTTATTTCCCAGAGGTTAAATGATTTATTGAAGGTCGCCAGAGGGCTGGGTAATGGCAGGTTTAAAGCTAGACCAGGCCTCCAAACGTCCATTCTCCCCAAGTTAAAAAAGCAAACAGCACATTTTCTCCCCTGAAACATCTATCTAACCCTGAAGAAAATGCTGGATCAAAAGCTTGCATTTGGAACAAAGCATGTAGAGATTTGCTCAGAATACCTCCAAGTCTGGTGAGGTTGCATATTTCATCCTCTTTGGACCATGGAAATGGTCAAGCTTGCAAATCCATTTAATGAAGCAAGAAAATAGGATCTTTTACCTTGACCATCATTTAGCGTCTGCTTTTCAAGTCTGTTTCTATAACCAGCAATGAAACCTGCCTTCATCACATTTATTATGGGATGTAAACCGAGCTTCTGTGTGTTGATGGCATAGCTCCGGGGAGTCACCCTGCCCACTTGAACTTTAAACAGGCCTCTTAATGCTTATGCTGTATTCATTCCTCCATGCAAAGCACGCTCTCCTCATTGCTGGAGAGCCTAACAAGAAAGTAGCCAGACGCAGCTGCTTCATTCATTCTGCCATAGTATCGGGGGTAATGACACCTGGCAGGCTGCGGGTCACCCCTCCCACCTCTCTTTCCAATCCCATGCAACTGTTTGAGTCCCTCCTTTTACCAGCTGCCCCACCTTCCGTTTCAAAAATTACTTTCAGTAATTACTACAGCTCAAGGATGCTGTCCAATCTAAAGTAGCTAATGAGAACCAGTCCTTCAATCTACACTGTAATCAGCTTATAACAAGCTCCCTTTTCCTGTGCTTCATTACTGTGACACAATCTATTTCTCATACCTCAAAATGATAAGGCAGAGTTTGGGGGGAAAGAATCCGTCTCTATCGGCAGGCTGGCAGGAAAGAGAGATGGACTTAACCGTGCAGAATTGATTTATTTGCATTCTTCTATTGCTTTGGTGGCTGCATCTTTGCAAGAGGTTAATATCATATTTTTGATTTGGCCCTATGAACACTAGGTGCTTTTCTTACCACCAGGAGGAAAAAAACAAAAAGGTAGCCCAGCAGAGCTCAAGTGCATCATGATTTCTTTGGACATGTGCAGACTTGGAGCAGAAAGTGTTTTAAATTCTATTGGAGAACCTGCCAATGCTCTCTTGATCTGAGTGTTTGTTCTCCCTGAAATGTGTATGATGTTACCTGTAACCCTGTGAGCTACTTACCTGCCTTGCTTTGTATGTGCCCGTGTAAACTCTTTATTGTTTATTTTCAAAGAAAGAACATGGAGGATACCAGCCACAGGGGTGCTCGCTAGGCGTTTAGAAAATCTGTTGGCTAATATTGTGCAATCTGTTGATAAACACCCAGGCTATTTTAATCTCCTTTCCAAGTTTATCCTCCTGAGTTAATTTCCAGACTGTCATGTTTTGCCTGATATGATTAAAGCTCGGCCCGTCGAAGAGTCCGCATTCTCCTGGCGTGCTTTCCTAGGCATCAAGGCTGTGGCAGAGCACGCCTATTAATCCCACCCTAATGATGAAAGAGGCCGAGGGGCTGCACATCTGATGGGTTAATACCTACGGTAGCCGAGTCCTTGGGTTTAATCCAACTCAGTCATCACTTCCAATGACAGTTTGATGAGCTTCGGCAAGGCTGGGACTGCTGTCATTGTCCATTTTAGACTCCAAATACTCGGAAAAGATAAAAGCCAGCCTCAAACAGCTAGACAGCTCCTGGGAATATAGATGTCAATAACATAAAGACATTAAATGCAGATTGGACGATCTTTGTTAAATAATTGTTATGGCCAGAAAAACTCACAAAGAACCCCTGTGCTATTCTCCTCACTTCCCTGCCCCAAACAGAAAAATAAAATTAAGTTCCATTATCAGTTTTTAAGAATAATTTTAAAAATTTATTCATTTTTAAGAGAGAGAGAGAGAGAGGGGAGAGAGACTGGTTCCACTTCCTTATGCATTCATTGGTTGATACTTGTATGTGCCTTGGTCAGAGATTGAACACGAAACCTTGGCATATCAAGATGATGCTTTAATCAACTGAGCTACCTGGCCGGGGCCTCTATTAGCCAGTTTTTAAAAGTTGTTTTTCAACCAATGTCACCCCCAATAAATTCAATTAAAAAATAAAGTTGTTTTCCCTGCTTTGTCTAAAAATGTGCAAAAAAATGGCCCTGGCCGGCTTGGGTCAGTGGTTAGAGCATTGGCCCTTGCACTGAATGGTTGTAGGTTTGATTCCCAGTCAAGGGCACATACCTGGGTTGCAGGTTTGATCCTTGGACAGGTCAGGGGCATCTGGGGGAGGCAACCAATCAATGTGTCTCTCTCTCTTCTCTGTCTCTCTTCACCTCCCTCCTTCCTTTCCACTCTCTCTGAAAAAGCAATATGAAAAAATATCCTCAGGTGAGGATTAACAAAAAAATAGTAATGAAAAATAAAAATGTGTAAAAAAATGAAGCTAAATTAGAAAATCTCTTACCAGATTTCTTCGTTTGTAGAAAATAAATGCACACAACTCATTTACAGTGGAAAAGTGGAAGGTTTGCGAATTTACTCATTAGACACAATAAGCAGTAAGCTGGTATCCCCTCTCAAGTGGAATGTTGATCAATCAGGGAAGGTGTCTCTCGGCTGCCTCTCCATCTTCGAGAGCACTGGGATCCAACTTGCTTTTAAAATTGCAAGGCTGTCAGAGGGCTCAGATTGAGCATCTGTACTTCAGGCGAGTCCATAAATTAACTTCTAGTACTTGTGGCATTCTGAAGGAATGAAGCTCGCATTGGAATGCATGGTTCGTCTGCTTCAGGAATGTTATGTAACCATGCCTATTATATAGGGAGAATTTTCTACCTCCACTGTTAGCAGGAAGGAATTTTTCTTGCCTAAGCAAGACATTCTATTATCATCCTCCCCTCCCTCTCCAGCTCTCTCGCCCCTCCCTCTCTTCCTCAGTGAAGGTGACCGTATGAAAACATGGAAAGAGAAATGCCTTTGCAACTGGTGCCAGGGGACGGACTTCACAGCCCACTCTGGGCTGTTCAATCAGGTCTTTCTTGTTTGAGTGTTAGGTGTTAGGGGAACTTGAGTCAGCTGGCAGAATACCTGGATTTATACATTACTGTATTGTTTTCTTAAGAGGCATTGATTTCCAATATACATAGTCCCTCCTGTACTGTATTCACCTGCCCATGAGCATCGCAATTTTGAATTGTGTTAGAAGCAGGGATACTGGTTTATTATTATGCATATAGATTTGCTAAAGACTAAATTGAAAGCACCAAGTTGTTTCAGAAATAACATAAATTTATAAACCCATATAGTTACTTTGATCTTAGCCAACATATCTATATATATAAAAGCCCAGTGACAGGAACAGTGAACGACCAGAACAACCGGAACAAACGGTGGCTATGACACGCACTGCGGCAGCCAACCAGCCAGATCTGGGCCCCACTGGGGCCCCGCCCCCCAGCCGGCCGGGCCAGCAATCGGCCCCCAACAACCTGATCAGGGGCAGGGTCAGCCAGCCAACTGCCCATGGCCCCTCTCCAGGGGGGCGGGCTGGCCGGACCCCACCTGTGCATGAATTCGTGCACCGGGCCTCTAGTATGTAATATAATGTGCCATCGCCTTTACGTTTTTTTTTTTTTTTTATCATCTTGGATGTATTTATTGAATACCTTTTACAGTTTCCGTAGTGTGGGGTATTTAGTGTAAGGTATTGCCTCGATCTCAGGGAATTTGTACTTTTAGCTTTCTAAATTTTCTACTTTTATTGAATTTATTGGGGTGACATATGTTAATAAAATTATATAGGTTTTGGGTATACAATTCTATAATACACCACCTGTATATTATACTGTGGGTTCACCACCCCAAATCAAGTTTCTTTCTATCTCCATTTATCCCCTCTTTACACTCTTCTACCTTCCCCTACTCCCTTCTCCTCTGGTAATCACTACTATTGTCTGTATCTATGAGTTATTGTTTTTCCTTTTGCTTAATTTCTCCACCATTTCACCCAACTCCCCCCACTTCCATTCTCTCTGATAGCTGTCCGTCTGTTCTCTGTATCTGTGCATCTCTTTCTACTTTGTTGGTTTATTTTATTTAGATTCCACATATAAGTAAAATCATGATACTTGTCTTTCTCTGACTAGCTTATTTCACTTAGCATAATACGTGTCAGGTCCATCCATGTTGCTGTAAAAGCTAATTTAAGTCTTTACCTTTAACAAAGGACATTTATTGAAACCCTCTCTATGTTGAACAAGTATGCTAGGTATTGAGAATATCAAACGTGGACATGCTCAGTGTGAAAGCTCATGAACGCATTTCAAATCTAAATAGATTTTCTTAACAAAGTTAAAAGAAATAGGAAAATAATAATAAAAATATCTACTCTTAGGGGGGTATTTTAAATGATTTTCAGGTTATGTTTTGGGGAGATATATTTATATCAGTTATATAAACTTCAGTTTATTCATAACTAAGTATTTAAAGATGTTTGTGTTTGATAACAAATTTAGGATTATAACCTAAGGCTTCTCAAAAAAGCCAGGGGATACATAAATGATTTTAAACATCTACTAGTTACAATATAATTAATTAGTTATGGGTGGAAAGATACATGAAATGTCTTTATCATCAGAGTTTAAAATCTCGAAGAAATCTATCATTGAAATCAAAGCTTAAATATGCTCCATATACTGTATTTATAAATGCAGCTTAAGAAATTATATTAATACATTTTCAAAGGTTTTTAAATGTAGAAAGTTTCAAAGTTATTTGAAAAATTATGTTGATTTGAGCAAACCAGTTATAAATTGTGCCCAAAAATGAATTATATGGTTGCATTATGGTGAAGGCCACATAGAAGAGAGGGTATAAAGTCAAGATGAAATAGCTGGTCGTCTGAACACTTGGATTTTATAGCTAATGCTCCTTTGTGTTTATTTCATTTTTTAAATTTCCCATATTTTTTCCTCCTCCGCCCTACCAATTTAGGTGTATCATTTAACAATTTGTGCCATTTTTCTCTTTAAAACTTTGTATCATGGAAGGATATTATTCAAAGAAATACATTTTGATGTAGAAAGCAATCTGATTTCTTAAAGTGTTTCATAAAATTTAATTTATTAATATTATTCTCACATGATATAACCTTAGTTTTATTTAAATGAAAGAAACTGAATCTCTCCTTACATTTTTATTCAGAATTTTTAAGATGAGATGATCATGGGTTAATATGTCAGAGAGTGTCTTACTGGAATTTTAGCTATAAAATATATTTGATAAATACTATAATTATAAATGTTTCTCGTTAGCAAATGCCATCATCTGCATGAAAGTTAAAGACAGTCCTCTGCAGGGTTATTAACTTGACATCCAAGTCTGAGTTATGGATTTTCTCCTCAGGGTTTATTAGATCTGTTTGTTAAGATGGGTTTTTAGTATTGCTTGGGGTTGAAAATAGTGACACTGAAAACGTGGAGAGGAATGCCATTAGAGAAGTTTTACTTGTTGCTAAATCTCTACTCTGGGCAATAAATTTACATGGAGATCAAAGATGGTAATGAGCCACTGGTGTAGGCCTGGGCAGTGACACCACAATACCTCATATTTGCCTTCCCATTTGGCACTGCAGGACTCAGAGTGGGCCCCAGACGTGGGTGACAGGAAATGGTGCAATGGGGACATACAAGGAGAGAAAGTGTCAAGGCCCCATGTACCTAAGCTAACCTTTTAGAATTCTAGTTCAGGGCAATCAAACCAGAGATAGTATATGTTGGTAATAAACAGTATTAATAATGCTCAGGTCTGGTGAAGGAAGTGACTGGGAGGTTTTCATGGAACTGGTAGCATGTGAGCTGAAAAATGAAGAATAGCAACATTTGAATATTGGGAGATAGAGTAAGGACAGCCAGTCTAGAGTCAACAGTGCATAAAGAAGAAATGCTTCTGAGTAGTATTCAAATGATAAATCGTGGAAAACATGTAAATCCACTTTATGTGTCTACCATTGATCAATGTGACAAAAATGTTTTTGTTTTAATTTAGGAAAAAAATTAGTACAACAGATTATATTCGACAGAGTATATTTGGGTACCTATAATATTTATTCCTATTTACTTTCCACTGTGAGGCTCAACCTGTAAAAACAGTATCATCACTGAATTCATAGAATCAAGAAGCATGGTTGGTAATTATACTAGAATCTAGGACTAGAGGTTGTCAGTATAAACAACAAAATCATGAAGTGTTGTTGGGCTCACCATAACCAGTGTTCCACTGGTAAAAAGTACCACACAAACAAAACAAAAAAACACAAACAAACAAAGAAATCACAAAACACATAGAATCAGTGACTGCTAATTAAAAAAAGAAAGAAAAAAGAAAATCTTTCTAAATTATCCAGAAACATCACAGCTTGCAGATTGTCTCTTTTTAGCCCAAAGTAATTCCGTCTCTAAGAGGACATTCTCTGAGTCCTACTGATAAGACATATTGAATAGAGAAGATGGTACCATAACAGATTCGACCCCCTGGGGATGATCAGAGTCCTGAAGGAAAAAAAAAAAATCCTGTTTTTAAATGTGTAACTCCATTTTTGAATTAAAATAAACCTGGAATGCTTGGCAAACTATCTTTTACACTAAAAACATGTTTTTCTCATAATGCAATGACTTCTAACCTCCCCTCCATTCATTAAATTTGAAATGTTTTTAAGCATATTTTTGGTTTGGAATAATTTTTGCCTTCCTCAATTGTTCCTGGTGAGAAGTGTAATCATCTGGTGATTAACACATTTATTGAACATTCAAAGCGATGTGCTAAATGTTATGAGGATTACAGCAATTTACTTTCCTTTCAAAATACTATAGCTTTCCAGGGTTGTGAGGAGATCTGTGCATTGGAAGGGTGATGAGTTAGTAAGTAAATTATGCAGAAGGAAAGCTTATGTAGTAAGTGCTATGAGAGTAGAAGGTCAGGATTCATTAGTTCTGGCTCCTTGATCTGAGAAGGCTTCTAGGAAGAGGCCTATTTACTTGTGAGATTATTATGCTCTAAGTGGCTCATTTGCATCCTCACCTTAACCTTGGCTTTGATTCTATGGAAAGCTAGAGTTGTGTACAGTAGTTTCCATCTCCTGGGTAGATAGGCATGGTTTATTCTTCTTTCATCAGTACATACTCAGAATATCTGGATTTTGATGCAATTACTTGTCATCCAGACCTGTATTTCGCAACTAAGCCAAAGGAGAAGATAGCACTCTAGGCTTACTCTTAAGCTAGCAGAGGATTAGAGCCAGTAAGTCATTAATTTTGAACACATGTTGAAATTGATATTTCAAAGAATCCTGATTTGTTTCTTCAACCTTTTTTAGACCCTTGAGGTCCCTAAAATATAGATCTTAGCCTGAACAAAAACAGGCAGTGATTGGAGTCTGCCACCCACTTCTCAGGAGGCAAACGTTTCTCCTTGTAAGTTTGCCTAAAACTGGCTTGCCTAGACCAATGTGTTTATGGTGGGTTACAAAGCACTAGAATCACTGGGGGCTTAGTGACAATGCAGAATCCTTAGAAGTCAGTACATTTAACCAGTACTTCAATCATATGTATAATAAATTTTTAAGACTATTTATTTGGAATTTAATGGGTTCTTTCTCTGATTTCCCTTCTTCTACCTGGAGAAAGTTGAGGGGCAGTCATCATCTTGATGCTAAAGGCTGAGACAAACTGTACACATAAACAATTTGGATATATATCTACATATTCATGTTTGCATAATTCCTTTTAGGGGCCCAAATGCATGTGCACATTGATATATGTACACAACATCCCTTTTTTCATCTATGAACATGTATAAATATGAACTCATCAGTGCAAGCCTATGAACCAGGCATGAAACAATCTTGTTTAGCAGTATTGAAAATCCAAATGATCATTTGAGAATAATTATTGCTTCCATACCATGTGCATGTTTTAACATAGAATGGAGTAGAAATTATGATATGATACTCATCTCTCCTGAAGTTGAAGATAGGGGAAACAAATGCTATTTCTTCCAGGCTTTAAGCCTTATTAATATGTGTTGATGAAATCCTTCATCACATCAAAGAAGTATCATCTTTTAGAGATGGTTTCTTTGAATAAAAGGCTTAAAGTATGGGTACAAAGTAAAATTCCTTAAAATATCTAAATTAAGAAAGAAGTTCAAGTATTATTAATAAAAACATTACTCACTAATTGACTTTATCATGAGTTGCTTAATTTGAAATGGTTTCAGATGAAATATAAATCTGATACTCTTTTATTTCCATTCTTTTATTTTAGCATACATTTTTAGTTCTTTAAATTGTATAAATTAGATTTAAACTTGACTTTCCTATTTTTCATTTAGAGACATATTCCCAAACACAAGAATGATTCATGCTGGTAATATTACTCATTAGGAACATTTCCAATAGGAGAGGTGAATGGTGCAGCAAATATCTCTTTATTTCCAGTATGGCAGATAATCTGTCAAGACAACAGCCTAGCCCACTGTTTAATTGTGTATCAGGTTTAGGTGACAGAATTCTCCTCCTACATGACAAAAGGGTTTAGGAAGAGTTAAACATCTTCCTTCCCTTTAGAACAGCAGAGTCTTCAAAAAAGACACCTGTTAAAGTCTTTATTTCCTGGGGCACATAGAACCAGCCTTTTTACCTTTCAATTAGTAATGGAAGAACTTCAAAAAGGTAAGGTTTCATTTTTATTTTTGCTATTGCTGGCAGGTATCAGATATTTGGAGAGTTTTATGGATTCTATCTCCTCCTCTATTTGTTATTGTTCATACTCTTACGGTGGCTCCTAATAGTTAGAACTTTATTGTTTCCTTTCTTATTTGCATTCATTTAATTATTTCTGAGATATTGGCTGGGAGAGAAAATATTTTTTGCAGAGATGATTCTTCTTCTTCTTCTCCTCCTCTTCCTCCTCCTCCTCCTCCTCCTCCTCCTGCTCTTTCACTTCTCCCTTCTCCTCTTCCTTCTACTTTTTTATAAAGAATAGCCATGTTTTACAGCTGTGTCCAGAAATTTCATATATGTATTATTATTCCTTCTGTCTTTTCAAAATTTTTAATGTTTTTTTTTAAAAAATTTTACATGTAACTTGTGTGTGCATGCCCATGCACATGTGTTTTGAGTAGAGGTGGTCGAAGGGGATTTTAGTGAGGACCATGAAGGTTTTGAGCCCTAACTAGAAGACAATATGGAATAAAATATTGGAGGATAGACTATATTGGAAAAAGCATGCCTCTTCCTAAAACATTTGCAAACAGATTTCTATTTCTCTTCCTACCCTGCCAGCCTTTTTCATGTGGATTATCTGTAGGAAAAATGTCTGACCACTTTCATTCTTAGACAATTAGGTAAAAATATTCCCACATCAAATCTTACATTATGTCTCATCAAATCCAATTGTTCTGACCTTGGAAGAGTTAGCAAGGGACACTTTCAGGATGTTGGTAGGATTTATACCACATAAATGGGTTTCTGAGTTAAGGCCACACAATGAGCTTATGATAGAGCTTGACTTCAAATCCAAGTTTAGTCATTTCTACCTCAATGTTCTTTCCATAATATTAGTCTACTGTGTCCACAGTAGATTTTTTTTTTAATTCTTAAGAAAAGAAAAACCTTAGCTTATCTTAGCATTTTTAATTCTAGAAAGGCATTACATAAAAGGCGCAGAAATGTGGATTTTCCATAATTTTATCTTTTCCATTTTATCTTATTTCTCAAACTCCATTTTAGTTCCATTTAAAATGAAATCTTGCTGACATTTCTTCTTGTATGACCAGGGCTCGCCAGGGATGTGACCACTCATGGCCTGCTGACTCTTAATCGTTTAGTGCTTTGCACTCCCTGCTGAGCCAGAAAGCCTGGGCCAGTCTGGGAAGGAACACATGTGAGCAGTTGTCCTTTGTTCTTCTCTTGGCTCCGCGCTCTGGCCATGTGTTTTAGGCAGGACTTCTAATTAGGACGCCTGAAAGAAAAGAGCAGATTGGAGATGCCGTGTCCTCCTCCGCCGCCAGCAGGACTGGGGGTGGAATAATATGCTGCTCAAAACTCGTCAGGAAAGGCTTGCTTCCAAGGCAAGAAAATGTGGCAGTTGTGCACTGCAGGTAAAGCATTGGAGAAATAGACAGGAAGTATGGCAGATCCGGGACAGGGCTCAGTCTAGGTCAATCAATGTATCCATATTCTTATAAGACTAATATGTCCAAAGCTGAGTATAATCTTTGCTTCTAATTGATGCACATGTTAAAGTGCTGTATTTCTAAGTGAGCTGCAAGGATGTTAAACCTTCTTTGAACTTTGGTATACTCGCTCTAGAGATGATATCTTTTATACATGTAGTTGTTGGCCAGAATATAAGTACCATAAACACAGGGATTTGGATTTTTTTTTCCATTGATAGATCCCAATGTCAGAATAGAACTTAGCAAATGATAGGTCCAGGGTGATATGTAAAATATTTAACTACCAGTTGGATATGGGTAGCAAGGCTTTAAACAACTGGTGTGCTGGCGCGATTCTCAGTTCTGATAAGCACTCAATGAATGTTGGTTGAATGACTTAATGAGTGGTACTCATTCCCCATAAAGGATCGATATATAGTTTTGAATTGGTTTTGAGAACTTACCTACTTAAAATAGTTCTTGGGCAATTCACATACATAATAAAATGTGTATATGAAAATACCTATATGTATATGAGAGATGGTCAGCCTGTCTAATAATCAGAGATACAAAGTAAAACAACACGTAGCTTTTTGTTGTTGTTTCTCTGACCTTCCAAACTAAGACTAATTATGTTCCTTGCACTGTCACAAACAGTGTGACTATGTAATTCCAAAGCCCAATTGGTCCACTGTTCACTATCTCTAGCTTAGAAAAGTTTCATTCACATTGACCTGTAAGGAGCTCAATTGATTATTACTGGATTATGATTACGTTACATTTGTTAACATAGTCCCCAAATATTTAATATATTTTTGAAAGTATTTGGTTGAGTAACTATTATTCCTTTAAAATTTTATTGTAATAATGTACAAGATTGTGTACATAGTGATGTGTATCACAGCATTGTTAATAATAGTAAAAAATTAGGAGCTGCTTAAATGCTCAACAAGGAATTGGTAAAGTACATAATATTGTATCCAAACTAGATTATCCTATGAAGCACAGATCCATATTCAGTTGGTACATGATAGTGGGGAACTTGTACCTTATGATAACACACAAAGGTGGTATGAATTGATATTATCACCTAATTGCTTTTAAAGAAGTAATGCCTAGCTACCAAAAGAATATACTCTGCTCAGAATTTATTAAGCAGGAAAAACCCCCACAAAACAGCATTCATACTATCTTTCCTTTTTTGTTTAAAAATACATACTTATATAGAATATGTGAGACTTAAAAAGCATCAAATGGCACTAAAGCTAGACACTCTAGCTTTACAGTACAGATACTATAGCAGTATCTATGTGCCTCTATAAGGATACGGAAGTAAGAACAATCTGAGGGTTATATACAAATATGTTAATGGTGGCAATTTATTGGGAATTTGGGTAATTTTTCTTTCTCTTTGTTTGTCTTTGTTAATCTGTATCTTCTAACTTTTCTACAATCACCACATATTTCTTGTGAAGTTAACAAATAATACTAAACAAACAAAAAGTACCCCCACCCCCGAGGTGTGTGTGAGAGAGGGCAACCCTACCTCAGGGAACCCATTAGGTTTTGGACCTGCAGAAACCCCAGTTTCATTCCTTAGTCTTCCTGTGGGACCCTGACTGAATCACTTCACTGGCTGATTTAACACCTGACATGCAAGACTCCTTTAAGAACTAGACATAATGTGTGTAAAAAAGTCCTACCATGCTACCAGCACATGATAGACCCTCAGTACATTGTTATTCGTTGGTCTTGTTATTGGAAGGCTGTTCCTTTCAAATCTGAAAGCAGACTTTTTGTCATACCCTTTAAGATCCATGTGCCCAGATTGGAAACCTGTCAATTAGGATACCAATATTATCTTGAATGCTATACATGCAATGGCATCTTAAAAAAGGAGCCCTGATGAAAAGTAGCCAAGCCCTGAAACTAGGAAGAATCTAGTTTAGGATTTTGAATTTCTATTCCAAGCTTTGGGGTATAATCTATCTGTTTAAAGAGTACATTGTAGTTTGAGAGTAATATCCCCTCCTTGACACCCTCATACACACACACCCACACACATGTTAGCACAGATCAATGGATTTGTAAACCAAGTAGAATTTTGTGCATGGGGTTCTTCCTTTAAAATTAAAATGATTAGCAAATGTACAAACCTAGGCCTGAAAACATACACACATGTACATACATGCACGCATGTAAATACTTCTACCAAGCTCTATTTCCTGCCTTCACTACTAAGTCAACTGAGTGATAGAGGAGGTTCTGCCCTCATCTCTTCTTCCCCATGTTTCCTCGGTTCCTGGGAATCAAGAGGATTTTACAAGAATTTTTTCTAGTGACTAAGTGCATAATCCAGTAAGAACAGGCCTCTGAGAGTCGCCCTGTGGATGAGAATTTGAAGTTGTTCTAGCAAAGGAGTTTGGTGGGTGGGGGAACCTCAGCTATCCTCCCTTTATCATCTGTTCTTGTGTGGCCAATTACACCCGGTTGGATGAGTCTGCTTATAGACTGTTGTTATAGAACAGAATTGATGTTAGTGCAAAAATCATTGGCAGTTAACTTTTCATGTACAGCTAGTTAAAGTAACCAATTTAATCAAAATATAAACCAACAAACATCTCTTTAGGTTTTTTAAAGTGCTATGGTGTAGGCAAGAATATTATGTAGATTGCAGGCTGCAGCTATTCATGGTTATTCGTCTTCTTAAAGCTGTGTCTAAAAAGAAGTGTTAATACCCAAGGGGGAGGGGTCTTGCCAATTTTCTAGGCACAGTAAATTTAATTCGGTACTGAAACTTAATACCCCCAACAAACACCTGCATTAAATCTCCTTTTTATGGCATTGTTATTAAAAGGTAAGTGTCATTTGAGGAAATGACTCTATCGCCGTTTAACTCTTCCCATAAAAAGGTCTTCCTTGTTTATAACTTGTATTTTGGGCTTCTGCAAAGGTAGGAATACTTCAGAACAAGTAATGGTGAAATTCTGGGAACTACTCATTATGTAATTTGGGAGAGAGAGTGGATTTTGTTATTGATTTAGGCGTTAGATATTTCTTTACATATATATGAGGTAGTTTGGGGTAGTATGGTTGGATTCCATAAAACAAAAGCAAATAACTTTTTTTCCCTACCAAACTCTTGTACATGCAGACCTCAACAATATTGTTATGAGTTAAAGCTTATACTTTATGACTCTTTTCTTTATTCCTGGTATCTGTGCCCCCACCACATGTTCCCAACATGCGTTCTGTTTTTTATTGGTCTAGTCCTTAGGTAGTTAGAATAATTTCCTATCACAGAGAATTATTTATTCTCAAAGAAATTTCTTTAGAAGAAACATGGAATAGGGCATCATAGGGCATCAGAAGGCTCAGATTCAAGGTTCTGCCACTTGCCAGCTATGGAACCACTAGTAAATAAACTACATTTACTGAGCCTGAATTTCTCATCTTAATAGAGATGTAGCATAATACTTTTACCAGAGAGCTGTAGTGAAGAAGAGTAATTTAGATAACATATCAAAATTATATAGCATTAGGTAATGTTAGGTCTGATTATAATTTGTCAAAGATTGGCCAATTTCACAGTTTACATAGTTCACTTGATCAATTATGTAGCTAATTGAATCAATGTAAATAGCAAGTCATATAGTCAAATCTTCACACCCAGCGGTGAGTAATTAGTAGTCTACATTTTTCCCTTGTAGATCTCAGTTTCCTCATTTGACAGAAGAAATGATCGCATTAGAAGGTTGAAGGACTTTGCCAACACTGAGTTCTATGATGATATACTATTTTTTTTTACAAAAGTTATTGTTTAAATCATATTAAAGTAAGACATTTTTCACAGCTTTAATTTCTGCCATTTGATCCTTTTTGCAATAGAACAAAAATATGCCATGGAGATCTGTTGTGTTGGCATCACAGCATCCAAAGATGTTCAATAACAGATGAATAGAAAACAAAAACAAAAAGGTCAAAGTTTCTCTTGGGAAGCTGGAAATCAGCATGGTGCCAACCAGTTTTTAGTTACAGGCCAATCTGGAGGTTCTGATGCTTTGGTTTCATATAACTCCTTGGGAGGTGGGTACCCACCACACTACAAGTTTTCTAAGCTAGTCCCTCGGTGTCATCCAGGGTTTCATGCTGAACTCTGAAGTGGTAACTCAGCTTTGCTCTATAAATGGAATTCCAATCCCAAAGGCTTGTGTATTACAAAACGGTCCCACAGGGTGACTGGAATTTTCACATTGCTGCTACCTGGTGAAGCAGGGCATCTGGGTATCAGATCAGGGGGATATGGATGTTCTCCCAGACCTAAGTGCATTCACTGGAAATTGTCCTCAAAAAATCCCTTGAAAAATGGCATGATTAGGATAGATGATTAAACCATTCTATAAAATGAGGAGTTGGATGTATAACTAAAATTCATTGAGCACTTGCTGTGCATCAGCCACTGTCCTGTATTTCACATGCATCATTTCATTTGATCCTCTCAACATCTATTTAAGGAAGAGCCCATCCTCCTCAACACAGGAAGGAACTCATAAGAGGGTAAATAACTTTCCCAAAGCCACACACACCCAGGCAGGTTTCTCCACAGTGAACAAAGAGGCAGAATAGCAGTTAATTGCAGACATGAACTAAAGCTCAAGTTTAACCTGGGCCCTGTGTTACAGGGTGCTGAGTTATACACAGTGTTTCTACTACTATCTGCACACCTGTGTAAACCATAGTACCGTTAGTATCATTAAATCCATGCACAGAGGACACCTTATTTCTCCATAGCAGGCGTTCAGTGTCCTAGACTTCAGCTGGCACCCATAAGCTATTTTTTTTCTCTTCCACAGGAAAGAAACAAGAATGACCATTTCAAGTTAATTTCATCCTGAAGGGACATGATAAAGGATGATTGGTTATTTTAGTTTTGTGCTCTTTGGTACCATTTCAAAATTTAATATATGCTGAATAAAAATTGATGATAGCATACTTTGATAGTTTGACCCATTTTCCCCGTGTGTGTGTGTGTGTGTGTGTGTGTGTGTGAGAGAGAGAGAGAGAGAGAGAGAGAGAGAGAGAAATTGTAACAAGTGCCTATGACTATGAGGTTATTTAAGGGAAAAGTCTGCTTGAAAAAAAGGGTGCATAGACTGCATAGAATAAATAGATTCCCAAGACTGTCTCAGAAGTTTTGCAATTATATTCAGATTGCTATTCATTGCAGAAAAGTGGGGCATTCTTGCAATATGCTCAGCATTTCTATGAAGAGCAGAGATGACTGCCATCAGAAGTTAATCGTAGCAGTTATTTTGTGTTATGACAAAGGATGTCAATAGAGCTTGAAGCAGGTATGTTTGCATAGGATGTAATCCATAGGGCAGCAATAGTTGAGGCATTACCCAAGTGAAAAAGTAAACAAGCTCAATATGGAACATAATTTAGCTCTCTGAAGTATTATTTCCAGCTATATTTAAAATAAGAGATTTATGAGAAGTTACTGTAAGTATTTGCATACTAATATGCTTTCACCTTTGTAGGAATTAGAATCTAACTTTAGAACAGGGAAGAATCTTAACTGAAGCTGGTTAGCACTAATGCTGTTAGAGGTAGACCTATATATGTATCTGTGCTGGAAAACACCTATAGAATTAAGTTTAATATCAGAGCATCACTAAAGCAGTCACAATGCACAATCTGGGGACATGGCTGCTGCCTGGGTTCCATTTAGGGCTCTGCTCCTTAGTGCATATGCAACTTTAGGCAGATTACTTCACTCAGCATCATTTCTGCCTCTGTAGATTGAGGGCAATAATAGTGCCTTCCCCATAAAGGGGCTGTCAGAAATAAATGAGTCGGTACCCAGAAAGCACTCAGAAGAGTGTTGTGGCCACCCAAGAAGTAAGCAGCAGCATTAGAGCTTGTCAACAATAACAATTATAATATTGAAAAGAAATATGAGCTGTTTTTAACATGTGTAGAACAACCTACAGATCCTTTACATTCTGGTTATGTTTAATATTACAACCTCTTCGTATGCCGCCCTTTCTGTATTAGTCAAGGTTCTCTAGAGAACAGAACCAATAGAATGTCTATTTGTGTGCATATATAAAATTTATTATGAGGAATTGGCTCATGCAATTATGGAGGCTGACAAGTCCCAAGATCTGCAGTTGGCAAGCCCTGGAGCCCCAGGAGAGCTGATGGTGTAGTTCCAGTCTGAATGCTGGCGGGCTCAAGACCCAGACAGAGCAGATGTTTCAGTTTAAGTCCAAAGGCAGGAAAAAAACCAATGTCCCAGCTCAAAGGCAGTAATGCAGGAGGTGTTCTTAGTCAGGGGAAAGTTAGCCTTTTTGTTCTATTTGGGCCTTCAACTGATTGGATGAGGCCCACCCACATTAGGGAGGGGAATCTGCATTACTCAAGTCTACCCATTTAAATGTTAATCTCAGCAACACCCTCTCAGAAACACCCAGAATAAATTTTGCCAAAATATCTGGGCTGCCTATGGCCCAGTTAAGTTGAAACATAAAATGAACCATCAGATTTTCCTAACTACCCTCTTGGTGGTTTCCGGAATGAGTTCGGTCATCTCTTGTCTTCCTGCCTTGGCTAATATTGCATTTAATTTTTTTTTTCTTCTTAGGTTTACATTCATCCTTTGTTCACTCTGGCCTGGACAAGCCCTAACTATTCTTCACAACTGAGTTCAAATATCACTTCTTTCTCTACTTGGCAAATCAGTTCTTTTCTTCCTTACAGTGAGATTCAACTCTTCTTGCCTCTGTGCTATGCAATGGAACTCAATTCGTATAACTGATCACATCGTGTTAAACCTAGATAGGTAGCCATCTACTCATAGTAAGACCTTATGGAGACAGAAACATACCTTTACATCATTTTTTTCTTCTTATTCTAAGTGTCTGGCCTATCATAGGTACTCAATAAATGCTTGTTGAATTAATTCTTGGCCCATTGAAAAAAACAGAAATGATGAGCCTCTCTTATGAACAAGGAAAAGTTAGCAAATTGGAATTCTAGTTATCAGTAGTTTTCCCACTCCCTAAGTGAACTTTTCCCAGAAGGCATTGTACTGTTCCCCGCAGAGGGAATTTGGGGACTGCCAGCAGGAGTGCCCTGGCTGAGCTGAATTACTGTGATGGTGCCCAGGGAGAGAGGCAATCTTTGAAGCACCCAGGCGGTAACCTTTATTTAATTGGCAAGATGGAAATCAATAACACATATGGCATTAACAATTTTAGATTCTGGATTAGTTTGCAGTGATATCGGCTGATCAAAAAAAAAAGATTCAAATAATCTTCAAATCATTTTTGCTCCAGGAAAATTCCCAGTGCATTTGGTGTATTTCTTAATAGGAATTTAGATATTTAAACATGGATCCAGAAAAAAACCCCACAGCAATTGCATAAACAGTCATCTAAAAAGATATATACATTAAATTATGCATTAAATAAAGTGGATAGTCTATGAAGTATGACAGATTGTTCCCTGTCTTTTGTATTGTTGTTGTTGCCTGACCAAGAGATGTGCCTATTATTACCCATTATTAGCTTTATTTTAAACTTTGAAAAATCTTAAAGGTAGACCAACATTGGTGTTCACAAATCAAGAAGCTGAGAAAAACATCTCCTAACTAAAATAGGGCAATTATTTGGTTATGTAATAAACTATATCTTTCAGAATTCAGTACAGGAAACAGAAAACACTTTAGATATTTTAAACAGAAAGGGATTTAGTGCCAGAAAATATGAGCTTAGTAGATTGTTGGGAAAGCAGGTGGAGTGGACATCAAGGACCACCAATGGACCTACAGAGGAGGCAGCCCACTGAGCATGACACCTCAGTAGTGTTGCTGCAGCTGCACCACTGAATCCTGATACCAGAAGCTGGTGACACAACATTGGAATGTGTCCCTTGTCACTCACATCTACATGACCTCACTTAACAGGGGAAAGAGCAGTAGTAGTAGAGCCTTAGCTGTAAAAGTCAGCATAATACACCCATCAAAAATCCAACCTAACCAAGTTGGCTTTCAGTAGGTGAATGGGTAGCAAACTGTGGTATATCCAGTTGGTGGAATATTATTCAGCACCAAAACACTATTAATGCAGGAGGAGACATGTAGGAAACAAATGCACATTACTATGTAAAAGAAGCCAATCTGAAAAGGCTACACACTGTATGATTCCAACTATATGACATTCTGGAGAGGAAAAATTATGGAGTTAGTAAAAGATTGGTGGTTGGCAGGAGTTAGAGGAGAAATGGTGGGATGAATAGGAGAAACACAGAGGATTTTAGGGCAGTGAAACCACTTTATATGATACTATAATGGGGGATACATGTCATTATACATTTGTCTAAACCCATAGATTTACAAAACCAGCAGTGAACATTAGTGTAAACTCTGGGCTCTGGCTGATAATGATGTGTCCATGTAGGTTGATCAGTTATAACAAATATATGATGTTGGCAATGGGGGAGGCTTTACATATGTTGGGGTCAGAGAAATATAGGAAATCTCTGTATCTTTTGCCTAATTTTGCTGTGAACCTAAAACTTCTCTAAAAAATAATAATAAAAAACAATGTGTGTATTAATACAAATATGTTCATGTTTCATAATTTTTTACAGAAAAAAGAGTGTGTCTAATTTCCCAAACTTTTATTAAGGGAATTTTCAGAAATATGCCTCTGTAGCGAAAAGTGCAGCATGCTTTTATCTTGTAGGCATACTGTGTGGATTAACTGGTACTTTGAATATAAAAAAGTACAATATAAATGTATCTTTTAATTATGCTTCTGAAAGTAATAGCTGCTGTCCCTATTTATTAGGAATAACATCAGGTAACAGAAGTAAAATGTAATGAAAGAGACTAAAAATTAATCATGTTGGGACCAGATTTAAGAAAAGTAGGCAGAGATTCTTTCTTCTCTTACAGAAAACCAAATCCAAATATGAATCCAACATGCTAAAAAATAGATCACGTCCACTTTCTTCACAAGCTTCTTTATATATTGCAACGACAACAAAAAATGACCTTTAAACTACCTTGAGAGATAACAGCTGACTAGAAAATTACAGTTATTAGCAGGATAACCAGAGATTAGAGTATTTAGAGTAAAAAAAAATACTAAAAGACAGATGTTAACAATTTGGAACCTCAAAAGACAGCTATGATAAAACCCTATATTGCAGTGTTTCTAAAAGATGATTGGGGGATTCATGATACTATACAGTACCTAGAAATCTGAATGTGGATAAGTAAACTTAACTTTTTAAAAAAAATAAATTTATAATAAATTTTATTTGTAAATCCATGGAAAAAAATCACTATTTATATTTATCAAGTATTCACCTTTGCCCCAAAGATGTTTAAGTTTAATGTTTCCTTTATTATAAATAACTAAAAATACCCACTACATTTTTTGAAAGACATTTCCTGAAATAAAACTAGGTAATGATTATGGTCTGTTCACTGTTAACCCTTTGCTAGAAGGGTAAGGTGAACCTAAATTGGGTGTTAGGAATTATGAGTTACAGACATCACTATTAATTTCCATTTGATCCTGGGCCAATCATTCAATAATCATTTTTCTCTTCTTCTCAGAGGAAAGCTCTAGCAAAGTTTTCTCTTGGGAAAGTGGAAAGAAAACATGAGCTCTGGTACCAAGTGGACTTAAGTCCCTACTATTCTATGCCACTGAAGCCTGCAGGGCTGTGTAAGGCGATGTTAAGCTAACGGACTCTAACTTGGATTCAAGTCCTGGATATGACTCTTGCTTGCTGTGTGAACTTGCTCAAATTATTTAACTTTCTTTGCCAGCATTCTCACACCTGAAATGGAGAATGATAATAATATTTTCCACTGGAATTATGAGAAGTAAAAGTTGCAATATTTTTAAAGAATTTGCTGTTACCAGCTATTCGAAAATCTAAGATAACCAAACACTGTTACATGTTTAGTGAAATTGAGATGGGACGATGTAGTAGTTTATAAAATACCTAAATTCTTTACCATAATAACCACCCACTGAATGATAGTTGCTTTCTAACTCATGAAAATTTTCCAAGTTGATCACTGGACATGGGACCAGGAGGTAATCTATAAAATGGCATGGTTGTCTTCCATGATGGCAAATTCAAGTTTTAGTGATGTCTCTATACCATTATACTCTATCAGGTATTGACCTGGAAGGTTGGTGTAAAGAGAAAAACACATTTACTAGTACTTTATATTTCTAGTGGGAGTCATGTTTTGCTCTCATCCAAACTATTAAATTCTCACGTGTTCCTTGCTTTAATCAATGGGCACCACCATCCCCTTGGTTCTTGAAAATCCCTCATTCCTGGTCCTTGCCTTCCATGTGCAACCAACAGCCAAGCCTTGTCAAATCTCTGTGTAAGGCCTTCACCCCCACTGACACTGTCTCAGGCTTGGGCCACATCATCCTTTCCTTACACCCTTCATGTAACTCGATGGACACCCCCAACAAATAGCCTCCTTTCTTGTGCACTTCTTCCGTGGGTCCAGATTGATGACAAGATATTGTCCAGATTCCTCAGACTGAGATTGGTTTCCTACCTACCATTCCAATAGTTTCTTGCTATTTTTATTTATGTGTCACATGATCCCCTTGAATCCACTTTCTTGCTCTTCCAATTTCTGCCTTTATTCACATTGCTTCCTTACTGGGGGAACATACATACCCACACATCCAAATCCTACCCATCCTCAGTGGAAAATTTCAAAACCTGTCCTGTTCCATGAAGTCTTTTTTGGTTTTCCTCCTTTCTCCCTCCCTTTCCACTCTCTCCCTCACTGTTGATCTCCATCTTCTCTGAAATCTCATTACATTTTATTTTTAGCTAATTTATGTCACTTATGTTTATCTTATATTTATTTTCTGCCTATCTTTTATTCTCTACATTTTAAATTCTTAGATAATAAAATATAGTCTGTTATCTTACTATCTTCATAATGAATAACAGCAAATATGAAAACTCAAAAATATTTATTTAATGATTAAAAACATAGGTGGAAAAATACAAAAGAATTATGGCAGTTATGCTCCAGGAGCTCAGCAGCTAGAGGAGCCAATCTAGCTATCTATCTATCTATCCACCCATTGTATATCTATCATCTATCTATCAATCTTGTATACAGACACAGGCAAACTATGATGCATAGTTGGTTCTGGGAAGGCAAAAAGTGTACATTTTGTTAAGCAAGTGTAACAAAGGAATACTTTAATCTTACAGGGGAATTTGAGGGTAGTGGGACATCTTAGAGGAGGTAGAATTTCTATTGAACTTTGAGACAAGAGAGCACACATAAGCAGATTGAAATAAAAAACACTTTAGACCAGCCGTTGGCAAACTACGGCCCGCGGGCCGGATTCGGCCCGTTTGAAATGAATAAAACTATTGAATAAAAAGACCGTACCCTTTTATGTAATGATGTTTACTTTGAATTTATATTAGTTCACACAAACACTCCATCCATGCTTTTGTTCCGGCCCTCCGGTCCAGTTTAAGAACCCATTGTGGCCCTCGAGTCAAAAAGTTTGCCCACCTCTGCTTTAGACTGTGCCAACAATTTAAGACAAGACCTGGAGGAAGGTAACACAGCTCTATGTTCAGGAAACAGTATCTAGACTGGTCTCATTGGATGTGCTTATCTAAATCTTAGGATTAGAGGACTCATAGGTATATTCTCCTGGAATGGGTTGTTTTTCCTTCATACAGTCTAAGCTGACTTATTTTCTTTACGTTATGTGGGGACAATTGTATTATTGAATAATATGTATTTTTTTGTGAACTATAGGCCTCTTCTTTTACTGAATATAATTGATAGTTACTAAAATTGTGGGAAGACATGTGCTCATTCAAAGTTTTTATTACTTGCTATTTTGTTTCATGATAGCAGAGTGAGGTGCAAATCAAACTTAATATGTATCAGTATTTTTTTAGTGGTACACCCAATTTAATTCTAAAAGATTTAATTCATTTTAGTTTTATGATAGATCATGTAGACTGACAAGCATGAAAAGCTGAGTGTTGAAATGCCCTGCACATAAAAAAGGTGCCTAATAAATATTGGCTAATTTAACAGGTATAGTGACCACCCATGAGATTGTCTATGCAGTATTTCTCCTCTTATCCATCCACCTAGCTACAATGAAAGACTCCATGTTTCAAGGTCACACACACACACACACACACACACACACACACACACACACACTCCTGACTTTGAGTTCCATGAAACACTCCATTATTTAAAAAAAAATCCTCCCTGTCTTGTTCTTTTCTCCCTATTGTGTTTCCCCCTTTCCTACCCAGAGTTAGAACAAAGATATTTTCTCACAGATTTCCTCTATATATGACTATCCTGAGATTTAAAAAGTTTTAAATAACATTTTAAAAATCCAAATTGAAGTTTTTCCTATAGTAGTAATTTCCAACTTGTAGCAGACTTCAAAGACTGTATATATCCTAGCTGTAGGGTAATGATTTTTATTTTATAAACCAAGTATTAGAAGGTGAAGGCTTTCTCCCTGAGACTAAAAGAAATTCTTCAAATGGCTATGCCATTCCAAGCTTGGCTGATTGCATCAGACACTCTGATTTTTTTTTCTAGGAAGAAAGGACTAGTCTTTAATATCCTATCTCTCCTGTGGGGCAAAAATAGATATCTACAATAGATGTCTTCCAACATTTCTCTTCTATTCTGGGTACCCTCCCCTTACCCAAGCAAAACTCATGACTGGTGTGGAATCTGGTTACACCAATGAATCATTTCACAAGAATTTCTGAACTTGTGTCCATGGGGTTGAAAGCAATCCTATTTAGTGGCAGAAGCCATAACATATAAAACTCACATGCTGTGTGCTGCTATATTCCCTATGAAATGGAGAAAAATGGTGAGAGAGAATAAACGTGACACCCAGAGCAATCAGAAACAAGAGATGGAAAGAGGTAGCCTTAAAATACCAGGTCACAGTTGATTCTGGGTCTAGCTACATTCTTATCTTGCCACTGAATCCTATCTAACTGTGGATTCTACTAGTCAATATATTCACCCTTCTGCCTAAACATGTTGAAGGGGTATTTCTGTCATTTGTGTCTAAAGTTCTATAAAAATCTCTGACTCATCCTAGGAGTTAGAAAGCTTGGGCTAGCCATATGATTGGGAAGCACTGGCCTGGTGCGTTGGATGTGGAGCAAATGACAACTGGTGGCTATACTTACTTATGCTTAAAAGGGGCAGAGCAAAAGCAAATTATGTGACCTGAAGTGAAAGGTCTGGAATGGCCGGCCATCAGGTTTGCCTAACTAGAAGTCAGACCCTAGGAAATAGTCCCCTGTGTAGAAAGGAGGGGTCTATTCTCAAATGCCTATGGCTTCATCCAGGGGTGGGAAGAAAAATGTAAGAATCTTGAGCCAGTCCATTCCAAAGCAGGACCTTTCTTATAGCAGTGAATAAAAGGACAGGAATGGGAAATTAAATGTAGATTATGGTTTGGGGAATAATAGAACAGAGCAACAGGTCCTTTTATCCAGCATACCTGGGGAATGAATCAACATCATTCACAATCAGTAGATCCATATGGCCCTGAACATTAGCAAATATGTAACTGTAAGAGAGCCAAGTAAAGTTCTGTGCCATTTTAGTGATGCAATTGGCATTCCCTTAGAGAACTGATATTTCAGAATATGTTTACATGAAAGAGAGAATTTGGACAAGAACATCTCAGACCAGAATATTGAAATCATAAACTCTGAAGTAGATGCTTGGACTGAGTTCTTCTCTGAGAAGTTCAAATACCAGTTATTGTAGGGTTCTAGGGTCCAGATGGACACTGCGTTTTTGATGCTGGCTGCAAAGTGATAAATGTATCACGGGGCAGAGTTAGATGCTTTATGTGTTTGAGGAAAATAAAAGCTGCTCAGTTGTATAATCTACTGTCACAGAATTATGAAACACCTTATGATTTAGTTCAGTGCAAACTGCCAGAAACCTCTCTCTTAAAATTCCCATTTTACCTTGAGAGCTGAGGCAACATAAAGCTTTTTCAGATGACATTCCTTAACTTTCCAAATTAGTTTATTGCAAGTCTATAAATCAAGACTATATTTTCACTCTTCACTCTGGTGGGCACCTCTCTGTCTGTCTACATCCTGGGGGGCAGACCTTCACTCTTCCCCAAATGTGTGCAGAAGGCCATGATTCCCTCACTCTTCTCCACCACTAATTGCCTTGTCTCTGATAGCAGGCAGTTGCAAGTTGAATGCATGGGAGGATGTGATGATGAGGCTTTATTAAGACAGGGCCAGTCAGGTTAGAAGCTGTGGCATAAATTCCTAGTATGTCTACATTTCTGATCATGAACTTGATTTTCTGGATTCCTGACCCTGAACTTGCTTTATAGTCCATTGCATTAATTATGTATAAAACACACACACACACACACACACCACTGCCACCACCACACGAAAAAACTTTTAAGTAGTTTACCCAAAGAGGTGTTTGGAAACTTTATTAGGTTTCCATTGTTTGGTTTATGTTTAAATGGGGAAGCATTTAATTTGGCCACTTTCTCTGGTTACCCCATTCATCACTTATCAGGAGAACATCACTTTCCCATAATCCTTAGAGTTCTTCTTTCCATACTATACTAAGGTTAAGAACATATTAATTTAAAACAAGTGGTAATTTAAGTTATTTAGCATTTGTATATGATTAGCACACAAAGCCCTACACATACATTACTCACACAGCCACCCTATGTGGTAAGAATTAGAATATGAGGTGAGCAGGCCTGCTTTATCATGGTGGCTTCAGACAGGAATTAGAGGAGTTCTATCCATCTTAAATTATTTTCTTCAGGGGACAATGTGATAGGGCTTAAAATTATATATAAATAAATATAAAACAAGTTTGAAACCCACCCATAAGCCTTCATTCTACATAGGGAGTTCTATACCAGGCAGGCAAAGGGATTATATTTCTGCTTTTATTAATCACAAAGGAGGCACATTCTTAGCCAGCCGAAACTGCCTTTATTAGTGAATATACATTCCTTGTGCCTAGGTTTATAGTCTGCATTCTAAAAGTGTTTTATATTCTTTCTTCTACTTATGGCTGTTCAGAGTGATTGAGCTAAAACCGATCCTTGTAAATTCACCAAATAACCCAATTAGATGAAGAAGAAATAATGCCAGTCTTTCTGAATGAGTTCATAGGATGTCACACATTTCTAGGTAAAAGCAAAAGCCAAACAGCAAATATTTCTGAAGAATAGACCACCTATACCAGTGAGAAGGATGAGGTTGCTTTGATTTTTCACTCCTCTGCTATAGGTTTCCTGGGCTTGTCCCAGACAAAACACCAGAACAGTAGTTCTGATCATCAGAGGCTTTACTTGACCTTACCCAAATTCCACTGCAGGGACTCATGGTGACTGATGAGACCTGCTTCCCTGTCATAAATCTCACAAAATCGAAGAGGGAGAGACCAGACAGACACATCACCTCTGAGGACTGGCCTACAGACTCCCAACTGATTTATCTGCCCATTTCTCCTCATTTTGAAACATGGAAATGGTTTAACTCAAACATTTTGCAGAGACATTTGGTCAGGGTGAATGTATTTCAGGGGGGAAGAAACTCCTGTCTTCGTCTTGTTTATTGTTCTCTAAAGTCTTTCCTCTAGCCTAGATAGAGCCACCAGGCCTCCATCAAAAGATCTTTTTTCTTCTTCTTTGAAATAAAAAGTAAAACCTTGGCCCATGCCAAGTCCTGTTTTCTTTCTTTCTTTTTTAAAATGTTGCCTTTATTGTTGAAAGTATTACAGATGTCTCCTCTTCCCCCCCTCCAATTGACACCCTCCATCCTGCACCCAGCATTGTTTCCATATATACATGAAATATATATATATGAAAAAAATATATATTTGATATATACATATATATATATTATTGATTTTTTTTTACAGAGACTTGGTTTCTTTAGGACTAACTTGCACATTGAAAACTCCATCTTTACTGATACCAAGCGATGATTAAAGTGAGTAATGGTGACGAATCAGGCAGATGTGTTCTAAAGTTGTACCAGCCACCTTCCAGCAGCATGCCTCCATACACATTATTTAACTTCTGAGACTCAGTTCCTCATCTGCTAAGTGGTATTAATCATGATGTCTATCTCCTAGGGTTAAATGATACACAATTTGTCATGTAGTAAGTGCTAAATAAATAACTGCTATCACACATTAGCACCATTCTCTTCATTTCCACAGCATGAACACCAATACTACACTAAAAGTGGAGGCTATCTGATTTTTTGCCTTGATGTCTATTTTCCATTAGTTTCTGATGCTTCAGTACCAAGGCTGCTGGAAATGGTGTCCTTGACTTGGATTTATACAGACTTAGTCTTGCATTAAATGTTGGAATCATTTTCATTTGCCTGCAGAATGAAATCCAGTGTCCTTAGCCTCACAGACACATATATAGCATCATTCTCCTCAATCTGGCTTCCTGTGAACCCTTTCAGTAGTCTGTACATTTCCCCTTACATTAGCAAATTGCTATATTTTATTGAAATTATGTGCATATAAATCTATCTTCCCTTCTGGACTGGAAGCTCCTCAAGGGCAGGTATTGTCATACCAGCACCTGTCATAAATCTCAGCAAGGAGGCACTTGCTCCAAACATGATTTTTAAGAGTATTTTAAGCTTAGTGTTGGGATGGGAGGAGCTATACAAATCATTTTCTTTGTGAATAGTGCAACAAAAGCAAATGACTAATATAGTTACAGATGGTTCGATGTAGAAATATTTACAGATTACTATATATACACATATTTGTTTGCTTTGTCAACCAAGGAAGCATAAGGAAAGGATAGACTAGTATCAATGAGCATACCTAGCACCCAGATGTTGGTTTCTAATATTATTCTTTAATAGAACAAACTAGGGCTTCTTGTAGAAGTGATTGATTCTAGGACTGGGGCAGGAAATAAACAAGATAAGCTTGAAGCAACTTAGAGAAGCTGACAATAAAAAGCATGTTGTAGAACTAACACCTGTGTGCGCACACACACAGGCACACACAATGGGGGTATGTTAGAGGGCCCTAAGAGCCAACTGAAAGAGCTCTCAGTGGCCAGAAGCTGGAATAATTTGAGCAAAAAATCACTAAGTATTAGATCATAACTTACAGTATAAAATAAATATCCATGAGTCTATGCTGATACAAAGAATAACTGAATACATAATTTGGGAGAAGAAAATGTCCTAGGATTTATGCAGAAACTCAACCCTAAAAGAGTAGGGTGGCATAACAACATTTTTAGTGTGGGTTGTGTGTGTGGAAAAGGAGAGAAAAAAAGAATAACTTCACAGTGGAGAAATGTAACAAGTACTACTTCAGTCAGGTTCAAGATCAACAGCAATAAGCCCTATTACTTGATATGATAATGTGCCCCTTTGGTATGCTATGATGAAAACGAAACTATTTCCCTGAGATATTCCTTTCCAAAACTCAGAATCCAAGTCTAATCATGAAAAATACATTAGACAGATATCACTAGAGGAACATCCTACAATATGTCTCCAAAGATCATGACAAACAAGAGTCTGAGAAATTGTGATAGCCAAGAGGAGCCTAAGCCTACATGAAGGTTAAATGTAATTCAATATTCTAGATGAGATCCTGAAATAGGAAGAGGACAGTCAGTAAAAAATAAGAGAACCTGAATAAAGCATTAGCTTTAATTAATGATAATGAATCAATATTGGTTCATTAAATATAAAAATGCACCATACAAATGTAAGATGTTAATAACAGGGATATGTGATAACTCTCTGAACTACCTTCTCATTTTTTGGAGCACAACCTGATCTAAAAATAGTCTATTCAGATGACTAAATAAAAAAAATTAAAAAAAGCATATGAGCGGAATAAAATCAGGATTAGCTATATATAATAGAAGAGAGACTATTTCTTGACACAGATACTCATTCCCTACTATAGCTGGATTATTCAGGATAATGGGTTTATGTCACAAATTAACTCAATAATTGCCTCTATTTTCTGTTTAATTATGTGTATGAGAACAGGAGTGGAATGAAAATACTTCACATGGAATTTTTCCTACAATAATAGATTTCAACAACAGTCAGATTTTCATTTAAAATCATTAACTTCATGACTTACAGACATATTCACTCTAATCCTTGTTTAGTCCACACTAGTTTCCTAGTCATGAGAGAGGAATATTATAATTTTCTGTAAGAACTGGTTCAGCACTTATCAAATCTTGGTTAGAAGTGTTGAAAGAACTGGAATGCCTCTTTAGAATTTTGGGAAACCGTAAGTAGGTGAGAGAAGGCTAAGCACCAACCAACTTCCAGTGAGCTTAGACAGAGAGAGGTGTTTTGTTGAACTCACGTCAACAAGAAATGAACATAGATGCATAGCATTCCATACAAGAAGCTCTATTTTGCTCTGTTGCAGTACCCACAGCCACTGGCTTATTTCTTGGACAATAAATGTTTTTTGTTTAAGCTGAAACTGCTGAAGTTTGTGCACTTAACCAGTTTGATGAAAAAGCTGAAAAGCTAGCTTGCTATTCTCAAATAATCCTACTCCTATACTCGTGCTTAATTTTCTATACATGTTTCAACTCTTTTGAGAGAGAGCTACATCTAAGTCCTTTTGATAAACAGTGGTGTGGGAGAAAGGCAGAGGATGTCTGCATGACAGGGTGGCCCAGGTCAGGAAATTAATGCTCCTCCTTGGGGCCAGAGTTGATCAGGAGAAGGATTGACTCTGACCTTGAGGGTGTTACCCTGGAGGACTGCAAGGTGGTCCAACATGGAGGGAAAAAAGAGGAAACCATAGCAACTTTGATAGAGTTATTGGATGCATTCACTTCCCTGTTAAAACTCTAAGACTCTTTCCTAGTCACATAGACAAAGCATCTAGGCAATTGGCTGAACGCCTTTAATTTTCAAGCATTTGTGGAGATTAGTACATCCTGATAGGCAAGACTGTTGGTTAAGATTCTATTTATAAATAAGCCAGACATGGGAATGATAATGTAGCATGATTCCCTTGTATGTGGAATCTAAAAAAATATCAAATTCACAGAAGCCAAAAGTAGAATGATGGTGGGAAAAGGGGAAGATATTGGTCAAAGAGAACAAACTTTTTGTTATAAACCATGGAGATACAATGTACAGCATGGTGTTTCTAATTAACAATACTGGATAATATATTTGAACCTTGCTAAAAGGTAGATCTTCAGTGTTCTAACTGTACACACAAAATGAGACTATACATGTTATGTGATAACTATGTTAATACCTTGATTGTGATCATTATTGCATAATATACACATATATCAAAGTATTTAGTTGTGCATCTTAAGTAGACAAAATTTTTAATTGTCAAAAACATTTTATATCTCAATAAAGCTGAAAAAAAGATTTCATTCATAATTCCTTCCACTTAGAGTACCTTCAACTTTCCAAACTGCTTTTGCAAAACTGCAGTTACCTTCTGTCTCTAGCCAGTACTAGTATGTTTTCCCATTTTCCTTCAGGAAAAAAATCAACAACAGATTAAATGATTTTAAATCGCCCTGGAATATCAAATATCCACAACTTTATAAACCCCTGGGAGCAGGTCGTAGTGGGAGGGCATTGAGGTAGAGTAAATAGCACAGGAGCTGAGCAGCATCAGTTACATAAATTTCCACGATCCATGCAAAATGAAAATGGGGAGGGTCATTGCCAAAAATTATTAAAAATTGATATGGTGACAGTAGAATATTAAACCAGGCATGCCTTGTGTGACTGCCCAGGTCACACACCCATGAAGCTATCCCTGGTCTGGAGTAACACAAAAATGAGCTCTCATCCTGTCTCTGGCTTTCAACAATTGTGTAACTTTGGGGAAGTTTCTCATAGTCTTTGACTCAAGGTTATTTGCCTATAAAATGATAGTGAGAGTATTTGCTTCACTTTTGGAGTGTTAAATAAGACAATGAATAGAGAGAACAAAATACATTACATTGTGAGGTTGACATTCAAAAAATGAATAACTATAATAATGACATTAATAATAATAATACCTCAAGCAAGAAGAGGGTGAGGAATCGGCAGTTGTGTTGGAAAATTTCCCTCCAGTGCAAGCAGACAGGAGAGCTGCTGCCTCTCCTCAGCTGTACACACCCCATCTCAGATGGCCGCCAGTTGCCAACTCCCACCTGCAGGCCTCAGAAGAGACCATCTGGAACTGGCATTTGACACCACTCACGGCATAGAAAAGACCAGAAAGCGGTCATCTCCTTGACAAGGGCATGTGTTTCCATTTACTATAGTCTTAGTCCTCCAGAATCCCAGTCCCTTATGATGTTCAGAAATTTCCTGAGGGCCTTATGCTTGACCTCCACACCTGGGTCTGTTGAGTTGGCTTCCTGCTGTTGATGCCTGCCCTCTGGCCTGCCCGTGCACCCGCTTGTTGACCTCCAGAGGGCCAGACCTCATAGCGTGTGTGCCCTGTGGCCTTCTTGTCTCTACACTTTCTCTGACCCGATGCCATGACGTCTGTATTTGCCCTGGGGCTGCCTGCAGAGTCTGTTTGCAGCCCTTTGCATCAATTGAACACCCTCCAGTTTTGGCTCTTTTCCCAGAATAGTGACCCTAAGCTGCCTGAGGCCTGTCCACCAGTGCCCCATACCACATTGGCAAAATACAGTCCCTTTATCCACCCAGCCTGGCCCTGCTCTCTCTGTGCTCTCATAAGGACACAGGACAGCCTAGTGGAAATTTCTCCTCCTACCTTGATAAGGGTGGTACCCAAGCAGGTGATTCATTCAGTCTAATCACCAACAGAATCAGTCACTCCGCTTTAGTCAATGGCACTGAAGAGAGCTGTTCCCCTCCAAGGAGTCCTCCTCTCTTTTCCTTGCTTGTGGGAAGGCAGAATGCTTGGGGCATTCTTTCCTTTGGGGTCAGCAAGAGTTCTCCATGAACGTGCGTCTTTGTTCTTTATGGTTTGATAATATTAAAAAAAAATCAAGTAGGCTTAGTGCAGAATTAACCCTTTGGGATTATATATTAGTTGACAATCCTTAATACCAAACCATTTATTTTTCATTTGGTAGGTATTGTGGCAGCGAGCCAAATGTGGCGGAAAGATTAATAGTCAATCTGCCCCTGCTTTTACTGTGTTTGATATGGTGCTGGAGCAGAATCAGCTGCTCTCACTCACCAATAGGTGCTTTCAGACTAGCTGAGGTGACCCAATGTGGCTCTCTGGAAAATGATTCCAAGGCAAAGGTTTATGTGATAGGTGAGTGGTAGTTACAGTGTGGTCTGGGCAACCGGCTAGTTTACAGGCGTCTCAGAATCCCTCAAAGAGCTAACATGTTAAAATAAAATAATCTTCCTTCACTCATCAGCAGTGTTTGATACAGCCATCACTCCTTCTGGAAATACTTTCTTCACTCCGGGGACATCCCATTTTTGATTCCTCTTTTTAAATATTTTATTGATTTCAGAGAGGAAGGGAAAGGAAGAGAGAGATAAAAACATAAATGGCCCTATCTGGTTTGGCTCAGTGGATAGAGTGTTGGCCTGCAGACTGAAAGATCCCAGGTTCAATTCCAGTTAAGGGCACATGCTGGGGTTGCAGGCTCAATCCCCAGTAGGGGGCGTGCAGGAGGCAGCCAATTAGTGATTCTCTCTCATCATTGATGTTCTATCTGTCTTTCCCTCTCCCTTCCTCTCTGAAATCAATAAAAATTTAAAAAACAACACATGAATGATGAGAGAGGGTCAATGACCGGCTGCTTCCTGCATGTCTCCCACTGGGAATCAAGCCTGACCTCAGGCCTGTGCCCTGACCTGGAATCAAACCATGACCTCCTGGTACATAGGTTGATGTTCAATCACTGAGCCATGCTGTCTGGGCCTTGATTCCTCTTCTACCTCACAGCTCCTACTTTTCTGCCTCCTCCTCATCTTCAAAACTACTAAATACTGGAATGCCCCTTAGCTCTGTGCTGGGGAAAATCTTCCATTTCCCCTTCAGGTTCTCATTCTACTCTCAATCCAGAGCTGTTCTCCAAGTAGCTCTGTGACATGGGATGCTGACTTCATACATTACATCATGAACTTCAGTGCCTGTTATGACTTGAATTGTGCCTCCCTCCACCAAGTCATATGTGGTAGTTTTAACCCCTGCTTTCTCAGAATGTGACCTTTCTTGGAAAGAGGGTCACTGCAGGTATAAACAGTCATAATCATCATACTATAGTAAAGTATGGTAATCCAAAGTGACGAATGTCCCTATAAAAAAGGGGACATTTAGAAATGCCATGTAAACATGAAGGCATAGATCAGGATGATGCATCCACAGGCCAAGGGATACCAAAATAGTCTACAAACCACCAGAAGCTAGGAGAGGGCATGGAGAGGATTCTCTCTCTTAGCCTTTAAAGGAACCAACCCTGTTAACACCTTGATGTTGGACTTCTAGCTTCTAAAGCTATGAGACAACAAAATTCTGTTATTTAAGCCACTCAGTTTGGCATATTTTGTTACAGCAGCCCTAGCAAACTAATCCAGTGTCTCTTGTTTCTGGTTGAGTTCTGCCAATGGGCGTCTGGCAGGAGACTAGAAAGAGGAGGAAGGTGAAATAGGCTATGTAGTCCCTGATAACCTCCATGAAACAGTACTCACACCCTATCCCAGTAGTCTCTATCTTCACTTCCTTCTTTATAATTTTTCATAGAAATAAGCACATAGAACATATTGCCTATTTGTTTATTGTCTGTATTTCTCTCCCCATTGCCATTCTTGAAGGTAGCAATTTAGCTCATGGGTGTCTCCTACATACCTACAATAATGTCTGCCTGGTCCATGTTAGGCATTTGATAAATATTTGTTTAATAAATGAATAAAGGCAAAATCTATGCTTTTATTTCTGACCAGAATGAATAATTTATAAAATAATTAATAAAACTAGACAATTCATCATTGTCTTCTATTTCTGATATTTAGCTTATCATTTATGATGAGTTTTTTTTCCTTTGCTTTGCATGGGAAGTAGAAGCACATGGAAGAGGTGAGCTACTGAGACTTGAAGCAAGCTCTGTCTCATTCTACCTGTTCTGTCCTGCTTAGATCTTCAGCCTCACAGCATTCCCACTTATCTACAACCCAGAAGGATTGGATTATACCTGAAATTCCTCCAGTTCACTGAGCTTTCTCTGACCTGCCCTTTCTTCAGTGTATTACTCAGGGTTCTCTAGAAGAACAAAATGTGTGCGTGTGTGTGTGTGTGTGTGTGTGTGTAAGTAAAACAAAAACAAAAACCTTATTGTAAGGAGTTGGCTCATGTGACTCTAGGTGCTGAGGAATTTCTTGATCTGCAGTTGGCAAGCTGGTGACCCAGGAGGGCCAATGGTCTAAATTTCTGTCTGAAAACCAGTCCCAAGAAGAATCCAAAGGCATGAAAAGACAGATATCCCAGCTCAAACCATCAAGGAAGATGAAGTTCTCTCTTACTTGGGGCAGCCTCTTAGTTCTATTCAGGCCTTCAGTGGATTGAATAAGGCCAGTCACATAGAGAGAGAAATCTTCTGTACTCAGCCTACTGATTCAAATGTTAATCTGATCCAAAGACCCCCTCAAAGACATACCCAGAATATTGTTTGACCAAATATTAGGGAACCCTGTGGTCCAGTTAAGTTGATAACTAAAAATTAACCGCCACAGCCACACTTCGTTTTAGCTCCTGCTTTACATATCTCACTTTAGTCCTTGATCTCAGGATGTCCCTTCTGGGAGATGAACTCCAAGCACCTGTGGTCATGATTAAATCTTTGTTCAATGTATTCATGGAGCAAATTATTTTTTCCTATAATTATTTTGCACCTCTGAGTTGCAACTTTGAGTTGGTGTAGAGAGTGGCTATTTCTTGGGCTTTTTCTGCTATGACTACATCCTATAGCCTGGCATAATTTCTGGAGCAGAGGAAGTACTCCAGATATTTTTTCTAATGTGCAAATGAACAATGTTCCACTGAATACTTAGACCCCACATCTCTTTGAGCTGAGAATAGTAGTGAGGAATACTGAGTAAAATAAAAGGAAGGAGTTGGTGAAGTTGCATAATGTGATAGGATCTTGTAAACTCCAAGGCAAAATGGGAAAGGCAGTTTAACTTACATGGCAGTTTTGAGCAATGATTACACAATTCATTGTATTGGGAAAACTTCAGAGAACCCAGCCAGTCTCTGACTTAGGCTTTCAGGGTGCTCATAGTTCAAGGGGCTCTTTTAGGAATACAGAATCTCAGGACACACTCAGATATATTGAATCAAATCTGCATTTTAACATGATCCCCAAGTGATGGGAGAAACTTGAGAAACTGAGCTATGCTACTAACCAGCTGCATGCATTGAGGGAAGTTACTTAACTTCTAGACCAAAACACCTCATCTGTTAAGTAGGGACAGTAACAGTTGTTCCAGTGCCTGGAGTAGGGTAGAAACTTAATGGGACTGAGTTTTCATTTCATCACAGAAGCCATGCACAAATAGCAGAGAGCGAATGGATTGTGTTTGATTCTTTAGATGCCATTACAGAACTATGCTCACTCTAGATGCCATTTAATGGATGCAGTAGTCTCTTTACTCTAAATATTGCTTTCTTTTACTTTCTGGGATCCACTTTGTATATTTTATTGGATATTTACCAATATTTATTGGATACTAATTATATGTAAAGCTCTGTGTTTGCTGCTATAGTAGCCTCAGTAGAATAAAAAGCAAGGACCTTGTCCTAGATGAATTTGTAGTATATAGAGGAATATAAACATATATAAATTAAGCCAGAAATTGAGATTGACCTATCAAGGTGCTAAGAAAGTTAGAGAATGGAAACATTTCTTATTAGTATGTATTTTATGTTTCTATAGTAGCTAATATCTCAATTTATTTTTCATTATTGAAATAAATATTTAGTGAAAGACACTTAGGTTCAACCTACAGAATTAATGTTCACTTTTTACTGTGCTTTTGTTTTGAGCAAGATTTATTCTCTTTCATATTAAAAAAATTGGAATTAATATGCTCTTTCTGAACAGTTCAATTTAATTACTACTTTAAAATTCAAAGAGAAACATCATTAAATATTAATAGGCCAATCTGCAAAAACAAATTTCCATGCAAGTTTGGCTTAGGTAAATGAGGATTTGAAAAATTATGACAGAGCTTAAGAAATAATAGAACTAAGAAACAGTTTGCATTTTTTAGGCCTTTGTTTCCTTATTTATATAAAAAAAGTTAATCTTAAGAATATGCTTACTAATAGTTCTACAGGTTCATGCTGGTGGTAATAAAGAAAAGGACCTATAACCTGGCCAATGTGGCTCAGTGGTTGAGCGTTGACCTATGAACCAGGAGGTCATGGTTCCATTCCTGGTCAGGGCACATGCCTGGGTTGTGGGCTCGATCCCCAGTGGAGGGCTTGCAGGAGGCAGTCAATAAAGGTTTCTCTCTAATCTATGTTCCTATCTCTCTCTCCCTCTCCCTTCCTCTCTCTTTAAAAATAAATAAAAACTTTAAAAAATTAGTGAGAGAGGGAGTCTTGTATAATATGCAAAGAGAATGATTGACTGTGGAAATGTGGAGAAGACCTGCTTTTGTAAAAGGACAGACATTACTTAGGTCTGCTGAAAGTGCCCTCTAGAATGTCTAAAACTGCTTTTTCATGTAGTCTCTATTTTTATGTAAAATGCCATGTTTTTAAGTACTGCTTTGATTTTAAACATAATACATGCTAAATTAAGCATGTCTTCATGTTCAAGAAAGCCTTCTGGCTTCAAGTTTGCACTTATGCATTGATACCAAGGGTCCATGAGCAGTCACTCATCAATCCCAATTGACCAAGAAAGTCAACCCCAACTCAGTGGCCTTCAACCCAGACAAAGCATTAGGGTCAGTTGGACAACACTTTACAAGAGCAGGGCCTGGACTCCACCTGCCCAGATTCTGATTCCATCAGTCTTATGTTAGTGTCCGGTATTAGTATTTGTTTAAAATTCCACTGGCAATTCTAATGTGCAGCCAGGTTTGACAACTGTTGTCTCAAAGTAACATTTCCATCACCATGGATTCCACCACCTCCCATGACTCCTGGGGTCCCCAGAGCTACGTGAAGTCTTCTTCCAGCCATGCTTCTCTTTGTCATCATTCTGAAGCCTCCATTGGTTACTGGAAACTATGAAGAAGTCACAAATCACTTTCTTTCTCAAGGATGTTATTGACGTTGACGCTAGTGCAATTCACGGCCTCATTCCATACCCAATTGTTTCAGGTTCACATTTTTCTACCAACTGCAGAGGGGGAAGGAGGGAATCAGGAGAGACATTCTCTTGCAATTCTTCAATTTTATGCTGCCTAAACAATATTCATAACAAGCTCTGCGGTAAAGCTCCCGTTTATTGTCACAGTTTTTCCACTGTTTTGGTGCACTTTTATATTTTTACTCCCTCAAAGTATTGAAAACAAATTAAATTCAGCAAAATAGAAGATCCAGGGAACACAGCAAATAATTATTCCTGCCAAGCACGAGTATTTAGCACCTGCATGTTTGGGAAACATTCAAATTGGTTTGCTTTGTATATGCTATAAAAGTGCTCCCTGGAGCTGAGGGAACCTCTTTTGGAGTTACTTGTTATTTATGTATTTATTTGATTTTTGAAATGTAGGCAATAGGTGAATTAGGTTAGGTTGCAAGGTCTCTGGGCGCAGCCACGAGATTTCAGAATGTTGCATTTGAACTGAATCTCATATAAGAGTCAGGTTTGGGTTATTTATCTTTGGACCTGGGTCCGGATGGATTATATTAAAGCAAGACTTTGTACACTTTCCTATAACTCATTTTTGTCATGCGGCGTTATATTTCTCAGTGGCTAGAGGTTCACAAATGGCTCATAAATATTTTGGGAATGAAGGTAGGGGGATGAGAATTTGTCGTAGCCGGAATGAATTGATGCAAGAGATAGAAGAGACGTGAGCCCCAGGCTTTCCATTGTTCTTACGTTTCTTGGAGGCCTGATTTAGAGGCCTGTGTAGTTTCTCCTTAATTACTGCAGAGATGATTTTGGAAAATACAACTCTAAATGGAGCATGGCATGATTTATGGCCCTGTTTTATGAGATGGAATTAAAAATTCAAACCAGAATGTGGAGCTGTGGCAGCGTGGGGCCACTCATTAAGCGGCAGAGAGTGCTGCCATTCATTTGACTGCACCTGCTCACGAGGAGCAGGCTGATACCTGCCCATTTGACTGGGCTCAGCAGGATCGAGGCAGACAGTCCCAGATCCGTGACTGGAAAAAAGATTCTTTGTACGGGCGGTGAGAAACTCCCCGATTTCTGAAATGAGAACAGCCAGTAACTTCCCCAGTGCGGGATAGTCTGGGGATTCTGTGAAGTCTGATACCCAGACACAGAGCCCTAGAAGGGAAGGACTTGTGACTCAGCTTTGTTATCTGTTGAATGGGGCTGGTCCAACCACAGGCTATTTCTTAAGGGTGAAATAAAATCGTATTTGGTGAAGCTGCTGGTGAACTTGATAATAGAATATAAATGTGAATGACAGTGTGTTTTTCTAACCCACTCCCAGAAAACTGTCTCAAGATAATTTTATGCTTTATTAGCATGAAGCAGAACAGCTATTTCACAACATGGTGGTATACCTATGGGGTGTGCAAGGGACCCAAGGAGCTGGACTTTGTGGAAATTCTCTGCCTTTTGACCACTACCATCCATTTATCCTTCAGGAAGTGCTGGCCGAGGGTAGTGGCTATTTTGTTGGATCACAGACTACTCAGACGCGCAAAGAAGATGCATTTTCACTATGGCACATATAACTGATCTGTTTTTGTTATGCCTACCCTCTTGTGAAGTTGTCGGATAGATCAGCTTGCTAAGCTGAGTCTGATACAGTAATTAAAACTATTCCTTTAGGTTTCTCAACTTACAGATAAAATGCTAAGTCTCCCAATTTCTAAAATTTGCTCTCTAGTAGCCGTCAGAAATGGCTTACATGACATCAGTAGAGCAGAGTGATGGGGTCCTGAGGTCCAAGCTGAATCCTGTGGCTCCTCTGCTCTCAGAGCAATGTCCTTCTCTACTGGTCCCTCTCACCTTCATGGCCTGCACAACTTGTAATGTGTTTGATCTTGCCCTGTTAGGTTCAGGAGCCTCCACAGCAACTTGACCTCTCCTGGTTCTTTGTGACCCTCTTTCAGTATCAGCTTACATACCCCTGGTTTAATCCTCATATGGGGCTCCCTCTCCCGGCATCATCACCGAGGCCTATTGTTTTTCAGCTCAACCACTTGCAATCATCTCTCATGAACAGGCAGGAGATTCTAGGTCCTGTTGTACACTACACCAGAACCAAGAGAGGCCCAGGAAAGTTATGCACTGGCCATTCCTCTGATTACCATGTTGGGGTTATTAATTATCTTTGATGTTATCACCTTACCTTATCCCTTCTTACCAGGCTGGAACAGTGATGATCTAATAAAACCTTTTCTAGAGTTCTTTGTTCTTGAATTTTTCATCCATTTACCTAAAACACTTCCTTATCTCTGAGTCCAAGTCTGCAGAGAGGAGATTGGATCCTCCTGCCTCACAGCTGCCTGAGTCCCCATGAACTGCAAAAAGGCTGCTGGACTTGTCTTAGCGCCATAGCACATCCTCCTTCTAGTCAGGAAACAAGCCTCTGTCCTGGTCATCATGGTGGAAGTGCATCTTAGATACACAATGGAAGACACTGCGAGGTCTGAGTCCTTAGGTTTGGTTCTTGATATGAAAAAAAAAATGGTTTAACCTTTTAAGATAAATATTTCCCAACAAAGCCTAGATTCAAAGTTTATTATCTTACTGCCAAATCTTATTTTGAATATCAGAACAACTCAAATGTAAAAATTCAAATACACCTCCCCCTGAAAACACACACACACACACACACACACACACGTGCTATGCATCAGATACTGTTCTAGGTTCTAAGGATGTTGTAAAGGAAACAGATGAAATTCCTGCTTCCAAGGAATTTGTCAATTTGTCATTCTAGTGGGAGGTGATAGATAAGAAACCAAAATAAATAAGTCAAATAAATATATGAGGTGATGATATATGGAATGAAGGAAAAAAAATAAAGCAAGAAAGGATAATAGTAAGTCTGAAGTAGAGGCTGGGGTTTGCTTTAAAAGTGACATTTGAACAGTATTTGACAGAAGCTAGAGAGCATGCTATATGGATTATCTGGGAGAATGTCATCCTAGAGAAGGTCATACAAATAACCAGAAATAGAAATGCATATTAATATTTTTAAAGATATCAATTACATTGTCATCATTGATTCCAAAAGGTGATCCTCTGTTTTAGATATATATATA
>NW_006290306.1:3437340-3451329 GCF_000327345.1 Myotis davidii
ATATATACACTATACTATTAACAAATTATGCTACTGGAAATATCATGCAACATCCATATTAAAAATCATTGGGGGATCTTTATTACTTATATAACAAATTCATTAATTAATTCATGCAAAATATAATTAGCTGGGGATAAAAAGAATGAGTGTGATATAGTTCTTGCCTCCAAGGGGCTCTTGATCAATTAGGAAGGATGAACTTAGTTATAAGAGTATGTAACAAGATCAGTTCCAGAAAGAAATGTGCATGGGGTCTTTTAGAAACACAAAGGCCCTGGATGGAAGTGGGAGTTTAGGACAGGCTTCTTAGAGAAATCAATGCCTAAACTGAGTCTTAAAAAATTAGTAAAAGTTACCCTAGTGATGCCATGAAGGAGGGACATTTGAGAAGAAGGGGCAGCATCGGTTAGTGCATACAGGTGAGAACATGCAGGCAAACTAAAGGTAGCACATAGCTGCTGAACAGAAGGTGCAGGGAAGGCAATATAAAGCAATAGGCTGGGGATGTGAACAGACCATAGAAAGTCATATTAAGGGCAACTTCATTCACAGGTACATCTTCCTAACCTGGCACATCTCCATGAGCTCAGTCACTCCAGCCTCTGCTATGCTGGGTGCCAGTAGGGTCCTCCCACGACTGTCCCCTGCTACAATGTGTATTCATCTCTTAAGACCCGATTACAGCCTGCCAGAGCCAAGTAGCCTTCCTTCATTACTAGCCCTCCTGTCTAGAATGAGCTCACAACATTTGCCATATACCCTTAGTTTTCATTCATTGTAGTTCAGTCACTGCTGCCTCTTGTCCTTTAGCTGTCTCATGTATGTCTAGTTTCCTTTCACAGATTATAATTTCAAGGACAAAGCTGCTTTGCGTTTCTCCTACAGGTTCCAACACAATGCTCTGCACATAATAGTTTCCCAATCAGTCCTTGTTGAAAAATGCATCTTATTATTTTTAGACCTACACTATTCTATGACAGTCACTAGCTACATGTGGCTATTGAAATTTCAATTAATTAAAATTTAAAAAGATTAGAAATTCAGTTTTCCAATCTCATTAGTCACATTTCAAGTGCCTAATAGCCCATATGTGGCTAGTGGCTGCTCTATTGGGCAACACAGGAAACATTTCTATCACCACAGGAGGTTCTCTTGGCCATCACTGCCTTAAGATACCTTTAAAAGGATTTTCCAGATGAGAACTGCTTAAAGTCATTTTAAAATCATATCTATAAATTGTCAAAAGAACACTATTCAAATCTATTGCACAGGATGTTAAAGCTATTGACAAAATGTTATATTGACCCTAAATAATTTATTTTTATAAGCTTGGCAATACAAAACATGTAGATATTCATTGAAGAAATAAAAATCTAGCACTTTATTGATGTCTACTCTATGCCAGATATTATGCTAACATGCTATGTATATTTTATGCTATATATATTTTTAATTTCATCTTTTGAACAACCCTTGGAAGTATATATTATTAATGAAGAAGAAACAAGTCATTCTGGTGAATCACTTACTTGTGATATACAGACAGAAAGAGGTAGAGCCAGTGTTCCAACCCAGGACTTGATGCCCCAAAGCCTGTCCAGCGAATAGTCCATATAACTATATGTATATTGTTTATCAATATCAGCAACCCTTATTAAGAAATGTTATCATATTCTACCTTTGCTTCTTTTTTTAAAATAAAGACCTAGAGAGTTAAAGCCACAGATAACCCTTCCCAGACCCCATTCTTGTTTTTCCCCTCCACAAGAATAACTATTATCCTGAAATTAAATGTACCCTTTCCATTCAGGTCTTAGTGTTGTAAATGTATACATACACTTAAAAAAAACAGTATATTGTTTTGTTTTGAACATCTTTAATTTAAAAAACAGAAATTTAGTGTACTGCAATTTACCTTTTCATTCAATATTTTTTTCAAAATTAACTCCAGTTGATACATGTAGCTGTGATTTATTTATCTCGTTGTTTTGTATTTTTATTTTGTTGTGTGAATGTAGTACAGTTTATCCATTCTCCTATTCAGACATTTATGTTGTTCCTAATTTTTCTCCACAATTTTACACAATGCTGTAGAGAAGATCTGCATGTATGTTTCCTTAAGCATATTGCAAACATTTCTCTAGGATGTGTATCTTGGAAGGGAATCGCAGGGTGCTTGGTTTATCTGCATCCATATGTTATCAGATAGTGGTAAATTGTTATCAAAATGGCAATTTCAATTTTTATTCCCATTTTCACACATTTATGCAGTACTTAGAATTTTCAGACTTTTTAATGTTTGCCATTCTGATGAGCATGAAGTGGTATTTCATTTTTTGTTTCAATTTTTATTTCCTTGGTCATAGTGAAGTTGAGCCTATTCTCTTATTATGTAGTGGCCATTCATATTTCCTCTTCTGTGACCTGCCAAATCATAAACATTGGTCACATTTGCACTTGACTATTGACTTATTTTTTTATATTGATTTGTGAGAATTCTTGATACATTCTAATTATTAATCCTTTATTTTTTATGTAGGTTGCAAATTATTTTCCAAGTTGTCTTTTCTTTGTCTCTTCACTATGTTGAAATAATATTTTATTAAGTGTATTGGGGTGACTGGTTAATAATAACATTATATAAGTTTCAAGCATGCAATTCTATAATACAACATCTGTATATTTCATTGTGTGCTCCCCACCCAAAGAACTTCAATGTGGTCAGATTTTTAATTTCCTTTTTCAGGGCTTTCACTCTTAGTGTATAACTTAACATATATTTTTCTTATTTCAACATTATAAAAATGATATATTATGTTTTTCATAAAAGTTTTAAAGTTTTATTTTTTTTACCTTTAGGATGTTGGTCAATTTGGATTTTATTTTTCTGTATGATATAGGTATCCAGCCTATCTATTATTAGCCATCCCCTCACTATGTAAAATGTATGTGTGTGTGTCTGTGTGTGTGTCTGTGTGTCTGTGTGTGTGTGTCTTCGTGTGTCTGTGTGTGTGTCTGTGTGTGTATGTTTGTGTGTCTGTGTGTCTGTGTGTGTGTGTGTGTGTGTGTGTAGTTTGGGCCTAGGCCTGCTCTCTCTTCTCTGCCATTTTTGTAATTTTTTATATCTTATAGAGCATTTATTTGACCTCTTTATTCTCCTTTAAAATTGGCAGGGTTAGTCTTGGCCTTTTTTCTTCCTTTCTGAGGTTTTGGAATAGCTTGACAAATTTCACTCTATGCTTTTTCCATTCTGCCAAACTACCTCTATTTTAATTCTTAAGTTGGTAGTAACAAACTCAGAAAAATCATTTTATACTCTCCCTAAAAGATAAAGTCTGTCTTACGTTGGTGAGGTTAAATCACAAGGTGACATGACACGGGTGAGGAGGTTATGGTCGGCCTTGCCTTGACCAGATTTCGGGACTTTGGTCAAGATCAGATGGGAAGATAGAGCTGAGAATTGGTTGCTGGCTATGCAAGGCTAAGGCTAAGTGCATTGTCCCCCCAAGGTGGGCAAGAATTAAGATATCAAACCTGCTATACACAGGGGATAAGCCAAAGATCTAGGCAGGAGAAGTGAGCAGGTTACTGGGATGGCCAGGGTCTATGACATCCCCGAGGGATCCCAGATTATGATAGGACAGAGGCCCGGCCGAGGGACCCCACAGGTGCACGAGTCCGTGCATCAGGCCTCTAGTTGGTTAAATAATAATAAATGAATGTACTCTACTGAACAATATAGTGTTAAAGAGTTTATTCACCAATGCCAGAATATTTAGGTCAAACATAGACTCTGCCATTTGTTAGTTGCATGCCTTTAGGAAAGTTACTTAACTTCTCTGAGCCTCAGGTCCTCCCTTGTTAACTAGGACAATAATGTCCATCTCAGAGGGTCATTCTGAGGAGCAGTGGAAATGATGTGTGTCAACTGCCTGCCACCCTGAAACTGCTCAGCAAGTACGAGATTTTATTATCACTACACTCCTGGCATAGGGTCACTTGCTCAAGGCTTTCTTAAATGTGGAGTAATATTTAGGTAAAGGATGAGGGAGAAGGCTAACCTAATGTAATAGAGGTTCCATGCTAAATAGATGTGAGGAGCAAAGTTTGTTTACAGGACTGTGGGAGAACCACTCCATATTCCTTCATACCATCCAAATCACTGAAGACATGACTCATCACATCTACCCTGAGTAGGTTCCAGTGGTGGCATGGGTATGGTTCATGATCAAAAGTATTCCCGGTTTATGTTCAAAGAGCTTGGCTTCCTTCAAGAGTAGTTTCATGTCCTCATGGTAAAGAGCTTTGCCATGAGGAGAGGAGAAAGTGTTTTCTTCCCATCCTGTCACTGGAGGGTGAAACTGATACTTGATTGTATACCTTCCTCTGTATACATCTGAGGATGGACATCCCAAGCTCCCATCAGCTATGACATGAAGAGTGAATGGATTGAAATCATGGATATGCTAGCCACTAAACTAGGCATGCAAGATGAGAAAAAAGACGAGAAAGAGAACAGAGTGAGGGTTTAAAATTACTTTCCTCTCGAAGAAGTTAGATGTAATTACAAAATAACACCTCAATATCACAGCTGTGGTTATCCACCCAAATGCAATCTTCACAGCTTGTGAATTCGGCTTTCTATTCATTAGTGGCTCTCCCCCACTTAGTGGATATTCTCTGATCATAAATGAATTCTTAATAGCTTCAAACCAAAAGAATTATAGCACAAAGGTCACTATTTATTTTCTAAATGGCTTTTTGTAAAGTAATATCAAATATGTATGGTAAGAAAATTTACTCCTTCTGAAACTGTTTGAGGGTAAAGAGGCCAATTTTCTCAAAGCTGCAGGGTGACAATGTCACAAGAAAGACATTGCTGTCAATGGAGGCCCCAAAAGCATCCCTATGCCCAAATGCATATAATGCCAGGCTATGTTTTAGGAAAAGCGAACTGTAGCTCAGCCTCTGAGGGCTGAGTTATAAGACTACTATAAAAGTCTGGGTACTGTAAGAAAGGCAAAATTAACAGTGATTTAAGTAAGATAAAAATTAATTTATTCCCCCCCCTGAGAATCCAGGTTGCTATGGAAGTTCTATTGTCATATAGTCCACAGAAGCCTAAGTTCCTGCATAATTCTCCTCATCCTTGGTCACTGCCTATCTGGATTCCAGCCATTATAAGGAAGAAAGAGCAAGGAGAGAGCATAGACCTTGTTTTAAGTCCATAACTCAGAAATCTCATACCTCATTTGTACTCATGTGACAATTTTTCAAAATGCGGTCACATGATACTTGCTCTGCAAGGGAAGCTGGGATATGTAGTGTTTATTCTTGGCACTCATGATCTCCCCTTAAAATCAAACAGCCACAGAGATAAGACAGGATATAACACAGGGGTCGGGAGAAGTTCACATGCTGAGCCAGTCCTCAAAGTCTTAATCCATCCCAATTTAACTAACTACCCCATCTGTACCCAGAACTTTATGTCTCACCATCAGGTCTTTCAGAGAGCAGAGGAAATAAGAGATAAATGAATAATAATACAAGCAAGAAGTTATACATGCCATAAGAGAGATTCTATCAAGGGTTCAAAGATCCAGAAGGTGAAGGGAATATGTCCCATACATATGCTCTCCCTTCCTTGATCCCCTTATTTGTCATTCCTTATCTATATATATAAAAGCCTAAGTGACCAAACAACTGAACAACTGGTCAACCAGGGGGCAGGTGCTCCCTCCCCCAGCCAGCTGTCCCAATCAGCCCTGATTGGGACTGGGCTAGATGGCCTTGATTGGCCCCAATCGCCGTCCAGGCTGAGGGACGCCACCCATGCACGAATTCATGCATGGGGCCTCTAGTCTATTCATAAAGTGTAGTAACGTTAGCACTGGACTTTAAATGACCAGCAAATATGGCAGTGAAAGAGGATGTTCTAAGCTGAGCAATTGCAAACAAATCAGTGAAGGTTTCAGTTTGGCCTACACTCAGGTGGACAAGGTAAGCAAGAGCCAGATCTTACAAAAGATGTTGGTATTATGTCTTCCCAAACAGTTTTGGTAACATTGGAAAGAATATGAAATTCCACTTACTAGGGACATTTACTGACAAGAGATAAAATTAAAATAAATGTACAGACTGTCCGATATGGGGTGTAAGAATGAGCTAATATAAACTGTGGTGACCAGTGTTTTTGGACCATGTTTTTATAGAAATCCTAAGATCAGTAAACATTTGACTAGTATTTTGGGCTCCAGTATAAGGGCTTTTCTTTATCTGTAGTTTTAGAGGAGAGCTTTATGAAATAGAAAGTAGAGAATAGAACGTAATGAAAACCAATTTGGATAAAGGCATTCAGGAAGCTGAATGAAGTTTCCATAATATCAAAAACAGCTGTAGTTAAACATATAAGTGATTTTTAAATTTATTGGATCTTAAAGTTGTTAAGAATGTCCCTGGGAAGTTTCTTATTTGTTTCTTTGGTCACTTGGTTGGTTTGTAATTTTTTTGGAGTGGGAGTGGCATTTTTTTTAATTTATGTATGCAATATTCATCCATGCAAATGTTTATCTAATCTCTGAACTTTAGTGTGGTTTTTTTATCTGTAAACAGGAAATAATACTACTTACAAGGTGGAATTATTGTCAGGATTAAATATAATAATGCATATTGTCTAGTGCCAGGTAAACTAGGTTATGATAAAAATGATGATGATGATGATGATGAAGGAGGAGGAGATAAAAATGATGATGATAAAATGGAGTCCTCTACATTTTATTTATTTATTTTAAAAACTTTTTTATTGATTTCAGAGAGGAAGAGAGAGGGAGAGAGAGAGATAGAAACATCAATGATGAGAGTAAATTATTGATTGGCTTATTCCTGCATACACCCCCCAAGGTGAAGACACATGTAGGGGCCTGGCCAGGCAGAAGCTCCCTGGGCATGGTAATCTGTGTGGAGCTGGCATCCACCCCAAGAGAAGTCAAGTAGAATCTTGTCAGATATTTGAGATTTAACTTATAGAAACTGTGAAAGAGGTAGGTTGCCTTTTTATGATAAAAAAGTGTATTGTGATTTTTCCCTCCATTGTCGCTTGGAAGAAATTACTTACAGAGGAGAAAAGAGTCCAAAGTAAAAATAGAAAAACTGAAAACAAGTGAGAATGGTTGTGTGGGAGGGGGCTGAGGACGGAGGGAGAGAATCAGGGAGTGATTTAATTATAATTTTTTAATGCCTAAATTCAAAATTTCTCAAGCCATATCTGTGCATAAGTTTTCAGCTACATGAAAAACACATTTTTAAAACTTGAATCAGTTTGAACTGAGTTTCTATCATTTCCACACCAAAGTTCTATTAAATAAACATTTGAGGGAATAAATTAGCATACTAAGATTCAAGGTATAAGTACTAGCACTTAAATTTTTAATCAAAAGAATATATATATATATATATATATATATATCTTTACGGAGCACTCTTGTTAGACATGAGCAGTTAGATCAACAAATTTTTTGGTGTGGTTTGAATAAGTTATGTTCAGTAGACAGCTCAATTTGAGATAAAATCTCTTACTTACAAGTTTTCAAACATAAAAGCATCTTTCTTATAGTATGGTTGGTTTTGTGAACATGTTTATGTTTGTAAAATTGGTATGGTTTATAAACTGCAGTATAAGACAAAAGCTAACGTTTATGCTAAGTGGCATGAGTGGCTTGGAATAGGTATCATATTTGAAGAAAATAAAGAAAATCAACAAAATGTGTTATTTTTCATTTGGTTTTGGCCTCATATTTAAATAAAACACAGTAAATGTGGTAAATATTTTACATATGTAAATACTGGTATTACATTTCTATTAATCATGTAATACACCATTTGATATTCTCAATTAGACCTCTTAATTTGCTTGCTATAGTGCCTATATTCCCTAGAGTAATTGCTCTCTTATTTTCCTGGATAACTTATTTAGGGAAAAATAGAATAATGAAATGATCTTAAAATGAAAAGGCCTGAAAATAGTGCTCTTATTTAAATTACAATACTTCACACTCATCTGAGATTTCTTCATCTCTGCAATAACGCAGCTGTTTTCCTCAGGGTGTTCTCACAAGTTCATAAAGAAAAAAATAGCTATGAGCCTTCCGAAACCCCAAGGAAGGCAGCTGTGTTTTTGATAAACTGAGCTACGGTTTCAACACTTCAAGCTATAGAGAACTTTACACGGGGATTTTCTGCATTATATATCTATGAGCAATATATTTTCAACAGTAACAACATACACTGTATTTAGTCAGAGTTTACTCAGTGAAGCGGTCAGGCTGAACACTGTGAAATTAAAAACCTGACCTTCAGCAGAAGTCTCAGCTCTAAACACACACAATGTCACTGGCTCTGACCTGTTAAAAAACGCAAGGGAAATTAAGGAAGGGTGAAGAAACGCTTTGGCTGAACTCCCCTATCAGACGTTTGTGCGTCCCATTTTTCTCAACATTTGGTAGAGGGGGTGTGTCATCAATCAGTGGCATTATCCAAAGATTCCGGTAAACAGTCTACCAGGGCTTGAGTGATGGAGAGTTGGGACTCTGCCAATCCCAAATTCTCCTGGTTCATGAGGCTGTGCTGAATCTTGCCTGCTCTCTCACCTTTGCCATCAGAGCCTTCATCCTTCTGATGTGGGACAGGAAAGGATACAGTCCCATATTAAGCAAATTTGAGAGTTTTCTGCATAATTTTGTGAGAAGTGGACGTAGGTTGTGTTCACCCAACTGCAAGAAAATGTGGAGGGAAAACACCCCCCAGTGTGTTCGGTTATGGGAAGTGTGTATTTGCTTTTCCCGGAGCTGCCTTTGCAGTTGCCTTGGCCCCACTTGGAACAGCTCTTTGCATCATTCCTTCAGGCAGAGCCATCATTCTTTGTCACATCAGCTCTCTGTCAAGCCCGCTCTCATTTATTCAGTGCCAGTTTCTCCCTTTGTGCGTCATTTATCCTGCTGACTTTTCTTTTGCTTCTGCTGTCCTCTTAGCCTTCTGCGCTAAGAAGTTGCCATTGCAACAGACTTTTTTTTTTTTAAGTTAAATTTTAATATATTCTGTAAGCTGTGCCTCTTTTAAGAGCTCTGTTATTATCATTGTTTTGCCTGTTTCAAGGCATAGTGACATTATTATTGCAAATATTCTCTAAGCTCATTTAGTGAGCACCTATAATTTTGAGCTCCTTTTATGGGTTGGGTATTGAATTATGTGTATGTGTTTTCTAATGAAGCAGACAGAGAGATAGACGGAAACAAGTAACTGTAATAGAGTGTGATGCGTACAAAGAAGTGTGCAACACCTACACTTTAAATTGAAGGTATTTTTGTGGAATGACATGGACAGTTGAATTGTTTCTAAACATTGATTATCGCATGAACAGCTTCACTGGGCGTGTCATTGATTCACCTACTTCATAGTACTCTCCATTTACAGGTGAGGTTCTGAGAGGTAAAATATTTTTCCAAAGGTCTTGGAACTAGTAAATAGCAGAGGATTCATAGGTGTGTCTGTCTCCAAAGCCCATCTTTCTTTCTCCATCATAGATCTGATTTTATATCTCTATCATACAGTTCTGGAATCAAGGATATAAGCTCATATTTGTTGCATATTAATGGTCACCACTTCATATAGATGAAAATAAATTATGTAGATTTTATTAACTTCCCACATAAATACTCTCACTATCACCTTTCATTGGGACTAGGTGATTATAAATCATATCACATACATCAAACAACTCCACATGCCTCGTGATAGACATTTCTCATCAAGTACCATCCTCTGATCCGCTTATCACAGGCATAGTGAGAGAGGCCCTCTACACACAGTACTCCAGACGACTGTTCCTACAAATCAGCCAGCCTTGGCAAGTGCTAGGGGTTGAATTGTGTTCCCTAACCCCAAGTATCTCAGAATATTACCTTATTTGGAGATAGAGGTAATCAGACAAAATGAGGTCATTAGAGTGGGCTCTAACCCAATATGACTGTTTTCCATATAAAAAGGGAGAATTTGGAGATAGTCATGAACAGAGAGAGAAGAATGCCATGTGAAGATAAAGGCAGGAATCTACATGTTAAGGGTGATAGAAGATGTTCAGTGGACCCCTAGAAGCTAGGAGATTGGCATGGAACAGATTCTCCCTCACAGCCCTTAGAAGAACCCAGCCCTCTAACACCTTCAGCTCAGACTTCTAGAGTCCAGAGCTCTAAGACAGAACATTTCTGTTGTTTAAGCCACCCAGTTCATGGTACTTTGTCACACAACCCAGGCAAATCAATACAGCAGATAAGTTCAAAGCTATTTTCCATTGTTCTACTTGGGAAGGTAGGAAGCAAAAGAAAACAGAAGCAATATATAGAGGGATTGACTCCTCCTCCTCTGTCTTTTGCAACTATGATAGCATCCACTGCTAAAACAGATTATTCTTATCCAAATTCGGTTTTCTCATTAAAGTCAATATAATGTAGGGCCCCATGTGGCAGAATAAATTAGCAATTGATAACACTGGGTGCCATCTACCTCAATGTCTTTTAGGCTAAGCAAGGTTAGCATCTCATGGAGAAAATCATGGCCACATTCATGTGCAGAGAACTAAACACCTTCTTTAGGAGTGTGCATCTGGGGCCCGTGGAAGTCCTCTCTTAGCCAATATTCCTCGGTGCCTGTCCAAACTGTGCCACTAAGAAAAGGTTCCTGCTTATGCTGGGAGAAGGTATAGCCATGCCAATAACTCCAATATCAGTCATTGTGATACCCATGTCATTTCAACACAATTATCATAATTTGAAGAATACAGTCAAAAGATGTGTGTGTGTGTGTGTGTGTGTGACTATGTTGGTATGTGTATATTTAATCTTAATGTGAAAATTGAAATTGAACTATCTTGTACACGGGAGCTGAAAAAGAAAGAATAATGCATGATATGGTGCCAAAGAAAGAACATGGGCTTTGGAATGAGGCAGAACTGGGTTACAAGGATTAGAAGAGATAACCTTTGGAAAAACACTAACACAGGAATGTTACTTTCTTCCACACTCTGCTTTCATCGCCACCCTATGCAGGCACTGCAGCCTCCCTTTCATTGGACACCTTGGCTTAGCATTTCTATTTCTAGCTTTGGTAAAGGTTTATCTAAGGAGAACTAATCGGTTGACTAAACCTCACTTCAGACACCGTAATGATTTCTTCTTTTGTTAGAAAGAATGACTCTATTTAAAAACCAATCTTTTGGGAATTAAGGTTTTATTAATCAATTAACATCATGGAACGGAAGAGTGCACCAGAAGAAATTGAGCATCATATACTGTGTAGTTCTAAGCGTGTAGGAAATGACACACATACCCATTTACTAGTATGTCCCTCAAGGTGCACGTTACTGTCATAACCCCACATTTCCAACTTGTCTGTGCTGAATGCTAGCTGCTTTTGTTCTTCAAACTTCTAAAGTATCATATTAGCCATCTGGCTCTGAAGACATGCTCAACAGTTTATGGAACTTTGGATAAGGTGGTTAACTATTGCTAGTACCTTGTGGATTTCCTTTCCGTGACAATGGGGTTCTCACTGTTGTCATACCTGAGCCTTTTTAGCTGCTGAAGGACATGAATAGAGCTAGAGAATTAAAGAAATGCCCATTGCCTTCCCCTATAGCTTACTTTCTTTTAAATCAATAAGTTGCTCAAAACCCACCTGAGAATATAGTGGGGCACTCAGTGTTTTACCTGAGAGCAGCTCAGATTCAGCATTCCCTTGACCCAAGGATGTGACCTTTCAAACTGCTGGTTGGCTTAGCTGTCATTTCCTCGCCAGAATTATCGATAGCAAGGCTCTATGAAAATTTCCTCTGGTCAAGAAATTCCTTCCAACTTTTGCTCCTAGATCCTGCCTCTGAATCCTCTCCTCCTAAAAGCAGAGGTCTGTTTTAATTCCAGTGCAAATGAGTATATATATGTTCGTGCAATACTTGAGACATACACTGAAAATTATTTCATGTTTTTCTGAAATTCAAAGTTAAAGCATCCTCCTTTATTTTTATTTTATATATCTGGAAACCCTTAGTACATTAGCTTTCAAACTAATGAGCTTCCCTTTTTCCAGAGAAACTAACATCAATCCAAACTTTTCTTGTGATTACAATTTTGTATATATACTCACATTATTAATAAAAGTAACTGAGTAAAAAAATGAGAAACCCTGCACCATGGAGTTAACTTAGTTTTTACTCTCAGCTTTGTCTTTTACAAGTTGAGAAACCTTTGATAGAAACTTGGCCTTTACAAACCACAGTCCCTTCTCAGAATTGGGAAAAGTAACATAAGAGGAATATTTGTGCTTGTTAAAAAAAACCAAAAACACCTTATTTGTGCCTGTAGAAAAAAAAATAAAGCTGAAGATAAAGATGGCTATGCCAGTGTCATATTTTGTGTGTATGTGTGTGTGTATGTGTGTTTGCATCCGAAGATGCTGTAAGAAGATAGCACTGCTTTTCCAAAAATAAAGAGGATGTCTTAATATGTTAATACAACTGCACCACCTCAGCTCAGGCCGACATGGCCTGCAAAGCCCTTAGTTCATGTTGAAGTGAGACTTGGACTGAACTCCCCTGGAGGTAGCACTGAGCTGTGGAAGAAACTTCATAGCTGCACATGGAAGCTTTCCCTGCTCTCTAACAGTGGTGCCAACTGGGAGCTCACCTGGGTGTCTGCCTTAGAGCAACTGCTGAAATCATAGGTTAACATTTGTAGTTTGCAAACAACTTGTTTTTGTCTAACCATTCCCTTCCCTCAAAGACATCACCAGGTTGTGACAGAGTGACCAGGGAAAAGATGATTATAATTGTCTCATTAGAAAGCAATTCAGTGCATAGCAAGTAAAACTTGATATGCTGATAAAGAACAAGCATTTGAATTTGAGGATAACAGAGTTTAGTGTTCTCCCACCTTACATGATTTGTAATGCAGATACAGTATTTGCTACAAAATATTGCAGAACATATGGAGAGGGAAATTGAAATGAGCTCAATAGCAAACCAAATACAATATTTTTTCCTTTTCTTTCCAATATAAGTGATACATCTCTAAAAGCAAAGGGATGCAGACTATTTCAAATGTAAATGTAAGGAAGATATCCTTCCTGAAACATAGTGACTGACATTGGGTACAAAAAAGGAGAATTTTTAGTGGTGTGTGCATTTAGTCAAGGGTACAAACATCATTTCCTAGTGGTTTGGAACAGACACAGAATACAAATTGTCAAGCCAAGAAATCTATAAATATAGCAAACTCTCCTGTTCTCAGATAAACTATAAAAATAAATGAAATCATCAATAATATCAAGTGTTATTTAATAATAATTTTTCTTTCAACATTTAATAGTTTCCAGATGGCTTGATATTTCTCCAAAAATAAAGATGGCATATACATATATAAAATAAAGGCAAATTATTAGTTACTTTCTAGGAAAAGAGGCAAGGAATGTGATAAAATGTGCCATTTAAATTTACCAATTACGTTTAACTAGGATCATAGATATCACAAGAGAAATTTGTTTCTAGATATTTATTCTGAAATTTTACCTCATGCAGGAAGTGATTGTCTCTCTGATTAATTTTCTCCTTTCTATTAATGTTTTTATGTGTACAATATTTTTATTTTGAATTAAAATCTCATTTTTATTTTTCTATTTTAATACCAATTTAAAAGTGGCTTTAAATAATTATAGAAAGAAACTTAACAAATGCTTGTCTTTTTACTAAGCCATGTAGCATTGGTAATATAAATGCGATTAGTGGTCTTGATTTTTATCTGTACCTTTCTGTGAAGTTCCTTCTTTTAATAAAAAGAATACTATGCTGCTCTAAAAAGGAAGGAACTCTTACCATTTGCAGAGGCATGGATGGAACTGGAGAGCATTATGCTAAGTGAAATAAGCCAGTCAATGAAGGAACAA
>NW_006290306.1:3451400-3461247 GCF_000327345.1 Myotis davidii
GTCTAGAGTTAGAACTGGTTTTGAGACTTAATAGTTTTGTAAACCTTGAGCAGGAGACTATCTGAAACTCAGTTTTCTCTATGTCCAACTAGACTACTAACAGGCTTGCTGTGAAATTAAAATAATGGCAAAGAATATGATGTTTCACATATAGCTGCTCCTCCTCTGAAGTTGATCAATTGCTACTTCTCTCCCTTTCTTCCCCGACTTCTCTGAGTGTATAGTCTGTCCATTTTTTTGTCATTGTTGTCCTTGAGCCACACGAATGGTAGAAGTTTAGTAGAACACATTTGGGAAGGAGTAGAAATTTATGATCTATTTGATAGGTTACATAAGTTGATGCCATATAAAGTGATGACTAAAGGCTCTGCTATGCAGGAATGTTACTGATGTAATAGAAAATTATTCTGGAAAGAAATCAAATCAATTTATCAGACACTAAGTGGCCTCTGAATCATGTATAAACCCATATGTTATGTGTGTGCTCAGAGACACAAATATAAACAGGGCATAGTCCTTGCCCTAAAGGTGCAACTGATTTCATAAAGATATAAAATAAGTTATAAAATATCCACAAAACAGAGCAAAATAAAAGAAATGCTAGGTTGAGGTATGAACAGAGGAAGGAGAAAAGAAAACTTCGCTTTGATATGAATTTCAGTGAGAGATGTTCCAAACAATTAGAAAAAAAAATGGCAAAAACATGACTTGTTTCTCATTGTTCCACATTCTCATTTCACATGACTTTGGAGTATAACTACAATATACATATTGTATGTAATGTGCCAAGTTAGGCTAAAATAATACTGTGGGTAAAAGTACCTCTATCCAAAAATATGTTATTGAAATGGGAAGGGTGCAGGTAGATCAGCTAGCATATTGATGCATAAATTGTTAATTTATTTGAGGGAATATGTTTCAAAGTGAGTCAGAGGTGATTTACCATCTCCAACATAGCAGAGTGAGTAATAGCAGCAGGAGGAGAAATAGTGGTAGAGTGATACTTCACAGGCAAATCACTGCAGTTTTTGTTGTTGTTTTAATATATTTCTATTAATTTTTAGAGAGAGAGGAGGGAGGGAGATAGATGAGAGACAAACATCAATCATCTGCCTCCTGCAAACCTTCTACTGGGGATGGAGCCCCCAACCCCGGCATGTGCCATGACTGGGAATGGAACCATACCTCTTGGTTCCTAGGTCCACCCTCAACCACTGAGCCCCCTGCCTGGATGATCACTGCACTTTGTTGTTCTATTCAGTGTCTAGATTATTTATCTGCTTTATTTATGTTTTAGAGTTCCAACATATTATTTATTTGCATTATATTTTTATTGAGATAAAATTTACACACACTAAAATTCACAGATATTAAAGTGTACTGTAAATGCATTTTAAAAACTTATTTTAGAGCCGATTTAGGTGCACACAAAAAATTGAAAGGAAAGTAATTAGTGCATTTTGACAAATGCATTTCTGTGTGAATTATATATACATTGAGAATAGCATACATAGTTCCAACATCCTGAAAAGTTACTGAATCACCTGCATAGACAACCACTGTTCCGATGTTTATGATGATTAGTGTTTGCTATTCTGGAACTTCTTATATGGATTAAAAATGAATAAAATGTGTACTGTTTTTCTGTCCAGCTTCCTTTACTTAGCATAGTGCTTTTGCAATTAAACTATGTGGTTTCTTTTCATTTTTGAGTTATATTCAGTGATGTACTAATAAATGTTTAACAACTGGCTCTCAAAAATATCCCAAAACAAAATAAAATAAAATAAAATAAAACGCTCTGAATAGTAGGGCTTGCCAATTTTCCTTATGTAAATATTCCAAAAGTAGAGAATTTTCAGTGACTAATATGTTGTCGGTCATTTAGAAAAATTCCTGAAAATTGAACAGTCACTTCTCATGACCAAACATGAGCCAGCTCCAGCACACCACTGCTCATCTTCCACTGTATGAAAACAGCACAATTTTTTTTAATCAGTTCTACTCTTGATGTGAGCATGTGAATTTTTTCTACTTTTGCATATTGTGATTTAAGCTCCTATAAATATTCCTATACAAGTCTTCAACTGAACATACATTTTCATTATGTATGTTACATGCCAGAAGTTGGCTCTCCTATGATGAGTGATGTCCATAGGGTAAATGTATGTGCAACTTTATGAAAAAAAATGCCAAACAGCTGTCAAAGATCTATAATAATAAAAGCATAATATGCTAATTAAACTGGGCATACTTCCAGATGACCTTCCGGACCAAGCTGGGGCTGAGAGGGAAGCCCAGGTCCAGGATGCCTGCTGGTGGCCAGAGGGAAGCCCAGGTCCCGGGTGCTGGAGGGAAGCCAGTGCTGGCAGCTGGGGGAAGGAAGGCCTCCTCTGGCATGAATTTCGTGCATCAGGCTTCTAGTATTATAATATTTTATACTCCCAATAACAAAATATAATTGCTCCATATCTTTGCCAATATTTGGTGTTGTCAGTCTTTTTATTTTTAGCCATTTTAATGGAAGTCATGTCTCATTGTGTATGTGTGTGTTTTCTCTTATGACTAATGGTGATGATTAGTATTTTGTGTGCTTATTGGCCATCTGTATATTTTCCTTTGTGAAGTATCTATTTAAGTCTTTGGTGAATTTTATTGAGTTATAGTTCTTTACATATTATTGACATAGCCCTTTGTCATATCCTATATAATAAAGAGCTAATATGCTAGTTAGATGGAATAGCGGAACGACTGTCCAGATGACCTTCTGGATGAAACTGGGGCTATGAGAGCCCAGGCAGCTAGGACTGTGAGGGTTGAGCTCCTTGCATGAATTCTGTGCACTGAGCCTCTAGTAAATGTATATATGTGTATATATAAATATTATATATAATGCATTATATATTAAATGTAAACATTTTCTCCTAGGTTGTAATTTAATTAGTCATCTTTTACAGTGCTCTTTGGGAAAAAAAAGGTTAATTTTTATAGAAAAAGGTTAGATATATAGAAAAATTTAATGGGGTTACCTTGTAAACCCTGTCCCCACTACACAAACACACACAACACCCCCATCAATACCCCACATATGGTGACTTTTTAAAACTTTATATTTATTATTGACACTCTTACAAATATCCCCATTTCTTTGCCTTTGCTCACCTTCACCCAGTCCACTCTGGCCATCACCACTTCTAATAATAATAAAAAAAACTTAAAAAAATTATATTTATATTTTTTAGAAAGTAATTTCTGTGTCCTATTCCAAATTAACATAGATAGTTTATGTTTTCTCTAGAAGTTTTATTGTTTCATATTTTATATTTTGGTCTATTAATTATTTAAATTTAATGATTGTATAGGGTATTACTTAGAGATTGAGCTATAATATATTCCATATAGATATCTAATTATTTTAGCATTATTTGTAAAACAAGTTTCTTTACCCCTTTAAATTGCTTTAGCTCCTTTATTGCAAAACAATTGGCCACGTATGCCTGGATCTATCTGGACTCCATTCTACTCAATTAATTAGTTCATCCTTAAATCAATATCTAATTTCCTTAATATTTATAGATTTATAAGCAGTCTTGAAATCAGGTATTATGGTTCCTTCAAGTTCAGTATTTTTTTTTTAACTTCTTGGCTACTTGATGTTCTTTCTATTTTAAATCATTACATGTTTTATATTTTAAAATCAACTAGTTGGTGCTATAAGATGATATGCTGTGATTTTATGTAGGAATGTGATCTATCTTTATATCAATTTTGGAGAATGACCTTATAAGTATATTGACTCTGCCAACCATATATCTGATATGTTTTATTTTTTTTTAGGTTTACAATTTATTTTTTATATATTTTTTATTTTAAGGATCCTTTGAGTTCTCAGTATATAGACCTATGTATTCTGTCAAATTTGTCTGTAAATATAAGTAATATTGTTTTAAGTTTAATTTCCAATTGTTAATGACTATTATGTAGATTTACAAATGATTATTGATTGAACTTGTATTCTTTGATCTATCTAAATTTACTTATTAGTTTAGTAAATTTTGAAGGTTCTTTAGGATTTTCTACATCAAAAATCATATTGTCTGCTAATGAAGATAACTTTACTGCTTTTTTCTTGTGCTTATGCCCTTTTATTTTGCTCTAGTCTTTAGTACAGTGTTCAGTATAGGTGGTGAGAGTCTTGCCTTGTTTTCCACATTAAAAATAAACGGCTCAATTTATTTGTTTAATAGAAAAACTGGTGAGGAATTATCTCTGCACAAGTCTCTAGTTTGCCTTCCCTGGGTGACCTGCACTAGCCTATTCTTTCCTGTTCTCTCACCCAGGATCATGTGACCAAGTCTAGCAACAACCTGGGCCTGCAGACCATGTGGGCTCTGAAAAGACTAAGCTTTAAAATGAAGCAGAAACTCTGGGCCCTGGCTTTTATTTTTTTATTTTTTTATTAAGTTATTACATATGTGTCCTTACCCCCACGTTACCCACTCTCCCCCCACTCATACCCTCACCTCCCTATTGTCTGTGTCCATTGGTTAGGCCTATATGCTTGCACATAAGTCCTTTGGTTGATCTCTCCCCCTTACCGCCACCCTCCCCTACCTTCCCTCTGAGGTTTGATGGTCTGATCGATGCTTCTCTGTCTCTGGATGTGTTTTTTATTTTGGCCCCACTAAAGACATAGTCAGACTTTTCACATGCCAAAACAGAGGGTGATGGAAGAGCCTGTTTTTCACCAACAACAGTACAACTTAGTATCTGACCAAAGGTAGAAGGGGAATCTTACATATCTAGATAATTGGAGCTTTCTCTCAGTATAGCATTTTTCTCTCTGATATTCTATCCCATAAGTTCCAAGATAGAACTTATGGTCTTGAAACTGTGGTTTCAGTTTGTCTGAGCAGGGAGACCACTGCTACCTGTTTAGCTTTACTTTCTTGTAGCCAGGTTTGGAATGTGGTCGTAGGCAGAAACTCTAATGAATATGACACAAAACAATTTCTTCATATTTTTTTGTCCAATTTTGTGTTTATAGTGGGAGGTCAAATATGATAGCCTCTCCTTTGTCGAAACCAGAATCAGAAATATACCAACACGTGTTTTTTTTAAAGATAATTTTAATGGTTTTCTGAGGGAAAAAATGTAAATTTTTCTTATCATTCCCCCATTACTCATTCTGGTATAGATTTATGATTATTTTTCAATACTATGCTGACTTGAAGTGACATTGTGAATTTTTTGTTCTCTTTTGTATTTCAAATCTTCATATATGCTATAATTCTTTCACAAATTAGTACTTTACACAATGAATTTATGAATTTGCTGTATCTTAAGCATGCAGGTGTTTGAAACCTCAGTTGTTCACTGTATTATGATGAGTACATTAGGGAATATGTGGAGAGCTCATTATGCTTTTAGCGCTTTTACAGAACTACAATGATAAAAAAAACCTGCATAGAAAAGTAGCTTAATAAGTTATATTATATAGTTCTTATTTTAAGAAGATACAATAGAATTTATTGAAAAGTTTCATAGAATATGATTAATTATAGTCTGTGCAAACCAATAATTATGTTGAGATAGATTTAGTTGATTCCTTATCATTTAATTGGTTGGATATATGATCTACTTGATGTAATTGCTAATAGAGTCTAAAATAATTTGATCATATTTCAGAATAAGAAGGTAAGGTTGATTATATGTAGATATGACCACAATTCATAGATCACTAAATTAAGAAATAATTGCTCTCGTGTTTCAGGCCATCCTATTAGTTAATTTGAGTCACTGTATAGTCAATTCCATGAAGGGTGCTCAATAAACATGGATTGAACCCATACCCTACAAACAGGCTGAACTCAGAAACATAAGACAAGGAAATCAAAGTTATCTCTGTATTGGTCTTCTAGGGCTGCCATTATAATAAACCATAGACTTAGAGGCTTAGACAACAGAATACTGCGTCTCACAGTTCTGGAGGCTAGAAGTCCAAGAGCATGTTGGTTTCTCCTGAGGCCTCTCTCCTTGGCTCATAACTTTCTTTCTGTGTCCTCACATGACCTTTCTCCTATGCATCAACACCCCTCGTCTCTCTCTGTCTTCTTATAAGGATACTAGTCATGTGGGATTACTACCTCATACTCATGCCTTTTTTTAGCTTTAATTACCTCTTTAAAGGCCCTATCTTCAAATTTAGTCACATGGGAATAGGGACTTGTACATATTCATTTTTGGGGGGACATAAAACAATCTACAACAATCTTCATGTTACAGTATATTCATGTATAAGTGTATACATTAAGTAACTTAAGAAAAATAATAAGCTATAAAATTTCTATTCTTAAGATTTGTAAGCAAGTTTGAAGATATTTTTCTAGAGAGAACATTAAAATAAATATTCAAAGTGATGAATAGCAAGAACCTACAACCAAGATTAGTCTACCCAGCAAAGCTATCATTCATAATTGAAGGCCAGATAAAGAGCTTCACAGATAAGAAAAAGCTAAAGGAGTTCATCACTACCAAACCAGTATTATATGAAATGCTGAAGGGTATTCTTTAAGAAGGGACTGACAATTCTCAAGGGGAAAGGGGTGCGGGGGTGCGGGAAGAGACTGGACAAACATCATACACCTATGGATGAGGACAGTGAGGGGTGGGTAAGGGCAGAGGGTGGGGTGGGAACCAGGTGGAGGGGAGCTATGGGGGGAAAAAGAGGAACAACTGTAATAATCTGAACAATAAAGATTTAAAATAAAAATAAAAAATATCATGACCAGGTGATCAAAATTTGAGGACCAACAGAGGAAAAATTGAAAATACATGAACATGCTTTGAAATTGAGAAAATATGATAGAAAAATTAGAGTTTTATCATTATGTGCATTAACATTCAGACCTCTTAAGCTCACTTTTATTTTGATGTGCTCTTGGGCTGAGCCCTGATACCTTAGTATGGATCTAAGTCCACATTTTTCCCCTTAAAGAGGATTTCTTAATATTACCCATTAAACTTTTGACATTTGATAAAGGGTTTTGGAGGTAGGAAAACGTCTAAGTTCATATAAATTTATTTTGCCTATGGATAAGTTTAATCTATGTAACAGAGACTCCCAGGGCAAAAAGTGATGGCTGAGAAAGAGAACACAGAAGCCCTGACTATTATAAAGGTGTAGTCAGAAAATGCACTGAAAGTTAGGTTAAAAAAGAACAATATGGCATATAAATGTAGATTTTTTTTATCTCATTCATGAAAGAAACAGTAAAATCTAGTTCAGTCACTCAACTCAGGACTGAATATTCCCCCATAAATTTTATTCTTTTGCAAAAGTTAAAAAGTGGTTACCTACAGTTACAATATGGTCCATAGTCATGTATATTTGTAGTGCCCAAGGTTTAAAATGCCTTTGATTTTGTTCCCTATATTTAGATTTAGAATATTTGCCCATACTCCAGGCTCAAGCTTTTGGAATAGAGTGGCAGTTACACTTTAAAATGGTGTGTACTCTTTTGTTTATTATTGCCCCAATACTTCTATTCACTCAAGCATGGCATCTACCCGGACCCAATAACCATTTGGATTCATAATCCAGTGATATCTTAGTGATAGGAAATTGCCACATGTGAAGACAAACTGCTTTTTCTCTGGACCATTCTCCTGATATGCACACCTTCCCATTATATTAAATGTCCCATTTCTTTAAAATGAAGAGAAGTTATTGGCAACTTTCCCAAGCTTGGCCTAACTCTTATAATATATTTCTTATTGGGGTAAGTTTCTACAAATGAATAATGTTGTTTCAGGGGAAGTACTGAGTCAGTTTCTTCTCAGAGCCAAGTACATTATTGTTATTTACATGTAACAAGTTCTTGGACATTTTTGCCAAGGCATAGAATACCTGACGTGGTGTGATCCTTGCCAGTGTCACCACTGGATCTGACATGAAGTGCCCATTCTATCCTTTCTCTAGTCATAGCTTCCACCACTGGATAAGAGGTCTTTGTGGCTACACAGAGCCTAGGTATCTTCTTATCTCCCCCATTCTAGATCATGCTCCTAGAATCTTTTCTTCAGTGACCAGAGTCCACTTCTCAGGCCTAAGCAGGTTTATTCTCTGGTTTGTTATTCAAGGGGAGACTGAGCCACCATTGTGAATACTCCTAGGGGAATATTCACTGTCACTACACCCTGAGGGGTGCCAAAAATATTTGGGAGAGGGCTGAGGGCATGTGCTCTGAGGGTATCCACATATATATGATAAGGTACCTTGTGGAGTGAGACAAAAAAAAAGGGACGAGGGCTGGTTGGGGCCAAGGATATCCAATTGTGCTCTTTGCCTTGACCTACAAATATTAGAGTTGGCCCCAACTGCCTACTTTTTCAATCTCGACTCCTGCCTCCTTGCCTCCACTAAACTCTTGTTGTATAGGTTTTCTTCTGGTCCTTCAAGCAGATCAACATACGAATACATATGTGCTGTCTTTATATATATTCTTTCATTTGCTTGGATTATACTTTCACTGGTTAGTTCTATGATGGTCTCTTTCTAGTTATTCAAACCTGAGCTTAAAATTTACCTTCTTTCCTAGACCTTCCCCCCATTCCCAGTCATTTTCCTTCATTTTATCCTGTTTTCCTCACCGGTCATTTTATAATCTGAAATTACCTTTTGAAAGCATTTGCCTATCTGTTGCTCACCTCTTCCTATTAGAATACAAACTCCATGATAAATGGGAATTTGTCTTGCCTGGGGTGGTCTCCCCAGAATCTACCAGAGGGTGGTGCTCAATAATATTTGGTTAACAAATGATTGAGTCACTGAGTGAACAGATATTTGTTGACTCTGTGTGATAGGAAGACAATCATATCCAAAGTTAAAAATAAATTATATTGCCGTGGCTGGTTTGGCTAGATGGATATAGCATTGGCCTGTGGACGCAAGGGTCCCAGGTTCGATTCCAGCCAAGGGTACATGCTTGGGTTACGGGCTTGATTCCCCACCCCTCCCAGTAGGGTGTGTGTGGGAGGCAGCCAATCAATGGTTCTCTCTCATCATTGATGTTTCTATCTCTCTATCTCTCTACCTTCCTCTCTGAAATCAATGAAAATATTTAAAAAATAAATTATATTGTCAGCATAAATCAAGCTAGGCTAAGTAAGCTGCAGAAAGTCTCTGGTTTAAAACATGACTTGCTTGTCATTCACACTACATTACCATTGTGGGTTAGCTGGGCGCTTGACCCTGTGTTATTATTATTCAGGGACCCTGATTGACAATCTTCCCTGTCTGGAGCAAAACTGAGAGCCATTGTACAAGGAAAGAGGAGAGGTATCAAAGTGTGAGTTGGCTCTTAAGCATCCACCTGGACAAAACATACATAGACTGTGCTCAAATTTTGTTGCCTTGATGGAGGTCAAGGGACACACGGTGAACAGCTCCAGTCATGACCACAGTTCTGCTGGTCAGATTCTTTCTCTCCACTTTTTAATAAGATATATAAAACATGATATTTACGGGATATTTGGCTTAGCAGAGAGGGAGCTTAAGTTGTGATACAAGTCAACTTACCATTTGTGAGTGGTCATTAGTATTATAGAAATGTTATTTTTTAACAAAGCTGGATCTCATTAAAAGTAAAGGCTGTTTTCCTACATATTTATTTACCATATTTAGTTTAAAAAAGATTTTTACATCCTTAAAATTGGTAATAACTTTGCATTCCTTTTAAATGTGATTGCTTCTGACATATCCACCGATGTGTTTAAAATAAAATGATAGAAAATCAAGTGGGTTATTCTCCTGCATACATATGGTCCCATAATGAAATTATTCCTG
>NW_006290306.1:3461375-3465870 GCF_000327345.1 Myotis davidii
GACTATTAAGTCAGCGCAATCCTGTTCAAGCATTCATTAGGGAGATGTAATATATTGTTACAGAAACAGCATCTTGCAGGTTGCTTTTTAATCTATTCTCTCTTGCTTCTCTTTTTTCTATCTCTGCCTGTTTCTTCCTAACTCCCAATTATCTGTTCATCAGATTCTGTGTAAACAGTTTGGGTCTGTGCGAAAGATTTAGATAAATTTCATTAAAATTCTGGCATATTTTGCAAAATAAAAGAATTAAATCATCAAATTTTGCCTATTTGAGACATTTAATAAGTGATTGTCTCCACATGACAAGCTGCCAAATTGTTCCAAGAAGCATCTAAATTATTATTATTTTTTTTTTGGTGAAACTATTGGATGTGGCCTATTCCTGTGGCTGATAGTCAGTGGAGCCTAGAGCTATTTTTATTCTAAACAAGACTTGGAAAGACAGGCCATAATGAAAGAGTTATCATAAAATGTTTAAAGAGAGGTAATGCCTCATAATGGGATACTTTCTGTTCAAGGCAAATCAAATGTTTGTAAGTGTGTTTCACACATTTCTATGGAATACTTTCCCATCTATACAAGAAAGAATGATTAATATCTATTGAGCCTCCATATGTGCTAATCACCGTACTATTTGCTTTACTTAATTCATCTCATTTAATCTCTATCTCAACAACCCGTGAGATACAGATTATTCTCATTTATCTTTTCTCTTTCACTGAAGGATAGGAGTAAGTGTAACATAGAGCCTTGAAGAATAGGAAGCCAAAGGGGGCCCATCTCACAGCTTTAGACTTAGGAAAAAGGATGGTGCCCCTGGTGGACTCCAAACAGTTAGCACATCAATGCTGTGCCATTGGTATTAAATCTTGTCCTTGACTAACCAAGGATTTCTGATGTAACTCAAATTACATTATCATGTATAAATTCGGTGGTGGTTGTATAAAATTGTAGAGAGGAAGAAACAGTTTTTTGTTGTTGTATGATTATATTCATCTATTTTTATTAACACCTTCAAATATTATTTTAGAATATTTTAAAAATATAAAAGGAGACACTATCAGTTATGACCCCAGCTCTCTCTTCCAGTCAGAAAGAACTGATTTTTACCTATTGATGTATTTACTTCCAGTCTAATTTTATGTATAATATAGAATATTGATATTATGTATATTTTAGTTTTTAAAAAATATTTATTTTACCATAGGTGCAGTTTATGCCCTCCTTTCTTCACTTAAAATTCTGTAATAAACATTTATGTTTGATATTCTTAATCAAAAATATAATTTTAAAAGCTGTATGTTTTTATATTTATGTATATACAATAGCAAATACAGTTTTTTTGCATATTGTTTCAGAGATGCTGGTGTGTGTGTGTTTGTGTGCATGCATGTATGTGTATTTGTGTGTATGAAAGAGAGAGAGGGAATTACACACAGCTACATTTTGTCTACCTATTACTCTAGATTTTCTCAATTTCATTTCTGTAACAAGTAAGATTACCAAACCACATATTTTTATTTCCCAAGAAGGTGTCTTTCCTGAATCATAGTTTAGTGATATTTCTACAGTGATGGTTAGTAGGAGTCTACATAAAAATAGCAACATGAATAACATTGCTGTATCCTCAATAAAACCATCACATCAAGAAATTCTTCACTGTATTCCTGTTAGATATTAGGAATGGATAAGAGACTACTTCTTCTGGATAACAAGGGTACTTTCTTTGACTAGCTAATTTTACTCAGAGCAACTATCTTTTTCCCTAGGCAGACCTAAATTTAGTGCTCAACTATAGAAAGTATTTATAGCCTAGGTCTTCACTCTCTACTATGGCAGGTACTAACTACCTGTGGTTCTTAATTTAAATTAATTAAAATAAAATTAAAAAATATACTTTTTCAGTCATATTAGCTACATTTCAATTGCTCAATAGCCACATATCTCTATTATCTATCATACTGGCAAACACAGACATAGAATATTTCCATCATTATGGAAAGTTCTATTGGACAACATTGACCTAGATTATGGATCAAATTATAAACTTCCAGCATTCCATATATCTTTATATTTTATCTTAATTTAAACTAGCTAGATGATTACTTACTTATTATTACATGCTACTTTCTATTTTAGAATTAGGTAATAGGCAAATTGCACATATGTGATTAAACCTGTCCTACCATAATATGATATGATCATCCATATTATAATTTCTTATAACATTGATATTCAACTATTAGGATATGACTGGATAAGTTATCAGGCTTACTAAAGAGATTTATAAATTTAATTATACCTAGGTTATCTAGAGTTACATTGTCACATTTGTACAGTTCCTGTCCATCTTATATTTTTGTGATTGTCTCATCCTCACCATCTCACATACAGTGCCATTTTCTACATTATTTTTAATCAATGTGACTAGGTACAGGCCTTACTCAGGATCATTAGGGGAGTGCTGAAAATTAAGAAGGTGCAATGATTCTGTGCTTCTCCTTCTGCCATGATACCTGTGTCATGGTCACCATTAGTAGGCATAACTTCAGGCAGGTTAAATCCAGAGAGAGCTCTAGGAAAAAGCAGTGTCAGTATTGGCTGGATAATATGGAATGTTTTATATGCCATTTGAGACATTTAAACTCCAATTGAAAATCTGAGAGCAACATTTATGTTTTAGAATTTAAAATTACTCATACCTATAGTTTCCACCAATTTGAGATGGATTTGAAATAAACAAGTCAATAGTATATCTACATTAGGGCTGGTGATGGCACTTTCAAAACCCTGGAGTATAAATAAGCAAACATACATTACCTAGGTCTGTGTATATACTTGCAGAATGCTTAGCCATAAATCAGTATGGACCACTTTAATTTCATTCCTTACCTACATAATCAAAATATAAAGCTCCCTTTTCTGTAATACATAATTCTTCTCAATCATTACATAAATTGCCATATTTCTTTTTAAGAAAGTAGATGTCCAGTTCAGCAATGATTTAGAGGTTGTATAAATTATTAGCCTTATGGTTGTTATATACCATTCTGCTTGCAAAATATGTTTTAAGAAAATATATCTATGACTACAAGAAAGAGGAGTATTCATTATTACTTAAATGTTTTAAATATCCCTTCTATAGCAAGGGCAAGCACTTCCAGTTGGGTTATGTTATTTGTCTTCAAGACTTATTTTTTTTTCCATAGTTTTATCATACTACCTGCAAAAGTAGCTAAGGATGGGTCTTCATTAAGGATAGCTTTAGGCCACAGCTATCTTGTGTTATGAAAATTTATTTTTGTCACCACTTCTCTTTCCCACTCTCATAAATAGTTATTTGACTGAATTTTTAATTATTTATATTTTCTGGGTACTAAGATGCCATCGAGTGTTTGATGCACCACAAATTTAATAATAATCTTCATGAGGGTCGAGGAAGGATCAATTTAAATAAAAGTGATGTTGATTAATAATGAGATGGCAAATACATTCTTCAATTGTGAGCACCTGGCATCAGAGTTTTTCTGAGTTGTTTTGTAAAGTACATTGTTAAAGACTTAGAGCTTCTGCTCAACAATCCAGCCTACATGGGTCTTAGGAGTCACTGGATCTTCTGTGTGTTGCGGGGTGGACAGAAAGGGGCAATAAGACCTACATACAGCCAAAGAATTTGGAGCTTGGGGCCAGGAATCCTGGAGACAGGGCAGGAGCAGAGAAAGATGCTGAGGAGGACATATAAAATAGGATTTAGGCCAAAGGCTTCCAATTTGACTCCTTCAAATCTCCCAAAAATCTTCAGCAAATTCTGTAAGCTCTTAAAAATTCTAGTAAGAGAAAAAAAATTGTGGAAATTGAGGGAGAGGCCAAATAGATTTTTATGGTCATCAGTAGGCTGGGATAGTGCCTTGCCTTCACATGCAGAACTGAATAGTGCCTACAGATGCAGGAGGCAGAGTAAAGAGCTATGGCATATAAACCCAAGAATCAGTCCAGGTGATACATGTACATCTACCCCACTCCTTGCATTGACGTGTCAATCAGTTGAGTTATCTATGCACTTATGAAGGGAACTTAGTACTTGCCAGTGTTTCCCTAGTGCAGCCAATGCCGCAAAACAAAACAAACAAACAAAAAAAAGATAGGTTCTGTGATTTCCATTGTACAGATTAGATTATTTGAATGCAGAGAAGTTAACTGAGTCACTTAGCATCACGTGGCTCCTTAGTAAGACAGCTGGACGGAAGCCTAGACACTGACTTCAGAGCCTACATTTTTAATTGTCAAGCTGTATATAGCTGCTTTGCTGAAATCACACTAAGCAAGAAAGAAATCCATCAAAACTATGGATCATTTTAGGTTTCATTTCTTTTCCATTATTACAAACACTTGAACCTTTGGAAAATATAGTTCTTAGAAATTGAAAACCTCTTCAGATAAGCCAGTTCCCTTATTGCATTACTGCTGTTCATTGAGCTGAAGAAATTCCATTAAA
>NW_006290306.1:3466280-3470113 GCF_000327345.1 Myotis davidii
TAGTGACTTTGAGCATGTTTTTATCTGTCTCTTAGCCTTCTGTATGTCCTCTTTCGAAAAGTGTCTACTTAGGTCCTTTGCCCATTTTTTGATTGGGTCATTTATCTTTCTTTTGTTAAGTTGTATGAGTTCTCTGTAAATCTTGGATATTAAATCCTTATCAGAAATATCATTGGCAAATATGTTCTCCCATGCTGGGCTTTTTTTTTTCTTTTTTTACATGTTTTGGTCATTAAGTTTCCCTCTTCTGTGTGTTGCCTCAGTTTTTCTTTGGCAAGCACTGTTAATCATCAGTTCTTCCTTTGTATGATTCACTTCTTTACAACATATTCTGATTTTATTTGAGATCTCAATATATCCAGTTAACTTACTTATTATTTTCCCATGAGTTTACAGATGGCTATATGACCCAAGTCTGGCCAATGGGAAGTGATTGGAAGCACTAAGCATTCCAGATAAACCCTTTAAAAGGTGTTTTTTTACTTTTTGTCCCTGGAATTTTTTTTTCTGGAATACACACCTGATGCCTGGATTTTTTAAAAAAGTGACCTTTAATATGTGAGGAGAAAGTTCACTGAACAAGAAAGAAGCCCAATACTTGATGCTTTCCTCAGGTGGCTGTGCCTATCTGGATGGCTTTTATTCTGACTTCTGGTTTTGTGAGGAAAACCAGATCATATTGGCTGAAGACTCTCTAACTAAATTTCTCTAGGTAGCCAAATTCCAGCCTATTAAATTGTCTTCTCATAATTCACTTGTTTTATTTTCTTACTGATTTCTTAGAGTTCTTTATGTATGATAGATACAAATACTTCATTAGTTATATTTGCCACAAATATCTTCTCCCAAAGACTGGGGTTTTTATTCTGGCTTTTTTTTCTAAATTCATTGTGAGTTTTGGAAAAAAATCACTTTTTCTTTCTAGATTGTGGGCCCATCTCTTGTAAAACGAAGAGTACAGAGCTGCTAAGGATTGGGCTAGCCCTATTCTATGAGTCCATGAATTTGTGCCTAATAAAAACATTTCTGGACAATAAGGTAGAGCAGTGTGGTCTGCCACGGCCCTTCATCTTGATTAAGCTCTTTCTATCCTGCCAGATAGATCACACAATCCAGATTGATTACTTAAGAGACTCTTTATAAACCATTCTGGTTAGCTTTAGAGTGATCCATCTTATAGACTTGAAGTTAAAATTTTTATTATATTACTCAAGACAAAAAATGGGAAAGCTGAAGAACAATATTATGATAGTTCAGCATCTATCCTGTTAAACTAAATGGGCATAAATTGTCAACAGAACCTGAAAATAGCATAGTCTATTGTTAAGTAATAGAAGGAGATGGTGAGTAATTCTCAATACATTTCAACAATACTCATTAAGTTATTATAGAAGAGAAGTTTATTGAAGTATAATAGTTTTCTGACTGTCAAGTTTGGATTTGATTTAAAATAGTAGAGAAATCTTAAAAGACAAACATAAAAACAAACTAAACAACAAATCATAGCCAATAGAACATATTGAGTATTCTTTCAAAATCGCCATTTTTCCCATTATTACCGTGAAGAGAAAAATGTTGTTTTTTAAATTGAAGAATACTTCCCTCTGTTTTTCTATTTTTATGTGCTTGCATAAAAGCCAAGGCAGAAAGAGTTATAACAAACTAGTGATCCAGAGAAAGGAGTAGTGCACATTGAAAGGAAATTAATTAGAAGATGAGACAGGCCGGGCAGGCCCTGGAGCCCACCTCCCGCGGTCCCTCCCCAGCCAGTGACACCTGGGATGGTGTTGTGGCTATATGGGTGTCAGTGAGCGGGGTTCCTCCGGCAGGTGGAGTCCCTTGGCCTGGCCTGTAGGGATCGGGCCAAAACCAGCTCTCCGACATCCCCCAAGGGGTCCTAGTGTGTGAGAGGGCACTCTGCAAAGTTGCTGTCATATAAGATGTGGAATGCAAACGCAAGAGTGCAGTAAACCAGATTCGGGGCAACAGTGACCCAACAACAACATAACCCATGGCCGAAGGTGGAATCATGCAGCCCTGCCAGGAATCGGGCTCCCTCCTCTCTGGTTTTAGGGTGCATCATAAGAGAACCACTGCTGCTAAGTCACTGCAGCTCTGCAGCTCCTGCGTTGAGCGTCTGCCCACTGGTGGTCAGTACAATCATAGTGACTGGAGATCAGTGCCATGGGTCAGAGGGATGGAGAAAAACATAGCATATTAGCCATATATATATATTTGGGATAAAACTAAGAGAATGCCTCTTCTGTAATGAATACCATCTTGAACATTAGCTTAAAAATTCCAGCACTCATTTGAGTTTTTGGTCTGCAAGGAGCCTGTACTCATTTTTTTATTTTTTTATTACAGTGCTCTGAAAGGGAGGAATCTGCCAAACTGTCTAGAGCAGGTTGGTAACACTTATATGAGAATCTACTGCATAAATCTACCAACTGACTTAAGCAAATGATATGTGTGACTAAACCAAGTTGGGTACACTGAAGGAGGAGAAACAACCACCATCAAACAAAGCTTATTAATAGTACCGGTTCTTCCCTTATAGCTCTGCCTATGGCAAATCTTCTAAGAGGTTCCTACTTTGTCATCTTTCCTCATTAATTCTTTTTTTTAATATATTTTATTGATTTTTTTACAGAGAGGAAGGGAGAGAGATAGAGAGTCAGAAACATCGATGAGAGAGAAACATCGATCAGCTGCCTCCTGCACATCTCCCACTGGGGGTGTGCCCGCAACCCAGGTACATGCCCTTGATCGGAATCGAACCTGGGACCTTTCAGTCCGCAGGCCGATGCTCTAGCGACTGAGCCAAACTGGTTTCGGCCCTCATTAATTCTTTATTGCAACTCAAAAGTTCCCTGGACCCTAAAGTTTTCTGGAGCCTAATTAAGAATGCACTAATATTGTCACTAAATGAACTGAATGAGGAGTCCTTGATTTTTAAATACAAGGAATTGGGCCTTCTGCTTCTTTTTTCCTCCCTATAATATGTAGAGGTTTCTCTGGACTTCTTCCTTAGCTCACTGAAGGTTCTGTCTTCCCCCTATTTACACCAATACTGACTCACCTCAAACTATGCACAAACTTGACCCACCCTCCAATGTCATCCTCATATAGCAGCAACACCCAGGAGAACCATAACCCAAGATGCTTCTTGATGTATCTTATCTCTCTATCTTGACCAATTGGAGCTACTCACCTATACTACTTGGTTCTGGTTTTTATATACTTACTTTTGCTGCTAGGGAATAACTTTTTTATCTAGACACACCCCACTTCTTTGTTTTTATGAAAGGTAACAGTAGATTAGAGAGATCTGACTTTAATGTATAGGTATTTCTAATAATACAGTTAAATCCACAGCCCTTTATTTTATAGGGCCATTCCGGAGGTAGTTGAGTCTGAACCTGGAGTGACCCTTCCTTCAAGGTCTCAGGCCCCAGTGCTATTCTTGCCCTCATCAGAGAGTCCTTAATCACTGATGAAGAGGACTATATCAGGACACCCTACCCACAGCATCCCTCAAGGAATCTGCATATTATTTTAAAAATTGATTTCTTATTATTTATACTAGAGGCCCGGTGCACAAAAATTTGTGCACTCGGGGGGAAGGGGGGTCCCTCAGCCTGGCCTGTGCCCTCTGGCAGTCTGGGACTCCTCGGGAGATAACGACCTGCTGGCTTAGGCCTGCTCCCGGGTGGCAGAGGGCAGGCCCAATCCTTAGGTGCAGCCCCTGGTTGGGCTCAGAGCAGGGCCAATTGGGGAGTTGGGGCGCCGCCCCCTGTCATGCACAGAGCAGGGCAGATCGGGAGGTTGCG
>NW_006290306.1:3470869-3482095 GCF_000327345.1 Myotis davidii
CTGCCGACTCAGAGGCCTGCAAGGCAGGCGGGGAACGTTGCAGTCCTCCATCACTGAAGCAAGCAAGCCTCATGTCAGTTTCAAGCTGCCTGGCTGCTGGCTGCCATCTTGGCTGGCAGTTAATTTGCATATCTCGCTGATTATCCAATGGGAAGGGTAGCGGTCGTAGGCCAATTACCATGTTTCTCTTTTATTAGATAGGATTATGTTTGCTATTACCAATTAAAATTTCTTTCTCACAATACCTTTTTAAAGTAGAACATTAAGTGATGTATATAACACTTGAAAAGAGTGAGGGGCACATGGATGGTACTTGATGAATGCTCTTGATGTGTACATTCATTTTGTATCGAGGCACCTTAATACTTGTGTTCTAGTTTTAAGTGGTCTTCTGCTAAATGTTTTATTATATATTTATAAATGCTAAAATCTATAAATAATTTAATCCTCACTTATCTTTTCAAATTTATATTTTCTTTAGTTATTGTTTTGGTTAGATCCTCAAAGATAAATTTTCATAATATTAATGAGGGAAAGCTCTTGGTCTTATTCTCAAGAGTAAAGGTGACCTCTTCTTAAATTGTTAAAATTTTCTTTTGCCCCTAAACTACCTTTGGTTTTTTTGTGTGTGTGTGTTTTTAGACAGCTTTTTCATTAATATGGCTGGGTTTTTGTTTGTTTGTTTACATTTTATATTTTCCCATTGTCAGTTGATCTTTAGTTATTGATTTTTAAGAATGTGGCAATGAAAAGCTCCCTGGCAACTACACACAGATGGGGATTTTGACTGGTGAATTTTATTGTAGTGTAATTCAGACGGAAAATTTTCATGATGTTGTGGTATCTTTGAATGTCAAAAATTAGGACCTATCCAGCTCTCTGATCTCTTTGATTCCTTTATTTAGAAGCATTATCCAGCCTTCCAGGAATTTTGCATAAAGGGTATAAATGGAATTAACTGTAGAAACTTTCAAGTACTCTTATGTTGTAAGTCTATGTCTTGTTTCTTTTCAAGATTGTACCTAGCTTTTTTCTAAGACTCAAGTCTTTCGAAGATTCTGGTAAGTAAAGTGACAGTTCCTCGCTGTATTTTTCTACTTAAGTATCTTCAGCTTTACAGCTTTTAGCCTGGCTTCATAGAAGCCATGTTTCTATCTCCATGCTTTCATTTTAGAAATTCATTAATTTCTATAAAGCCTTTTTGTGTATTTAACTTTATTTTAAAATTTAGTTTTATTTCAGTATGGTCTCAGGAAGTAATTTTATTAGCTGCCTAGTTAAGACAGAATTATTTAAGATGTGAAAACATTATTTTATTACTACTTTATAAAATTTTTAGAATTAAAAATGTCAACATCTTTTGAAAAGTTTTTGGAATATCTTATTGTTTCACTGTATGTCCTACTAATGTGATATATCAGATTATGAGATTTTCTTAATTCTTCAGAACGAAATGAGTATTTGCTATACTCTACATATTTTGTAGAGACTTCATAAGTAAGTATAAGACATCCTAGACCATTATGATGCTCTTAATATAACTGGAATTTATGTAAACAACAAAGTAGAATAGAGTAAAAAAATGGATGTAAAGGAAAAATAGAATGAGAAGCAGCAGCAATTAAATAGAACTGAGTATATAGGTAAACTTTTCATGGAGCTGTTGCCATTTGAGTTGGAATTGGAAGGATGAGAATGTAATTCCATGGCAGTAGTGGAAAGCAAATGGTGGGTTTGCAATGATATTCTGAGCTGAAGACACAGAGATAAAAGACAAAAGTGTGTGGTAAAAGGATACATTAAAATGGCAAATGCTTTCTTTGTTGTTCTCTAAGATGTATGGAATAGGAGATGTATTACAAAGTTAAATTAGGGTCAGAAAATAAAAGCCGTAAATAATCTTTGCCTTTATACCATGGACATGGACATTTAGACTTGTCAAATAGTTTTTAAAATAGTAGCATGATCAAAACTCTTCTTTACAAAGATAAACCTGGGGAAAGTGTAAAGGATGGATTACCAAAGTGAGAAATCATAGGAAGGGTGCTTGCTAAAAAGCCATTGCAAGAGCTCAGAAATAAATCAAAAGGGTCCAAACTAAGGCATCAGTTGTAATAATTAGGGGAACAAGGAACAGATAGAAGAATCACTCTGAATATATGCTTGATAGAAATCATAAACAGATTGAAAATAAGCATTGAGAACAATGCCACAACAGGGAATACATTAATTTTTAAAGTTTGAGTATCTTGGAGAGGGCTGCAGAATTATTTCCTGGGAATAACACTAGAGTTGAACAGGAAATAATATAGGAAAAGATATAGTTTCTTATGACAAATACAATGTCAAGAAGGATCACTCAAAGCTCTCTCACAGGAAGAAAATTTCTTTTATTATTTGGGATAGTCAAAATTTTCTCATGTGGAACAGTGTTCTAGCTTTATTATACTGTTGATACACTTAGGAAGTTCTAGAATTCAATGAAGAAGAGCTGGGATATTGACCTAGGCTATAATGAGAACCCATATACACCTGAATAATGGAATGCCATCAGACACAAAGGTTCTCCACTAAAGATGATGATGCCTAAAGATAAGATTTACAGAGAGAGAGAGAGAGAGAGAGAGAGAGAGAGAGAGAGAGAGAGAGAGAAGATGACACGATCCGATCCGTGAGTACTGCCTCATTCAGGTTTCAGCTCTCAGGCGGCAAAAATGTTTTTGTGCCCTTAAAGAGATAAAAAAGAGAGATAGAGAGAGAGAGAGAGAGAGAGAGAGAGAGAGAGAGAGAGAGAGAGAGAGAGAATTAGCCACGTATTGTGGAAAAACTAAATCATTAAGAATCGTAATGTTCTTCAACTCAGGACTAAAAGACATGAAACTGACTTTGCTTTGGAGTCAACACTACTTTAAAATTATTTTGAGATGCAATTGTGTCTGATTATACAACTTAAGTTTGTGCTAAAAAAAAGACTTCAGACTTTTTTCTTCTAACCATTCACCAATAGAAACACCTACCATTTCTTTGCGTGCTTTAGTAATGATCATAGATTAGTCTACTGTTCTGACTCTTTCTGGGCCATTGGAGAGTAATCCTCCCTGGGCTGACTTCTACTTGGTAGAACAAAGGACCCCGTCATGAGAGGGTAAGTTGAATATCAGTTAGTAGAAGTGCTGACCTGACTGTTTAATCAATAGCTGGCTCCTCCTAGAGGCAGAGTTTCTGGGAAAACAAGGGGAATATTATTTCTCTTCTAAATGTAATTTTTGTAGAAGTTAAGTTTTGCCTTGAATTCATAAAAAACAAAATCTAATTCCTGAGGACAGTAATATGACCCCTAGATAAAATAAACAAAGGCAGTAATGCATTATTTCTAGAAAGAAGAATTTCTAACTCTTTCTACCACTTTAAGTATCTGTTTTTACCAAATGATCCACTTGCCTACCTAGATTCATCTGATATAACTAAAGCCAAAATTCACTAATTTTCCTTCATTGAATTCTTGATCAGAGTGACCATCCCCTTCCCTGAAAATCCTCAAGCCACATGTTGCTCTTTGGATGTATCAACTTTCCTTTCTTCTAACTTCCATCTACTACTCTTGGAAATTTCAATCCCTAATTAGGTTGATTAGTCAAGAATTTCATTGATGTTCATTTTATAACCACACTATAATTTTGTTAAAACATTCTTGCATTTGCCCGGCCAGCATGGCTCAGTGGTTGAGCATTGATCTATGAAACAGGAGGTCACAGTTTGATTTCCATTCAGGGCACGTGCCAGGGTTGCAGGCTCAATTCCTAGTGCGGGGTGTGCATGAGGCAGCTGATTGATGATTCTCTCTCATCATTGATATTTCTATCTCTCCTTCTCCCTTCCTCTCTGAAATCAATAAAAATAAAAAATAAACCAGAAAAACAAAAATTCTTGCACAATATAAGCTCCCCTGGGTCCTATAGTGGCTTGGGGGAAGACCCAGGAATGAAGAGATTCTGAGTGAGGATAACAACAGAATTTTGCCAGTAAGTTGAAAGACTTATGGGTGAGGAGCTTCAAAAAATATTGGTGGTTACCCCAGTGGTGTTAGAAAAAATCTGCATTCTCCAAAGCTCTCTGATCTTTAGGTGGTGGACTGTTAAGGTTGGGCAGTTGTTACATTGCCAATTGGTGTTGAAACCAAGTTTCTGTTAGTCCTCAACAGCTTTAGATTAGGGCTCAAAGAATTGGTGTCCTTAAAGATCAGAGTGACCTTAATGAAACCCAATTTTATTTTACCAGAGAGTAGACTATATTCTAAAATAATTAGTCACTATAATTTTTTAAATATATTTTTAATGATTTCAGAGAGGAAGGGAGAGGGAGAGAGAGATAGAAACACCAGTGATGAGAGAGAATCATTGACTGCCTCATGCACACCCCCTACATGCATGCCCCACACTACGGATTAAGCCCACAACTCTGGCATAAGCCCTGACTGGGAATTGAACTGTGACCTCCTGGTTCATAAATCGACGCCCAACCATTAAGCCACACCAGCCAGGCTAGTCACTATAATTTTTTATAATCCTTCACTTTTGTATATTTTTCTCAATTTATAAATCTCAGTACACACTTGATCTCATTTACTCCTCCTATGACACTGGGCTTTGTCAACCTCACTTGGCAGATATGGAAACCCAGAACCATGGAGATTAAAGCAACTTCTCCAGGTCTTCTTCTCATCAAGTACTTTGTCCACTAAACTACAACTACCATGTGACCAAGGTCCTACATAGTTGGTGTAAACCTCAAGGATGGATTCCAAAAACCCTTTATACAGAGACTGAGAAGTTCTGCGTATTTCTTAACAACCAGCTTTATGTTACTTAGTCAAGATATTTGTACTATGATGCTCACACACCCTCTCCCTCCTTGTTTTAGTTAGAAACTACTCACCCCTTTGCTCTCAGCAGGGGTGTTGGAAGCTCTCAGAAGCTTTCTCTGACTTCACTGATACCACTCTAATTTACACTCCCCTAGTATTATGAATGTCTCTTCTGTGGGATTATATGAATAATGTTTATATCCTCTTGGAAGTCCCTGTATATTCATTGAGCAAGGGAAATGTGTTTTTACTCATTTTTTTCGTCCTTGTGCCCAGAAGTTTCTAGCATATAGTGAATGTGCAAAATATATTTGTTGAATGAATAATTAAGTCTACTTGAATAAGTTGGTTTACTTGGGAGAAGAAGCAATGATTTTATAACCCAGTGCTGGAAATGTCTTTAGAGACTTTTTTCCTACTAAGCACATTTTCTTATTGTGAATCAAACCATGAATCTAATTCCCCTGGTACTTACACTATTCCATGGAACTAAATGGAGCTACATAAAATTAGTTAAGTTAAGCTTAGGAGTATTTAAGAAGTTTTTGTTTGAGCACATAAAACTAGTTTCATCCAGACTGAGTTAATGAATCCATCAAAGATGTCAAGTTTGTTTTTTTGTGTTTCGTTTTTTTTCCCCAAGAATGTCAGCCAAAGAAAGAATCTCATACCAGGTGGATCAAATTCATTTCCAAGTATACATTTCAGCTCAAGCTAAGGGTAACTGTATCTCAGCTGACCCAAAACATAAATGTCAACTTGTGAAGCATTTGTATGACATGCCTCAACTTTTCTCATGAGTATGCTAAATTATGAACTCAAGATCTGATTTTTCCATTGTGTCTTTGATGCTAACACGGTACAGAAATACACCCGCATATTTGCAGGAAATCTGTCAGAGTAGGTCAAGTGGTGAGAATGAATTTTTTTATCTTGGTTCATGCTTTTGATAATGCTAAGTGACCATTCAAGGAAAGCTGGTTCTATTCCCACTATACAGACGGCGTAAATGAGGCAGCACACATTGATGAATTAGATGAGCCAGAAAAATGCCTTTTGTGAAATTACTTTCTTGCATTGACCTGTGATAGGATTTTCTGTGAAATTTTGTCTCATAAAAAGGTGAATTTGTAGTGACAGAGTCTATTTGGAATCCGTGGAGAGTTGACAGAAACTGCATAGAGATGGCTGCCTGAAGCCCCCTATTGTTCTAATACAGACAGCCTCACAGGATGGGGAGAACTGGGAATTGGGAAACCTGGATTCAGTTCTGGTTTTCAGCAGCTTCCTTCATGAGCCTTGGGAAAGTACTTTACTATTATGAGTCTCAGTTTTCACATCTGTAAAACAAGGAGAATAAATTCTGGTGATTCCGAGAGTGGGTTTGCAGCTTGGGTTGTATCAGAATGACCAGGGACTGGTTAAATTGCAGGTTCCTGGCTCTCCTCCAGGACTTAACAAATAAAACTTTTGGGAGAGGAGTCAGAACCTGGGAATCCAAATTTTTAATAGCTCCATAGATGATTCTTGTAAATTAATGAAATACAGATGTAATACTTCCAACCATGAATTGTAAGCTTTGGCTCCCATATTTAACAACCCAATCCAATCTATGTCCACAGGGCAGTGATGAGGCTGCTGGAGGTATCTCTGGGTTTGATACAGCACAACTGTTCATCAGAAAGTACTGCCTGGATTTTCTCAGCAATGTGTGATTTGAAAGAGGCTGAGATATACATTATTAATCTCTTCAAGTTCCATAAATGCCACAAAATAGTGATGGGACATAATTCTGCCAACAAGGGAGACCCATGAAAATGACCACCATAAGCAACTTGCAGCTTAAGAGTTATCTCTTGCAGTGGAGCAGCTGGAGGAAAGAGAGACCAGAGGCATTGCTGTTGTCCAGGCAACAGGGAATGAGCGCCAGACATGGGGAGTAACCTATTCATAAACTGATCCAGGTGCTATTAAACTGAAACCATCCCATTTAGAATGAATGATGGTACTTCACAAGCACCATTTTGTATACACTTTTATACTACTGGGTTTCTTATTTATACATTTAAGAGCATTTGTGTACTCCCAATATACTTCAGCTTGGTGTATGTCTGTGCATGCTTTTAAGCAGTTTTTGTGGTGTGTTGGGAACGGCTAGGGATTCTAAAGGGAATTTATAACTGGAAAAGTGACAATTTGATGACTTGCATTTCTTCCATTTAAACATCAGATTCATTATCAGTAAGTTAAGCAATAACAAGCATTGGAGAGGCTATGGAAAAAGGTAGCCCTTATCCACTACTGGTGGGGATGTAGACTGGTATAACCAATATGGAAAGTAGTCTGGCAATTCTTCAAAAACTTAAGTATAGAGCTGCCCTGCTGGCATGGCTCAGAGGTTGAGCGTTGACCTATAAACTACGAGGTTATGGTTCCATTTCTAGTCAGGCCACATGACTGGGTTGCAGGCTCAATCCCCAGTGTGGGCTGTGCAGAAGGCAGCCAATCAAAGATATTTCCCATTGATTTTTCTAACTCTCTCTCCTTCTCTGAAAACAATTTTTTAAAAAAGTGTATGTATATTTTTTAAAGGCTGGATCAGAAAGAAAGAGTATGAAAAAATAAGTCAAGAAAAAAATTCCGGATAGGAATGATCTACACTAATAAAAGAGAAAAATAGTAATTGAGATACAAAACTGAAACTCATGAACATAAACAGCAGTGAGGTGGTTGCCAGAAGAAAGGGGGTGGAGAGAGAAGGGAGTCCTAATATATGATGACAGGAGAATAGTTGACTTTGGGTGGTGGGCACGTGGTACAGTAAACAGATCTTGTAGCATAGAAACCAACACTTGAAACCTATATGTTCACGTTAACCAATGTTTCCCTAGTAAGTTTAATAAATAAAAAATCAACATTCAATGCTAAAAGAAATAACATCAGATTTGTAGTTAAGACATACTTTTCAGTAGACTGTGTATAATCAACTTTGTTTCCTCTAACAAGCTTTAAATTTTATGTAGTTAAGATAATTTTATTTAGTTAAGACCTTTAGGCACAACTTTTTCAAAAAAAATTGAAGTGCTAGTTTGCAGTTTAAAGTCTTTAGAGTTGCAAAGGTATACGCGTTATATATTGAGGTTAGAACTTTAAGAAGCCAATTAAGGTTGGGATAGTTAGCTCATTTTGGCTCTTTTCCCTTTTGTACTGGTAATTGGTAGCTTAGTCTGATACAAAAGAATAGTTTTATGAGTTTATACTAATTTGCATATTTTAATCTTGATTTATCTTCTCAAAAATCCTGTTTTTAAATTTTGTGGGTTGTGGAAATCTCTGTAAGATGGTTTTAGTCAACCTGCTTTGCCGTCAAGATGCCAGTTCATGAACTTATGACACTTGATACTTATGATTAGATTCATTTTAGGCAATAGAATCCTTGCCTAAAGGTCTTCCAAAGGGTAGTTTTTTTGGACGGTATTGATCACTTTGTTAGAATGTGAATCACAGAACCTCCAGCTTTACTCTTTGGTTCTGCAGGAGGCATTAACTGAGATACCATCGTGAGCTCATGGCGATACTCAATGTTTTCAGAAAAGATCTATGAGTTGCTTGGAAACACAAAGCCAAGAGCAGGATTGATTTGAAATTCTCTAGTTGAAATATGTGGTATATTAAAGTTCACCTTGCAGGTCATGAGCGTTAAGATCGCCAACACTGTGACCTCTCTGTGGGGAAGAGGGCTGCTTCAGGAAGAAGCTTACAAATGAGCAGCATGGATCCCACATTCTGCTAAAATCAAATAGGACCTTTCCACTTTGTTGTATGCCTTAATGCACAAGATAAAGCCAGCAGGTTGAGTTACTCATCCTTTTCACCAAGCACAAAGAGAATCAGTTCTCATCACTTTTGTTCAGCAAGAAAAATTTCACCACAAGGCAGCTCATTTTTTTTCAAGAGGAAGTAAAATCTTATATAAATTAAAAGTCTAAATGGTAAAGTTTTATGCATTTGAATGAAGGATTTCTATTAAAACAAATTCTTGCTTTCATCTTCCAGTGCTCAGTATGAGATAAATAATATGGACTTTGGCATCAAATAGATCTCAGTTTTAATTCCTAACCCTCCAATTACTAGCTTTTGACTTCTTACATTACTTATGCTCTGGCCTTCATTTACTTCATTTATGAAATAGAGATAATGATAGTACTTCACAGAACTCTTGTGGGTTAAATGAAGAAGTTACTATGTTTAGGTTGTATAAGCCTGTGAGTAGCCCCCCCAAAAAACAACAACAAAAAAACACAACACAAATCCCCAAATTGTCTCAAACAGTTGTGTATATGTGTGTGTGCACACGTGTTTATACACCTGAACTTTTTGTAGTAGGATACATATGGGCTAGGAAGGTAGAGCTCCACGCTGTCCCTACCTTTTTCTGGTCAGGTGATTTTTAGCCAGAATCTCTTTTTTGTCTCTCTCTCTCTTCTCTCTCTCCTCAGTTTCCTTATCATTAAAATGGGCACAATCCCTCCTGCCCCAAGTGGATATTATGATGACTCATTGAGATAATCTATGTGATGCACCTGAAACAGGAAAATTCTAGAGTGCCAGTTTCTTTCACCTTTTCCCTTATTGCCTTTGAATATAGAGAGGAGAGAGAATGGAATATTAAAATATTTCATGCTTGCAAAATTATTTCTTGATTATACCAATGATGCTTATATTGAATATCTCCTGATTACTCTTGTCTGTATAGTTTAAAACACTTATATGTATTATCTCATGTAATCTTCTCTGCAGCCCTTTCTGAAAGATACTATTATTTCCCCTATTTTATTGATAGCAAAGCTCAGAGATTAGGTTACTCACTTAAGTTCAAACATGGGTCTCCCAGGTTCCAAAACCATTGTGTTCAATCATTCACCTTCTACTTCCCCAAGTTTATTTGTCCTTTAATCATGAGTGTCCTTGGTTGCTTTTGTTTGGTTGGTTTTTGTTTTTACCAGTCCTTGGATTTAGATCAAGGGGAATACTACATTACAAAACACAGACAGACCAAATCTAAGCTGTGCTTAGACTTGCTCTAGTCAAGAAGGTATCATTTTTTCAGCCTGGGTTTTTGATTGTTCCTAAGAACATAATGGAGCCCTAACTGGTTTGGCTCAGTGGATAGAGCAGCAGCCTGCGGACTGAAGGGTCCTAGGTTTGATTCCAGTCAAGGGCATATACCTTGGTTGCAGGCATATCCCCAGTAGGGGGTGTACAGGAGGCAGCTGATTGATGTTTCTCTCTCATCGACGTTTCTAACTCTCTATTCCTCTCCCTTCCTCTCTGTAGAGAAATCAATAAAAATATATTTTTGAAAAGAGAACATAATGGAGATGCACTTTCTCATTTGCTTTTCAGTAAAGGTGTATGTTTTGAAGAAGCCTTGCCTTTAAATGATTGGGTGGCTTGTGTAATTAATAAGAATGTTGCCCTTAAAAGAGAATAGAATATCTTGCAAATATAAGAGCACTCGATTAGAGTTTTAAATTAGAATGTAATTATGTATTTTTAGTTTCTTTTATTTGTAGAAAAAAAAGGAGGGAGAGCTTTAAATCTTTTAGGTTGCCTCATTTTTGTAGAAAGACAATTTTAGGAAATATTTAAATTTAAGTAGCTATTCAGCATTCTGCCTAATTTTGGACCTTGTCCAATGTCTAAAGGACTTGAAGAAGATAAGTTTGCTTATACCTAGTTTTTTTAAATAACTGCATTTTGTAATTCAAAACAGGGATAAGCTGTTGATATGGATTATTGCACTCAGTATAATGACAGGATCACTTCATAAAGAGATTTTTGCCTGGAATATCGCATTAAGATTTCTCCCTGAGTATATTTATTATAATTATCACTGGTTCTATAAGCTTCTTTTCACACCAGACTGTACAAAAGCAACCATGTCCTTTACTTAGGAAATAAGTTGGAATATGGATAGCTGTCTTAACATGGAATGAAGTGTATCCTTTGTTCCCAAACACTCTCCTCTATAGAGAAGAGCTACAAGACAATAGGGTTATCTGTTAATCTACTTGTTTGAAAGTTCTCCATTTATCTACCACCCGAAAGGGCATGAAAACAACTACCTGGGTTTGGAATCTTGTGAACAATGATATAAGTCTTAGCAAATTTCAACAATTTGGTGTGAAGAGGAGATGGATTTATTTATTTTTTTTTAAATTTTATTATTTATTACAAAGGATATTACATATGTGTCTATTTTTTCCCCCCGCCCAAGACAGTCCCCTAGCCTCCCCCATCCCCCAGTGTCTTATGTCCATTGGTTATGCTTATATGCATGCATACAAGTCCTTTGGTTG
>NW_006290306.1:3482179-3490332 GCF_000327345.1 Myotis davidii
AGGCTGTTTCCAGATCTTAGCTATGGTGAATTGTGCTGCTATGAACATAGGGGTGCATATATCCTTTCTGATTGGTGTTTCTGGTTTCTTGGGATATATTCCTAGAAGTGGAATCACAGGGTCAAAAGGGAGTTCCATTTGTAGCTTTTTGAGGAAACTCCATACTGTCTTCCATAGTGGCTGCACCAGTTCTCCTTTTTGGAAGTCTCTATTCTCTATCCATGATGTAGATTCCTTGTTCTATTCTATCATTGGACCTTAGATGCTTTCTGATAGGGGCACTAGTAAAAATGATCACTGGGTTCTGCAATGCACTTGGTATTATTGCAAAAACTTTACATTCTATATTTTATCTAACACTCGCAGTATTATGAGGGTAAGTCTTGTTTTTCCATTCTTCGGATTATTAAAGGAGTAAAGTGACTTTTAGACCCCATAGCTGTTAACATGGTAGGAGCAGGATTTACCTACCTGTGCTCATAACCTAGGATTACTTTAAATCATAAGGGTGCATTCACTCATTGAGGCAGAGGTAGAGCCTGGCACACTCAGCCAGTGTTCCTTGCATGAGGCTGGTTGTTCATCTCTAGATGTGCTGTGGTAAAGCTATTCATGCCAACATTCATTTGGTTGAATAAGTTTCCTAGGATCCTAGAAATTCAGAATTTGAAAAAAATGGTAAAAGTCACTGAGGACCCCATTCCCGAAATGTTATTTATGAGAAACTGAGGACCAGGGTGGCAAACACAAACATAATACCATCACCAATAACCTATTGCCCAGGTTTGGTCACAGGGTTAGTAGCAGAACTGGAATTAATACTTGCTCATTTCTGCTGAGTTGTAATCACTCTGCCACTATACTGCATGATATATTTATATCTTGACTTCTATTTAGGACACATTACAGAAATTCTTAGATAAGGGAAGATAATTTACAATTTGATTTTTTCCCCTTTACAAACTGAGAAAATATACCTGAAAACACAAATAACTGGAATGCTATTTAGAGACATCTGAAACCATAGTAGGAGCTTGAAAGTAACAGAATAAACAAGTCACTGAATGGAGGAGCTGAAAATGGAATTAAAAAGTATATTCTTCTAGCCCTAGCCAGTTTGGCTCAGTGGATAGAGCATAGGCCTGCAGATTGAAGGGTCCCAGGTTTGATTCCAGTCAAGGGTACATGCCTGGGTTGTGGGCTTAATCCCCAATAAAGGGTATGCAGGAGCCAGCCAATCAAGATTCTCATCATTGATATTTCTCTCTCTCTCTCTCCCTCTCATTTCCTCTCCGAAATCAATAAAAAACTATACTTTTCTATGTTTTCCAAAGAATGGCACACATAATGCTCGGGTAGTGGGATGATTAGGGATACATGTGATGGTTTTTGATGACATAAACATTGAAAATTTATTTCAATGATATTAGCCTATATATGCATATATGTTTGTATCTATGTATATTTTTGTGTATATATTTTTTGAGCTTTTACCATGTGTCAGGTACTGTCCTGGGATATATAAAAGAACAGAAAATCAAGTTTCCTGCCCTCATAAAGCTGACACTGGCCCATGAAGGATCATCCACACAACATGAGGACTATTTTAAATTTGAAATCTTCAGGTCCTAACCTCACTGGCCATTGTCACTGTTGCCTCAATTATGAAAGCCAGGTTCTCGCCACAGGCATGGTGAGTACAGATCTTGGCTGGGAAGAGAGGAAAGTCTTTTAGAATAGCTCAGGTTCTCTCACAATAGATGGGCCTCATTAGCCATTCTCAGCTTCATAGGTTATGCAGTCGTGGATGGCATCATTTTGTCCAGTGAAGAATTGCCCAGGAGATTGTGTTGACATCTGAGATTTATTTTAATCCTCTTTTTCAGATTTTATAATGAGCATTGCAACAAAGGCCACCAAAGAATCATTACATATCTTATGAAATCTTAATAATACAAAAATTAGAAACGTTTTTCATGCATGTGTTCAATTTGTTCAGAATCCGCAGATTTCACTCTGCTGATGAGCACACAGTGCCCTGCAGGGGACACAGCCTTTAAGAGGTCATGATTCCTGAATTGCTGGGCATATTTTGTTATGAATATTGTGTTTTTTAATGAGCTGTTATGGTCAGATTTCACTGTTTAGACAAAGAAGCTATAGAGTGCACATATCTTGTGTATGAGAGGTTTTTTTCACTTATTCATTAAATGTTTAATGATTGCCTACCTCAATCATAGCATTAAATATAAAGAAGGGAAAAGAATAAGGCTTTAGAAATGAGGCAACATTTTCAGCAGATATATTGTAGGGATCTATCTGGAAAAGCAAATGACCAGAAAGCAAGAAGCCAGGGAAGTAGGCAAAGCATGAATGTGGGAAGTAGGGTTAGATGCATGTCTTATTCTTTTGCTGGCTCCATCCCTTAATTGGTATGTGATCCTGGGTTCTATATTCTCAATATGTCCTTTCAAAATCCATATGTTGAAACTTATTCCACAGAGTAATAATACATGGAGGTGGGGCTTTTGGGAGGTGATTAGGTCACAAAGATAGAGCCCTCGTGAATGAATTTAGTGATCTTGTAAAAGAAAATCAGAGAACTCCTTTGCCTCTTTTGTCATTTGAATACACAGTAAAGAGATGGCTATCATTGAACCAGGAAGCAGGACCTCACCAGACATTGAATCTGATGGTGCCTTGATCTTTTCCCAGCCTCCTGACTGTGAAAATTAAATTTGTGTTATGAGCCACCTAGTCAGTGGCATTTTATTATGGCAGCCTGAAGAGATTTAAGACACTAGGCAAGGTGTCCAATCTTTCTGCGTCTGATTCCTCATCTGGAAAATAAGATTAAAACCACATATTTTTGTTGTCTCCTTTTGAAGATTAAAGGGTATATTATACACAGAATTACCTACACAGAGGAGATGTCCAATGAAGATTTTGCGCCATCTATTATTTAGTTGTAAGATCTCAAACAACTCAATTATCCCCCAAAAGCAGTTGTTCATGTCAAGACATCTTCTCCATGAAACTGTATAGCCTTGAAATGATATCTCATGCAATATTCTTTCTTTTGACTCCCGACACCCAACCCAGGCTACTACTCCATCCTTTTCTCAGATTTTGTTTTCTTGGTGCTCCAAACTTCCTTTTCACTTTCCTTTCCTTTCCTTTCCTTTCCTTTCCTTCATACTTTCCTTACCTTTCTCTTACTCCATTTTTTTTAAAAAAAAAACACTCACCTGAGGATATGTTTGTATTGGTTTTATAGAGAGAAAAGAAGGTGGAGGGAAAAAGAGAGAAAGAGCAAGGGCAAGAGAGAGATAAAGAGAGGTGAGAGAGAAACATTGATCACTTTCCTCCCACCCAACAGGGGATCAAACCTGAAAACTAGGAATGTGCCCTGACCTGGAGTTGAAACCTCAACATTTTAGTGTATGGGGTCACATTCTAACCAATTGTGCCACCTTGCCAGGGTTCTTACTCCATTTCTTCAAGGTTCCAATAGAGAGTATTTTTAAGCTCCCTATTTTTCTTGCACCAAAATAAAAGTACTCTAGTGTTTTTAATTATGAGGCTTTCCTGAAAACATGAACTATATGTTATGTTGAATATATTCTAGAATCTCTCAAAATTCTTATTTTGGTTGTGTCAATATTTCATTGCAATAACCAATCTTGTTATCGCTGTTCTGCTACTCCCATCTTTCTCCAACCAGTCAGGCTTTTGCCTCAGGAGTATCTTTTGTAAAACTTGCCTATAATCCTGGTCTACCACTCACCATGACCACCTCTGCCCAACCCTTGCACTCCTGCAAGCATTCAGGATTTTGTTTCCTAAAATTAAAGTCACTGTGTGTATATATTAAGATAAAGTGAGAAAGGAAAATGCCAAGTGCAATTGAGAGTGAATGAGAAGGAAAAGTTGAACTTTACCATCTAATGTCAGCCACTGACCATGTGTGGTTATAAAACATGTGAAATGTGGCTAGTCTGAATTGAAATAAATTGTAAGCATAAAATATACACTAGATTCCAGAGCCGATATGAAAAAGAGAAATGTAAGGTATCTTAAGCATAATGTTCTATTGCAAGCATGTCAAACTCAAAGGCTAACACGGGACAAATAAACAATATTGAAGTTTATGTGGGCTGCAAAAAAAAAAGCTTTAATTTTCATAGAAACAAAGCAGGATATTGCAAAAATTAAGTTATAAATTTTTGTTAAAATATTTCTTACGTACCATTATATTGGCTGGGTCACAAAAATATTCGTTGTGGGCAGCATGCGGCCTGCAGGCTGAGTTTGACATGTTTGTTCTATTGCATATTGCAAAGAAGATATCTTGTATATATTGCATCAAATAAAATTTTTATTAAAATTAATTTCATGTTTCTTTTAACGTTTTTAATGTGGCTACTAAAAATTTTTAAATTGCACTTGTGGTTTTTGTATGCCTTATATTATAGTCTGCTGGAAGGTTTTTGTAGAAGATGAGATATAAAAGGTGATAGAAGGCCCTTTTTAATGCTTTGTAGGCAATTAAAAGGGTATTTGCATTTGCTCTCCCTCTCTCTTCCTCTCTGAAATCCATAAAATATATATTTAAAAAATAAAATGTATTCTTTCGTGGAGAGATACGTCATTCTTTAAATAGACAAATTACATTACAATGAAGTCTACAGATGTTCTAATTTTAATAAATAATTTGAAATTCCTATTATTCTAATACCATAGTGTGTCATCAATTATCTCAAAGTGTGTCCCATTTTTTAGTAAAATTCTAAATTTTATATTGTTTCATTTCATATATATATTTCTACTGATTTCAGAGAGGACAGGAGAAGAAAAGAGAGATAGAAGTATCAATGATGAGAGAGAATCATAGAGTGGCTGCTCCCTGCATGCCCCACACTGGGGACCTAGCCTACAACCAAGGTATGTGTCCTTGACCGGAATTGAACTCACGACCCTTCAGTATGTAGGTTGACACTCTATCCACTGAGCCAAACCAGGTAAGGCTGCTTTCATTTTTAAATCCTACACAGTGTTCTTAAATGAGAACTTGCAAAATTCAGATAAAAATGATAGGGACTTAGAACTCCAAAATAGTAGGAATCTCTGTGACATAGACTTTCTGAACATACATTATAAAGACATTTCCAGGCACTCTTGACCTTGTCTTTTAGAAAATATGCTTCTTATATGTTCACTTACTGCTACGTTTTGACTCATCACCTCTGAGGTTTCTGAGTTTCTTTCTCACTTCAAACCTGATCAATATGTCCATTTCTTAACATAAAATTCCACAAAGGGATAGGAAGTAGAGACTGAGTAACCAAAAGCAGAATAATATTATCTTACTGCAGAATACCCAGGATGTGATATGGAAAATTGGGTTTTTATTCTGGATGTGGAAGCAGTATATTTTTATTTCTCTCTATTCATCTAGTTATAGAATGAATGAAATGTGAGGAGCTAAGAATCTTGGCTTTAGAGCTGTAATACCTGAGTTCAAATTCTGGTACTTCTATTCAATAGTCATGTGATTTGGGAAAATTTTTAATCTTCTCTATGCTTCACAATTCTCATCTGTATAATGGTGGTAATATTCGTTCCTACCTACAGGGTTGTTGAAAAGATTAAATGAATTAATACTTGGTAAACACTAATAATGCCTAGATAAACATTATAGATGTTAACTACTTTTTTCCTATCTATCTATCTATCATCTATCTAATAATCTATTATCTATCTAACCATCTTTCTATTATCTATCTATCTATCAATCTATCTATCTATCTATCTATCTATCTATCTATCTATGTATCTATCTATCTCTATTGCCACTCTCTCTATCTTTCTTTATACTATGAAAGTTCTAACAGCAAGATGCATTTATTCCTATTTTGTACCAAGAAACCTAGAGAGTAAGCCCCCATCCTTCTGGATTCCAGAAAACCAAGGGTATCTTTCAGCCTCCTATTTCGCAAAGTTTTCCCTACTGCCTGGACTCAACAGGTTATTAGTAATACATACATCTATAAGAGTTAAAATTAGCCTGTCCCGTTTTTCTCAGTGGTTCATTATTGACCTATGAACTAGCAGGTCACCAGTTCAACCCCTGGTCAGGGCACAAGCCCTGCTGCAGGCTTGATTCCCAGTAGGGGGCGTGCAGGAGGCAGCCTATAGATGTTTCTCTTTCATCATTGATGTTTCTGTCTCTCTCTCCCTCTCCCTTACTCTCTCTGAAATCAATAAAAATATATTTTAAAAATGTTAAAATCAAAGGCATCCTTTATCAGTAGTCCTTTCAAAGCTTTTATGACCCCAACTTCTGCTGCCTTTGTGCTATATATCACACAGACATTCTGTCTGGAAGCTTTTGTGTCCTTCAGGAACAACAAGAAACTAACTTAATAGCTCAAGATGAAGTAACAAATATCAAATCTACCTTCCAGCCTGAAACAACAGCAACAAAAAAAGATATACTTTGTAAAAACAATGCTTTGTGGGACACTGGGCATCAGACAGTGAAGTTCAGTAGCCCCTGAGAAACAGGAAACAGTAAGTCCTATGAATGCTTCATCTTAATGTCGGGAGTTTCCAGTCTACAGTGTATGGAATGAGGGTCCAGACAGAGCCTGGTATACTCCCTGAGCTGAGAACATGGATCCTGGAGAGTAGATATCTGCATAGAAAGAGAAATCCAGATAGCTATAGTTGGTTGTTCTCTGGTATTTCACTGAATACTGATGTGTACGTGCATGTAAGTAAATTGCCTGCATCAGGGATAAGGGGATTAGAGGTAATAGTACTCAGCAGTCAAATAAGGATGGGACTAATGTCTGTCCCCACCAGTCATGCTAGAAAACCTCAAGATTCATAGGTATTGGGTAGAGCTCTTAGGGAGCTCTTCCCTCAGCAGTAAGGAAAATTAGTCCTAGACTGTGCATTGTTCTTATTCCATATGTGAAATCTTAAGTGCATGAACCAAAAAGTTCAAACTTTTGGCAAATAACTTAGTCGCACTCTGGAGCAAAGCTTGAGGATATTTATAGTATTTAGAATATATATAATACAAATCATTTAGGTTCAACATAATAATGTTCACACTATTTGGCATCCAATCAAAAAATACTCCTAATAAAAGAAACAGGAATATCAATCAATCAAAACAAACCTAGTATTAACACAGATGTTAGAATTAGCATACAAGAACATAAAAAAAGTTATTACATCTGTCTCTCATATATTCATAAAGTTAATATATTAAAAATAAATAAAAAATCTAAGTAAAACTTTTACAGTTGAAAACTATAATGTCTGAGGTGAAAAATATGCTGGACAGTATTAATGGGAGATGAGAAACTGTAAAGGAAAGATCAATGAAATTGAAGTCATAACAACAGAAACTGTACAAAATGAAACAAAAAAAAGGAACAAAAGAGAAAAACAGAAAGAATAATAGTGTGCTATGAGGCAACTTTCAGTGGCTTAATATCCTATATAATAAAAGCCTAGGTGATGTGATGTGACATCATCACAATATGGTCACTGCAACATCATCACTAGATGGCCACCACAAGCTGGCCGCCACAAGATGGTCACCAAAAGATGGCCAGCAGGGGAGGGCAGTTGTGGGCGATCAGGCTGGCAGGGTAGGACAATTGGGGGTGAACAGGCCAGCAGGGTAGGGCATTTGGGGGAGATCAGGCCAGCAGAGGAGGGCAGTTGGGGCAACGAGGCCTGCAGGGGAGGGCAGTTGGGTGCAACCAGGGCAGCAGGGCAGGGCAGTTGAGGGCAAGATCAGGCCTGCAGGGGAGGGCAGTTGGGGGCCCCTAGGCCAGCAGGGAAGCAGTTAGGCATCAATCAGGCTGGCAGGGGAACGGTTAGGAGGTGATCAGGCTGGCAGGCAGAAGTAGTTAGGGGCAATCAGACAGGCAGGCAGGTGAGTGGTTAGGAGCCAGCAGTCCTGGATTGTGAGAGGGATGTCCGACTGCCGGTTTGGGGCCTAAACCAGCAGTCAGAAATCCCCCAAAGGGTCCCAGATTGGAGAAGGTGCAGGCTGGGCTGAAAGACACCCCTCCTCCCATGCACAAATTTTGTGCACTGGGCCTCTAGTGTGTGTGTGTGTGTGTGTGTGT
>NW_006290306.1:3490370-3492414 GCF_000327345.1 Myotis davidii
TCCAAATTTAACAAAATATAATAAAAAATATAAACCCACAGATCTAAGAAGCTCAATGAATAGCAAGCACAGGAAATAAGGAAAGCTACATCAAGACACATAAAAATCACATTGCTCAACACCAATGATGAAATGAAAAATCTTATAAGTAGTCAGAAGAAAAGAGATCCACTATACACAGGAATAAACATAAGGTTTACAAAAGATTTCTCATCAGAAACAGTGTAAAGGAGAAGATAGTAGAGCAACATCATTAAAGTTCTCACAAGGGGGGGGACCCTCTCAATTTAGAATTCTAGACTGAGTGAAAATATTTTAAAAAATAGTTAAAATATATTTTTCATATATAAAATATTGACTTTTTTATCACCAGCAGATTTGTAGTGTAAGAAATGTTAAAAGAAGTCCTGCAAGCAGAAATAAGATTTTGCCAGATAGAAATAATGATCTATGCCAAGAAATGGAAAGCACCAAAGACAATAAATGCAGAAGAAAAAATATAATAGAAGTTCCTTATTATTTAAGTATATTTAAATATAATTAACTATTTAAACAAATAATAATGTAATGTCAGTTTTATAACATCTGTGAAAGTAAAATACATGACAACAATAGCACCAAGATTGCCAGGGAAAAATGAAATTATGTTACAGTAAAGCTTTTATACAAGATGTGTAGTGGTATAATATCCACTTGAAGATAGACCATGACAAGAAAAGAGATACTATAAATTCTAAAGCAGCCTCTAAGTCAAAGTTATAGCTACTAAGCTGACAAAAGGGCTAAAACAGAATCATAATGAAAAGTGTACTAATTATATTCTTTGCTTTAAATAAGTGACATAGGATTGCACATTAGACAGGTGGAAATCCATCCCTTTAAGAACAGAAGAGTTAATTTTGAAGAAAGAATAGAAAACCATTTGGAAGAACTCAATCTTACACTGATCTCAGGGCATGTCAATCATCTTTGTACTGCAAATAACCTGTAAAGAAGTCGCTTATCTGAGGACTGTTAAAAGGATTAGTTGGAACTTCAAACTTCAGCAGAAAGTGGAAGACCTGAATCAGGAAGCAACCCACATCCTTCAGTGCATTTGGCAAACTGCAAACTTAAGCAGGGGGGGTGGGGAGGAGGTGCTCATTTCCAATATGCAGCACTTATATGTAGGCCCACTTAGCCTGCAAGAAAGTCAATCTTAATGAGTTGCTTATGCCACTAAAACAAATTATAACATTTATATAATAAAAGCCCAGCGACCATAATGGCGTAATGACCAGAATGACTGCTCTACTAGTAGCTATGAGATGCATTGACCACCTCTCAGTCCCCAGTCCTGCAGGCTCTGATCGCCAGATGGTGAATGGGGAACCATGGGGAACTGGGGTGAGTGGCAGCGAGGCAGGACTGGGGACTGGCGAGCAGGTGGAAGATGGCCCTGATCATAGGCTAGACCTAGGGACCCTACACGCACACAATTTCATGTGCTGGTCCTCTGGTAACATTTATAAAGATGGTACAATCCTAAAAACAAAGAATGGATGCTGTCTCCCTGCCTATTGAAACCTATTCTTGGAAGATGAAACAGAGATGGAAGAATCTATAATAATAAAAGTGTAATATGCTAATTAGACTGGACGTCCTTCTGGACGTCCTCTGGACAAAGCTAGGACTGCGAGGGAAGCCTGGGTCCCAGGTGCCAGAGGGAAACCAGTGCCAGCAGCAGGGGAAGGAAAGCCTACTCTTGCACAAATTTCATGTTTTGGGCCTCTAGTATTACAAAAGAAACAGAGTGGATTGCCATCACCTTAGAGATCTGCACTGAGATCACTGTGGATCAGAGAGGAAATTTACCTGCTAGACAGAGAACCATGACCAGTGGACACAGTGAGAAGTAGACACCAATCAGAAGTGTTAACTATCCTATCTAATAAAAGGGTAGTATTCAAACCATCACTCCATCACAAAGATGGAGGTGCCCATAGCCACAAAATGGCAGTGCCCAGTCCACTCAGCCCGCGAGAGTACCCGAGTCCTGGGGGTG
>NW_006290306.1:3495428-3549669 GCF_000327345.1 Myotis davidii
ACTGTGAGAACTTGGCAAAATGGCTTTATTTCCCCGAGTCAGTTTTCTCATCTGTAAGCAGTATTAGCAATATTGTCTGCCTCATTGGGCTCGTGTGAGGTTTATGTGTGTAGTAAGTGAAGTATAGTGTCTCGTTCGTGGTGATCAATGAATACTAGCAATTATCAATGCTAATAATAAGGAATAATTATGTCATCACAATCAAATAAAATCAAAACTATGAAGTATATCATGGTGCATCTCATATGCTGCCTAAAGCTATACTTGATAGCTATGGCAAAAAGAAAAAAAAAAAACAATGCCTTTTCTCTACTATGCCTTAAATAATCATCTAATCTGTAAGTCAAATCTGTGTAATTATATGTATAACATAATTTTTTATGGATGTTCACAAATAGTGCTAAGAAATTACAATTACCAGGAAAATATTTACTGCTAGATGTTACTTACTTGATTAATAAACCATAACCTTTCTGAGGCTTGCTCTCTTGGACTGAAGAAGAAAGTCATAAACAGTTTCTTCGGTAAAAGAAGAGGGGTTTCACAGGGCATCTTCTAAGAGGTGCAGGTGCAGCTGTAGCTTTAGTCTGAAAAACTCCCGCTGCTTCCACATTCTGCCTTTTTCAGTCTGGCTCACCTTTTCTGCTATTCTTATTTTGCCTCTGGCTTCAGACTCCAGAGCCTGCCTATTAGGTAGTGAGAATGACCAAGAGGCACCACTGATTTTACAAATTCTTTAAACCCTCCCCTCCAGGGCTTGCCAAAATGGCTCTACTGCTTCCTCCAACTCCTCTTCTTCTGACAACCTGAGAGTCAGCTCACATTTTCACTTTCTTTGTGGTCAGAGCTACTGTTGTTAGTGAAGTGACCCTTTTATCCAAACTCCCCAAACAGCCATCAGCACCTCCTCCTCACTAGGCCAGAGAACAGAAGGCTCCACTACTGTTTGAAAGAGGTAATTATTATAGTTCCCAAAAGCAAACAGCCAAAATATAAGTTGAGCAGGAGACTGCAATGGGCAACGCGAAGGTCTCTTTCTGCTCTAGGAGTCTTATAATCTAGGTTTAGAGGTATTTTATTTTAAAATCCCCTATTGACAAAAAAAAGTAAAAATAAAGGACACAAACATGCTGTCTCTTGTTTATTGCAGGGAGAGCAGGTTGTCTGCAATAGTGAGAAGGAGAATCGAGGCTCTAGCCTTTTAATATGGTCCATGGGAATTTTCCTGGTGGTGGTGCAGCCCTCTTCCCAGTCTCTGCATCCTCTTCTACCCAGAGCTGGCTGCTACCTTGAAGTCCTATCACAAAGAACCATTCATGATTGAAGAGAGGGATAAGATTTCAAGGGGCTCTCACTATATGCATTAGGGCAGTTCCTAGGAGTCCTGGAGTCGCATTTAGTGGTCACAGAAGAGTGGGAAATGGAGAGAAGGAAGAAGACTAAGCTTCCATCAGAGCTTTACATCTATCACTCATTCATCTGACAAATATTTACTGAGCCCCTCCATGTGCTAGCACTATGCTGACTCCTGGAGGTACTAGGTGACAGGCACTGCTGTGGGGGTGCAATGTGCGGGAAGAGAGACCAGGCTGGCAGGCAGGAAGTTCAGCTCCAGGAAGTCCTTCAGCTCAGTACATGCTGTATACTTGCTGCATAAACTTTTAGCCTACTAGCAGTAGGCTATACCATATAGCCTAGGTGTGCAGAAGGCCATACTATCTAGATTTGTGTAAGTGCTCTCTCTGATGTCTGTATGACAAAATTGCCTAATGAGGTATTTCTCAGGATGTATCCATTCATTAAGCAGTGCATGACTGTGCTTAGCACAATGCCTGATACATAGTAGGAGTTCAAGTCATGGTACTTTCCTTCTGTCCCAAGGGGCTGCTCCCAATACTGCTTTGAGCCTAGCCTTGACCGTCTCATCCTTTGGTACTCACCCAGAACAAGGCCAATGTTTCAAAAAAAAAAAAGTATAACAACAATAACTATGGTTGTTGTTTTTCAAGTCATTATTTTCCAAGGGATAAAAAGTATTAATTTATTTCAACATTAAAACAGTGTTCCAGGGAAATGCATTAACACCTTTGAATAAGTGAGGAAATTAAAACTCAGAAAAGTTAAGTAACTCATCCGAGGTCACGCAGATAGTAAAGTCTGGAGCTGGGACTCTAGTCTGTGTTACACCAATGGTGTTATTTATGCTCTTAGCCAGAAGTGCCTTCTAAGATATAGAATTAAGAACTTGTTTCAGTGCTAAGGTCTCACATTGGGCATCTTTATACTATTTCAAAATCTTATTTCGGGATAATAACACATCACTTGTAACACAATATTATGAAGATTAATTAGTGGATGTTGGTAAAGTACTTTGAAGAGGAGTGATTTAGGCATGATCACAAGTTTTACTTCTCATTGACCTTTAGCATCCTTTTATTTAATATTGACCTCATACTATTGACAAGCTCAATGGTCATTAATCAAGCTGCCTCAGGTTTTACCATGTCCAAATACATTTCTGCAAACTGGTAGGATAAGTTATTTTGCTCATAATGCAACCCCACATCCCACTGTCATTTTAACCAAGAATTTGAAAGGTTAAATTAATTCAACTTTCAAAGACACTTTTTTATACTTTTATTATAGCCATAAATTCATGGTATTATAATTTATTGCCTATGTGTCATTCTAGATTTCTCCATTTGAACTCTTTACAGCAAAGGTTATAATTTCTCAGCTGTCTCAAAATGAAATGGCTTCAGTAAGTGCCAAACATGAAATCTAATATCTACATGGACTAAACATTAGCTAAATATAAGAGAGTATGTAAAAAGAGTATAGTGTACTTTGGATAGATTCTGTTGAGATTTGGTTTTAGGGGAAACAGAGACCAAAGTAATCTAGCTCTGAAAGGGTTATATCCACAATCTCTTTTCTCTTTCCATTTGTGAATAATATACTAGTTCAATAATTGTCATGGATATCTTGCAATCACCCTGATTCTGCATATTGCTCTTTTATGCTAACCATACATAGCCACAGGGCAAGAGTAAAGTTCTACAACAGTGATTCTTTTTTTCATTTTTCTAAGCAGGGACGAAGTGATACTGAGGATCTAGTACACATTGTATTCATACTGGTTTCAGTCATAGAACTGTACAGAGAAATTATGTGCATTGCAGATAAGGAAACTGAAGGTCACAAAGCTTGACTACCTTTCCTAGATCACCCAGCTGGTAACTAAAAGTTGTGAGATTTGAAACTAGCTCCAATTTTTATAAGATTCAGCCAAAACATAACCTCTTCCGTGTTTAGAAATCAATTATCCCTTTACGCTTTCTCATCAGATGAAATGTTCCATTAAAAAAATTAATTGATATAATATTGGGATCCTTTAAGTAACTACCACTTTATTTTATTTTAAAACATTTTGTTAAAGCTTTGTCATTGACCAAAATAGACCAGGTGGAGGGCTGCTGTGTTGGTATTGGGATGGGATCCTAATGGACAGTATGGAGTGAGCCAAACTGGGTAACAATAACAGGAAGCAGATGCTGAGTGCAGTGAGCACTGAAGGCACATCTACATGTTGAGGACAGGTGATTGACAGATGTCAATCCCTGAAAAATTTATAGAGGAGATGGGACTTAGCTAAAGTCTTGAAAGAAAGGGATGTGAGTTCTCCCTCATGTATAATGCACTTTGGTGTGATTTTCTTTATCATGATATTTGTTTTATTGTGATAGTCCCAAACTGAACCTGCACTATCACTGAGTTATTCTTGTATTACAGACATGCTTTTTTAAAACTTCATATCCTGGAAGCTTTAGCAAAGTTTGGTGATATGAAATCATAAAGGAAAGAGAAATTATCCCAGGTCCACTGGAATAATGACTAACTATAACTTAATTGGCTACATTTATAGATTGAAAGATAAAGTTGCCAGCTAAAGGGGCAAGGAGAAACAGGATGACAGAGAGGTGAGGTTGGCCCAGGATGCTCAGGACTATTTCAGGGAGTGATTAGGTGATTTTGCTGCACAGATGGCCAGGGACGTGCTGCAGGGCAAATGGGGACCAGAAGAATCCATGAGGCTACATAAATACTCTCCCAGAGTCTATCCCACTACATCAGCAGTCACTACCTTCACTAAAGCCTCGAATTCCTTAAAGTCATATATAAGGGTTGGAATCAACTTCTTCCAAACTCCTGTTAATATTGATATTTTGAACTCTTCCCAAGAATCTTGAACATTCTTAATAGAATCTATGATAATTAATCATATTTTAAAATTGAATTTATTGGGGTGACATTCGTTAGCAAATTATACAGGTGTCAGGTATACAATTCTACAACATATCATTTGTATATTGTATTGTATGTTTACCACCCCTAGTCAAGTCTTCTTCTAAAACCATCTATTCCACCTTTACCTGTTCTAGAAGGTTTTCAATTTACTTTGTCCAGATTCATCAGAGGAATCACTATCTATTGCAGCTATAGTCTTAAGAAATGCATTTCTTAAATAATAAGACTTGAAAGTCAAAATTGCTCCTTGATAAGTAGGTTTCATAAAGGATATGTCAGCAGGCATGAAAACATTAATCTCATTGTATGTCTCCAACAGAACTCTTAGGTGACCAGATGAATACAGGTATGTCAAAGAAGTACATGAAAAATTTCCTCTCCTTAGGATTCAAAAGCATAGCTCTTAATGCAATGTACAGATGATATACTGTAGAATTGTAACCCTAAAACCTATATAATTTTAGTAACCAATGTCACCCCAATAAATTCAATAAAAATAATTAAATAAATTAAACTTTTTAGAAGCATACATCTTATGATTCACTCTTAGAATTACAAATTCTTATGTGGTTCTAAGACCACAGCCTCCCCCCATTAAAAGAAAGGAAGCCAAAATTGGGTAGGGGAAGAAAAAGTGGATGGTGCTGGAGAAATCTTATTTCAAAAATGACCCCTAAGAAGTTGGAAATACCTTGGCGTTTCTTTTTGTTACTGTGCATGTAAATGCACACATGAACAGAACTATTTTTGTACCTAAAAGACAATCTGAACTGTTGGTAGTACTAAAATGATTTGGAATAAAGACTTACTTTAAGCCACTGCCAAATAGATTAAATAACAGTGATATTATTTCACTTCTCCTACTTTTCCATGACTTGAACTCTTGCAAGTGCACCCCATCCAGCTCCATAATCACCTAGCAGATTGTTAAAGGGTGGTTTTTGATCGCTGCAGATGGTGCCACCTACAACCAGTTCCTCAATCCTTGTTTACTCTGTCAGTGGCCTTTGTCATGATCTTTTAACAGCTAATTTAGAGAAAAGAGGGAACCACCAGGCCTTTCTGTTCACAGTTCTCTCACACTCAGCAGCAGTGTTACATTCTCAGGGATACAATGGTGCAAGAGGGTGGGCAACTGCTGATTATGCCAACCCCATTTCCAAATTTTTATACAGAATATATTGTGAAGAGTGGAGATATTTGTGGCAAAAATGTATCAAGTTGATTACAACAAATACCTGCTTATCAAATACCCAGGGCTACAATAATTATTCATGTAAAGGCTAGCTTAATACTATAGAAAAACCTGTGAAGATAGCGCACAAGCTGAATTCAATTGAAATGTCTGAAAGTGGCTGTTATGTTTTTAGGCTATTGTTGTCTCTGTATGTGCTATGAATGAGTTATCAGACCTTTCATCACCTTTTCTTTACTCCTTTATGTAGCATGTAAATTTCAAAAATTTCTTGGTGAGTCCATGGGGTACTCTGAAGCCCTTTAAATATAATAAAGTCATTCAAATACACTTCATGAAATTAATGATAGTAATTTTTCTCCTCCTCCTCCTTCTCCTCCTCCTCCACCTCCTCCTACTCCTCCTCCTCCTCTGTCTTCTTGAGATGCTAGGAACATATTTTAGAGGAATCATGGGGAAACAGTAGCAAACCTACCTTCAAAAGTAAAACCATGTTTGACAACTTAGGAGGAAAAAGAAATGTTTGACTTTAGACATTAAATACAACTAAAGTGTTGTTCTCTGTCAAATTGCAGGTTTTACTCTACCTGTCTACACTAGCAGAGTAGTGGAAATTTTATGCGATTACTCTGATGATTCGACCTCTGTCTGATTTTTTTTCAGCTAATTGGAGAAAATGCATAGGCAATATGGCATAATGACTGGATAATTATGGGTGTTTGGTGCATCATTCCATCATGAGAGTACAATCCTTGATTATATTTCAACTATAAACTCTATTAGATGGTTCTAAAGTGATTGAGAGAAAAAAATAAAATTATTGAGAGAAAGTGAGAGGGAGAAATTAAGAAAGCGAGAAAGAAGGTGAGAAGATGTGAGTGAGAGGGAGAGAGAGAGAGAGAGGCCTAGGAAGATGTTATAAAGAACAACTTTTTTAAAAAGTGTTGGCATTTTTAAGATGTTATAAAACAATTTTTTTAAAAAGTGTTGGCATTTTTGTTTTCCTTTGAGATATCACCAAAAGAATTATAATAATTGGGCTTAGTTTTTTAAAAATAGATCTTATTGCCCTAACTGGTTTGGCTCAGTGGATAGAGCATCGGCCTGCAGACTGAAGGGTCCCAGGTTTGATTCCGGTCAAGGGCATGTACCTTGGTCGTGGGCACATCCCCAGTAGCGGGTGTGCAGGAGGCAGCTGGTCAATGTTTCTCTCTCATCGATGTTTCTAACTCTCTATTCCTCTCCCTTTCTCTCTGTGAAAAATCAATAAAATCTATTTTAAAAAATAAAAATATTATTTTTTTAAAAAATAAAAATAGACCTTATTGATTTTTTACAGAGAGGAAGGGAGAGTGATAGAGAGTTAGAAATGTCAGTGAGAGAGAAACATGGATCAGCTGCCTCCTGCACACCTGCTACTGAGGATGTGCTCACAACGAAGATACATGCCCTTGACTGGAATCAAACCTGGGACCCTTCAATCTGCAGGTGGACGCTCTAGTGATTGAGAGAAAAAAATAAAATTATTGAGAGAAAGTGAGAGGGAGAAATTAAGAAAGCGAGAAAGAAGGTGAGAAGACTATCTAGAGAGCCAAGCCGGTTAGGGTGGGCTTAGTGTTTTTAATGTTCTTATCAGAAATAGACTTTCTATGAAAATTTTGCTCATTATAAAATGAACACCTTGGAACTCCTTCACCAATTGGAGTTTAGTCTTTCTTGGAACTTAACATAGCTGAAAAGAAACAGAGGGATTTCATAAAGAAGACAGAACTAAGGTTAAAATATTCTTGATAAATATATTAAATATTCTATTTAAGTTTCAATAAATGTAAAGTCAAGTATTTAAGAATTCCTTAGAGTATAAAATTGAATAAATATCTAAAATTAATACTTTATTAATTTAATACATAGAATAAACACCTAAGAGAAAATGTTTATTAAAATCACCTTCAAGAATATATTAAACTTGTGATATGATACAGATAAATGTTTATTATACAGATATATTTGAATTCTATTTTAAACTGCACAGTCCAAATCCTAAAGCAATTCTGGCATTTGTCGATGATAAATCAGTAAAGTTTATCAGAAAAATAAAATTAGGCCAAAATTTTGTTCATGAAGCAAAAAGTGCATGACATTTTAACATATGACCATGAAGCTGGCCAAGTTTGGTTTCTTTTCATATTTGTTTTCTTGTCTTGCAGGATGTTGCTAAAATCTTGATCCAAGTTTTTCTTAGTTCTAATGGTATTTATTTGGGAAAAAAGGAGAACATAAACTATTCTATACCTAAAGGATATAAATGAATCATCCCTCCAAAATTTATAAGATGGAAAGAAGAATTTGTGGGGTGCACTCACCTCAATTTTTTTAACGTGACATGCTTTTTATATATACCACTTCTGCTCAAGCGAAAGTTAGAAAAATGACAATGACAACATAGGTCATGATAAGGAGACAGTCAATTGCTTGTCTAGACACTGTCTTTTATAACAATAAGCATTTTCAGATACCCAGGGAAAGCATAGCCCTTTTAGAAAGGTAACTAGATAGGTAATGTGCTCTTATATTACCAATAATTGGCCTCCCCTAACTGGCTCACCCATCACACTAGATATTACCTGCTCTTTCATAAGAGAAATTCAGAGAAAGGAGAAAAACTCTAGTTTTAATGAAGGTGATACAATGTTAGATACAATATGAATATGTTTCATATTCATTAACATGTTAGGTATTGAATGAATTTTTATAATGACCTATTTTTACAGATAATATAACTCTATAGGGATTAAACCATATTCACTCAGTTTTATCTCTTAGCATCCCGCTTTTATTCTTAGTTGTTGTGATTTCTTATGGGGTTTGCTGTCATTTATTTTTTCCTGTCTTCACTTTTATTATTAAGGAAGGGTATGATATGTATATATTTTTTAAAATGGGTCTCTTGCCCTTTTATTTTCTCCTCATTGCAAAGGTAAGCTTTGCTGGGACTGTGAGTAGATTTAGCTTGCAAAAGCATGCTGGAGCTAGCTAAATTTAAACTTCATCAGGTTACAATGCAAAAATATCATGACAAAAGAGTGTGTTTCATCTTGTCTTTTGATGAGCACAGCACAAAGTAGAAAATGTTCCCTTTTAACAGACTGCCAAATTTCTATACTGGAGCCCTAATTACACCCTTGCAGCGTGAAGGCTTGTCCATTTGCACAGTAGTCGAGAGCAAATTCTGCAGCACACTGGAGAGTTCGTGCTGAAAATGAATTAGGAGAAGGTAAATGACTTTTTTCTTTTAATGTTTTCCCCAAACATTTATTATAAAAATTTTCAAACATACAGCAAAGTTTGAAAGAATTTTCAGTGAACATCTTAATACCTTTCACCTGAATTCCACCATTAACATTTTACTACATTTTCTATAACACATAACTATCCCTCTACCATTTCTTTATCTGTACATCAATCCATCTTATTTTTGTGATGTGATGCATTTCAAAGTGAATTGCAGTACTGTTCCCCTAAATACCTCAGCCTGCTATAATGGTTCTGATGAAGAAAATGGATGCATTTCTTCCAACCAACTTTGAAAGAGCAATTTTAGAGAGGCGAATAAAGGTAGAGGAAATTATTTTCCAGGAACAAAGATATCAAGAAAAATAAGTTTTGAGACATCATACAAGGTCATTTTATAGAATGCTATTCTAGTCCTGCAGGAATTTAAATCAATATGCCTTTTTTTTTCTTTCAGTAGCATGAGAGAATTGTTCATCAGGTTTATATGACACTCTTTAGAATCAGCAACACATCGGTATTAACTTGGTAACAAGTGATGCTTAAAATATGAGAATTACTTGTGGGCTCTTTTGTACCACTAAACAGATACAGGACACTTATTTTCCTATTTGTTATTGAAACCACATAGTACAGATGAGATGACCTGAGCTTAGAATCAGATAGAAGTCATCCTTTTATTAGACTACTGGTTTGTTAAATGAGGGGCATTAAATGTGTAACAAAATAATTTCGGTACTCAGTCATCTATGCGTGTTATTGTGCTGCTCCCTAGCTATGTAATGACTTAACCTTACTTGGCAGATGATGGGTAAGTTACAGAGAAATGTTGGGGTGTGGAAAAGAAGTGAAGCAAGGAGTTCTGAACAGGAGGTGCTAGATTAATCCATTTAACAGGAGACCTTAAATTGGAAACAAAGATAAATTACAGAGAGCAGTCCTCAATCTGCCATATACATGAAATGAGAGATTATATTTTAGGATGCATGTTTCAGTGATTTAGGAAATGATAAGACATGGTAGGACAGTGCATATTGTAAGATGGCTGTAATGGGCAACCTTGGTGGCCAAGAGAAAAAGCCACACTACTATTGCCTGGGGGTGAAGGATGATTGAGGGTAGAAAACAACCATGGACACATAAGAGAGGTTGGTTGGGCCTGACCCAAGGGTTAGTTAAAGAAGAAAGACTTGAAATTCCACTGGGGTACACACACAAAAAAAATTGAGGGTTTTAGAAGGTGATAAAAGAAAACTGATGAGGATAGTTGAAGGTGAGGAGGGAAAAATGACTGCTGGATATAGAAGGAGATAGAGCAGTGGTTCTCAACCTTGGCTGCACATTAGAATCACCTGGGAATCTTTTTAAAATCCTGATTTCTGGGCCTCATCCTCTGGGCCAAATTTCTGTGGGAAGGAAATGAGATTTACTTTTAAAATTCTGGAATGAGGCCCAGAGGATGAGGCCCAGAAATCAGGATTTTAAAAAGATTCCCAGGTGATTCTAGTGTGCAGCCAAGGTTGAGAACCACTAAGATAGAGGGAGATACACACACACACACACACACACACACACACACACACACACACACCTTTTCCATAAAACACTGTGGAATGTGGGATACATTATACTCCAGAGTGAGGGCCCCTGATACCTTCTTTTGCCTAGAAATTTCTAACCATATTTATTGTGAATAGATGAGATGATATCCTTCAGTCAGTGTCCCTTAGTTTTCCCATCCATCTAGAGCTGTGTCCAGTGATATACTACATCCCATCAGGGGAAGCTAACACAGAGGGCCACCTAGAGAGAAAAGAAAGGGAAGTGCCTATCAATCATAGATTATTTTGGTTAAACAAGGAAACATCCCAAAATGAGAGGCCTGGAAGAATGTCAGTTTTCTAATATTATAGAAAGACTAAGTGATTTGCCTAAGTTCACATAGCAAGTTAACTGAAAACATTGGGCTTTATATTGACTTCTAGTTCACTATTGTTCAGGGGAAATGGGAGGAGAAGAAAAAGGGAGAAAAGAATGTGGGGGAAGAAGGGAGAGAAAGGAAAGAGGGAGAAGAGAGAAGAAGAAAAAAGAAAGATAGGGGTAAATATTTCCTAGCTCCCCAAAATATTTGTTTTCTTTCTTACCATTTAAATATAATTTAAATAATATTTTAAAGGTTAAATATAATTTGTTCTGAAGTCTATATGTATGCACTAAATACTTATTTTTTCCTGGTAAACTATATTTTACATGATGCACTCTAATTTGCCCAAGCTAACCACATATCTTGATTTGTAATTACTGTAAATGTCCTTGGTTCACCAACATTTACATTTTAAAAAATCCCAATATTTCAAATTGTCTATAAGTTCCAATATCATATCTTTACTTTCCCCATCTTGTGTCAGTTTTGGACATTCGCCCATCATCTGGACTAAAGCCATGGGAGAGGATGAATGCTCAGCTCACTGGGGATTTAAACTGTAAACCTCAGAGAGTGGTACAACACAAATACATGCATTGCCTTCTTCCCTTCCTTTCTCTCCTTTGGTCTATTATATATCTGAACATTCTAATAAGGAAAACTTTGGGAATTAGGGAATGAGCTCAAATGGGTAATTTAAATCCAAATTTCTGTGGGAAGGAAATGAGATTTACATTTAAAATTCTGGAAGATTCCTTCGGATTCCTAATATAATAGCTCTGTTTTGTCACCCAAAGACCACTGCAGTCCCCCTTTAGATACCCACTCTTCCTCTTTTTGCACCCTCTCCAGACACACATTAACTACTTGCTCACCAAATATTTTCTACTTTTCAATAGAAAATGTTTTAAAGTTATTATATATAAACTAGAGGCCCGATGCACCAAATTTGTGTAAGAGTAGGCCTTTCTTCCCCCGGCTGCTGGCACCAGCTTCTCTCTGGCAGCGCCTTCCCTTTGGCACCCGGGACCCAGGCTTCCCTCGCACCCCTGCTTCTTTGGGAGGTCATCCGGGTGGATGTCCAGTCTAATTGGCATATTACACTTTTATTATTATAGATGCATTTCTCTATTTTTTTTGTCTATTTGTTTTCCAAAATAGATGTCAGTGGTAATCTACATTACAGTCACCTTTGCTGGAACCCATCTATTGTGTACTTGATAATGGAAGAAATTTGAAATAGAATAGGTACAATCAATCAATAGTCAATACAGCCCACAGAGATTTTGAGGAAAAAAAAATTTCTACATTGTACATACTAAAAGGAAAAAAGGTCCTTTTTATACCCAGAAAGGAAGGATGCAGGAGATAATTAAGTGTAGAAGTTTTCTATTGGTTCTTTGCCAGAAGAGAGTTATATGAATGTTCTATTTATTTTCACATCATATATGAGATTTTCATATATATGTCCTCAAGGGGTGCAGCATTGTGAAAAAGTCAAAATGTTAATTAGAGGATGTATTTTTAGAAATAATAAATGATTGACAAAGAGGTTTTTTTCTTTGCTCTGTATCTTTCATAGTTTTGATATCATTCTCTCATTCATCCATCCTTGTTCCATTCATCTGTTTGTCCTTCCGTCATTTGTCCACCAATCCATTCATTTAGATAAAAGATAATACATCTGAAGCATGTGCTAGGGCTATGAAGAGGAATGAGACATTCCCAGCCCTTTGTGAGCTCATAGTATAATAAAACTCCCATTTGTCAGCTTAGGGTTCATTCCCAAGGGTTCATATAAGGCTGTCCCTAAAGCTAGAAGATAAACATTGCACCTCTGTCCAGGGCTTCAATTTCACTTTAAGGCTAAACTATTGGGAGATTTAATTTATAGATCATTTAATATTTTTATGGATTATGTAAACATAGATATTCTATAGAATAAAGACAAAATTTGTTTATATTTTAAAATGTTTAAGAGTCAAGGGGAACCCTGACAGACATTCTATGATTCTGCAGAAGGAATGGAAGTTTTGGTCAAAATTTCAGAAGCAAACAACAGTTCCAGGTATGCTGGAAAAGGCTGTGGGGTATGGTGCTGCCTGGGAAGGTGGAGTTAGCCTGGAAAGACCTTGAATTCTGTGCCAGAGGCTCCAGGAATTCACTATAATAAACCAACACAATAAAACTCCCAGAATGGTTTCGCTCATCTTGGTAAACTGATAGCAGGCATTATCTAAAGCTTGCTCAGACAGCAAAATAAACTGGATATTGTGTTATAGCCTATGAGTCAGAAAACCTCTCTTCTGTTTTCAGTAACCACTAACCATGTGAATGAACTTGTACAAGTACCATCAGAGACTCAGTCCCTAATCTACTTAAGAGAGTGAAAATGTCTGCCTATGTGTCCCACAGGTGATCATGCCTGTATGTCTGCCTCATAAATAGTCAGAAAACCACCCTTCTGACTACAGTAACCACTAACCATGTGTATGAACTTGTACAAGTACCTTAGCCTAGTCCCCTAACCTACTTAAGAGAGGGAAAACCATTTGCCTGTGAATCCCACAGCGATCACGCCCATGTGTATGCCTGGGTAAATAGTGAGTCCCAGACTCAGTCCCCTAACCTATTTAAGAGAGGGAAAACCATCTGCCTGTGAATCCCACAGCATCACGCCCATGTGTATGCCTGGGTAAATAGTGATGCATTGAACAATACACATATGTTTATTAATATGAGTCACCTCAACTGTGGAATGAAAGCACTCAATTAATATTTCCATAATTTTTTACAAGTGGGTTTCTAAGTCCTTCTTTTTTTAAAAACTTACAAAGCAGCCTTTAGTCAGAGGATTAAGAGTTTCTGACCTTTCAAGGTTGTTGTTTTTCTCTGTTTTTACTAATCTAAGCACAGCCTCCAGTGCAGTAATTCTGCAGGAGCTCAATAATTATCTCTTGCATGACTCAATTCCCATGGCCAGGTGCCCTCATCAAACCCTGTTTATCTCTTGCCCAAACAGTGCTACTTCCCGCTCTCTTTCTTCTTGTTGATTTTCAATGCCATGTCCAAAACACTTTGATCTTAAGCCCACTGGTCAAACTTGAGAGTATCTAGATGTTTCTACAAAGACACTCATCTGAGGGTTCTTGACCACTGTTTTCTTAATATTCTTTGACCCCATTCCCGTATCTCTTATTAGGTAAGTTTAACTCAAGTTTCTTTCATTTTTATCATTATTTGTTCATTCATTTATTCATACACCAAACATTACATGTGTCTTTTCATTGCACAGCAATAGACTCTGGGAAAGTGAAAAGGGAAATTGCAATTTTCATTCCTGACTTGAATGATCTTCTGAAAGGGTAAAACAAATAAACTTGTAGGAGATGTGAGTGAGGTAATTCAGGAGGGCTGGAATAAAAGCATGAACCAAGAGTTGTGGGGATTCTGGGCAGGCACTGAGTAACTCTGCCTAAGAGCCTCTGGCTTCACAAAAGGGGCGTCATTAAAGAATCTTGATGCACTCCAAGTTGTATGATTTCAGATGGATCACAACATTACAGACCATCCATAAAAAAGTAAGTGAAGAAATGAGTATATTGAAAAAAATTAGGAAGAAGAAAATAAAATGAAGGCAGAGTGAAATAAATCCATGAAAATATAGAGTGATGCCCTTACACTTATTAGAGATGGATCGCATACTTGAGCTAAAGCAAAGGGAAGAAATGTCTTCTCAAAAGAAACAGAGTGCTTAAGATAAACATAAACCAGAAACCCTCTCAGAAACCCTCCGCTCTTACTGGTTCTGAGAGACAATTCCTTGGTGCCCACAGACAGAGGATCCTTGTGAAACAAGACAATACTTTTGAACGCCATCACTACAGTCAACAGAACAGCAAGGTTCACAGGCTTATTCTCACAGCATTCCTTAATGGGGGTCAATGACACAACGTCCATTCCAAGTTGAGTGAAAGCAATTCTAAGTTGTCAAGTATACAACTAAGAACAATGAATACAATTTTTCCAGGTGGGGCTGGCATTTGGAGCTGACTTAACAAGAGGAACAATAGCAGAACATTGAGAAAGTGCCTGGAATGGAACCATGCAGAACTTGGCATAGCTGTAGCATTAGGTGTGTCTGGGAGCTCTGCTACCCGCAGGATAAAATCCAAACTTCCTAGCATAGCAAACAAGACCCATGATGAGCTGGTTGCCTATCTATGTTCCCTGACTTCAGCATTGCCACACCTTTTCTCCACCCTTGAACCATAAGATTCGATTTTAGTTCACTTTCTTATTTTTCATTCTCTAGATATCCTATGCTATTTCAAGTTTTGTTCAGGCAATCCCCTCAGCCTAAAATGCCATAATTGACCACACCTATCTCTGTCTACCAGGTCAATGTCTCTTTCCTCTTTTCATATCTCTGTGGGCTCTGTAAAAACCTTCCCAGGCTGAGTGTAACAGTCCTCATTTGGATTCCATGATGCCTTTTGTCTAGCTCTTCTACATCCTTCATTAGCTTTGTAATTCTACATGGATATCTTTGCTTCTTCTTTGGTCTGCAACAAAATACAATTTTTTTCTCATTCATTTTTATTTCTCTACCACCTGGCAGAGTGGCTTATGCAAATAGGCATCCGATGAATACATATTGAGTAAGGTAGAAAGGAAGGTGCATGAGGTGATAGGCAGGAGATGATACTGGAATAGCTGGCTGGAAGAAGATTGAAAAAGAACTCATACCAATGCTAATGATTTTGGACTTTTTCTAAATTTTTTTAAAAAACAATGTTATTTAATAGAAAATGGAGAACAATAGAAGGTGTTTACATGAGGGAGTTACTGGGGCAAGCCAGCATTTAGGAAGGGAAACTGGAAGCATTGGATGGGCAGACAGAGTCACAGGCAGACCAACTGATGCTTTATTACAATCTCCCTGGTATAAATTAGCGCACCCCTGAACCAAGACAGAGCAATAAGCCTGAGGGAACACTGGAGGTTAAAGTATCAATCCATGTAATCAGTGTTTTTCTGAAACTGTTTTAAAGAAACTGCCTGACATATAGTTTACCAGTTCAACAAGTTATGTTTCTGCTCATTATTTATTATTTTTAAATGGGGATATAACATACATAAAGGACACCAATTTTAAATATGTAATTCAATAAATTTAATATATGTATCAGCTGTAACTCTCACCCTGATTAAGAGAGATTACATTTCTAGCATATCAGAGGGTTCTGCATGTCCCCTCCTAGTCACTATCACTCCCCAAAGGTGGCTGCTATTCTGACTTTTATCACCATTGATTAGTTTTGCAAGTTCTTGAACTTTATGTAATTAGAGTTGTACAGTACTCATTCCTTTGTGTCTGTTATCGTGTGTGATTATAGTTCATTTTCATTGATGCATAGTAGTCCATTTTATGAGTACATACAAATGTTAATCCATCCTGTTGAAGGATATTTGGGTTGCTTTCAATTTGGTGCTATTATGAATAAAGTTTCATTACTTTTAATACCTTAAATTGTTTCCAATTGAGATCTGCATTGACTATAAAAGGCTGCTATATTGCAAAAAGCCTTAGGCTTGGAGTCCAGCCCTGTCTCTGACAGTTATTAGCTTTATAACATGGGCAATTTATTTCCCAACTCTGTCTCCATTATATTTTTTTTTTGTAAAATTAAGATAACTCTCTGAACTCACCAGATCTTGAAAACCATGTCAGGCCTGACCTAGTAAATGGAATTGAATCTGATTCATTCGCTATTGCAGCCTCCTAACCTGGTGTACATTAAATGCCCCCAAATTGTTGAATAAGTAAATGAAAGTTAATAATAGTTGGTAATTTCACCCTTAATCTTTCTTGTATAAACAATAATCCGTCTTAGTAGACTTTTTAGTCATATAGTAAACCATTATGAGACTCATGGATAAGTGATTAAAATATGCGTAGTATACAAGCCTGTTCTAGAGGCTCCTATGTTTATTTTAGCTGAAATTTGCAATGTAGACATTACCCAATTGTTACTGTTTTCTTGGTCATTGTTTCCTTAACGTGACATTCTACAAATGGAGGAACTGTTGTTTGGCCAGGCTCTGTGCCCCATGGAGGCATGGCGCACCACTGAGACCTGATTGAGAGCAGATGTTACATCCCCTGTGTTGCTTTTAAGGGCCACTTAAATCTCCACTTTTTCCAAGTACACTTAGTTTTTTTTATTCACTGTGTAATATTTATCCAATATATGCATTAGTTTTTAATATTAGCTAATTTGTGATTATATCTTTCAGAAGTACAGTTACTGGGATCTTTGCTTAGAAGCTTCTGGGGAGAAAACCTGTTTTGGGTTATCTACTGAGTGCCAAAACAACTATTGACTGAGTGAAAAATTAAACCAGCCAGTCATTTTAGCTTTGTAGTATGGAAACAACTGGTTTGACTGCTATAGACATATTGACAGCTTTTGTGTTTTTTTGTTTGTTTTAAAGAGGTGCTGAGTCTGAATGCACTAATTTTTACACAATGGGTTAGCCAAAGGGGAAATTTTATGATGATGAACAATGACAATTTATTAAATTTGGTTACCTTTTCTTCTGATATCTGTGACCTACAAGCTAATGAATTGTGAGGCTCTTATGAATGGTTAAGGGGGCCATTCAGCTTCCTCTACTGAGCACCAGACTCTTCTCTCCAAATTTCAGTTGGGCACCTCCCCTTGGGCATTCTAAAGGACATAAAAATTCTACTCATCAGTAAAAAGCTTATTCTTTTTCTTTCTAAATGTATCCCATCCCTGTTAGTCTCTTTATGGTGACTGAAAATAGCCAGTTATACAAACTATAGAGTCCTCTCTTCTACAATCACCCCAGCCATACCAAGGGGAGGACATATTAAATCCATCACTCAATTCTCTAGTGCCCACCTCTCCATCTTCTTATGTAATCCTTTGTCTTGTCATTCCCTTCCACTATAATATCAGGTACTTAGAATTATTCTCCTGTAGCGTCATCTTTTGGCTTCTCTATTTCCAAAATAAACCACCTACTACTCTTCCCACGCCTTTTCCCCCCAAAGTGATTTAACTGGAATTCACGTTAAACAATGCCACATTCTTTTTAAAATCTTTCATTGTCTTGTTGAAGTGTTCAGGGAATATTTAAAGCTTCATTCATTGGCAGGCAAGGTCTTGCACATAGTGGCTCTGGCTGTGTTCCAGGTTTGGCTCCACCCCTCACTGGCATGTGTTTATCATTCAATAAAACAGAAATACTCAAACATATCATGCTTTCTGTGTGATTGTGTTTTAGTTTTCCTTTTAACACTAACATATCCTATATAATAAAAGGCTAATATGCAAATCAACCATGGGGAGTGGGCCTAAGCCATCAGTCAGACATCTCCCAAGGGCTCCCAGACTGCTAGAGGGAGCAGGCTGGGCTGAGGGACACCCCCTGTTTCGTGCAAGGGGTCTCTAGTCTTATATATGAACACAGACTCCTTATGCAAGTTACAAATATCTTAAATTATGTAAGGCCTAATATGGAAAGTTCTCCCTCACTCCTTTCCTCAATGCCATGTTGTTTTAAACCTCTGTATCTATACATACTCCTCTCTCCCTCTAGGAGGCTATCTTTTTATATTTTCTAAAAAACTCCATCACATCCTTCAAAACTGAGCTGGGACACTGACTGCTCTAAGAACCCTTTTCTTACCCCTCCAGAAAATAAATATGCTGCTCTGGGCTTGCATTTTCACCTGTACAATCCTGACTAGTAGCATTTCCATTTGTTTTGTAATTATCCATCTCCTTGTTTTTCTCCCCAGCCAGAAGGTAGACTCCTTAAAGGATGGAAAAGCTATTTTACTTGACTTTGTACCCAAAAATCATGCTCAGTAAATATTTGTTGAAAGAATGAATGAGCAAATTGTTTAACTTTTCATCGTGCTTATTTGAAGTATGTGGCAGGAAATAGCCAAAGAGAAAAGGACTTTTGAGTAATGGAAAACAATCTTTTCTGCACTGATAAGCTCAGAACATTTTCTTTCTAACCCAAAGTCATAGAGATATAAAAACCTTTCCAATAGCAGAAACACACAACAGAAAACACAGTGATTTAAAGAATGTAAGTCAGTAGTGGCTTTTCTGTGTGGATTAATGAGCTAGCAATTTGGAGAAGCAACACATTATTAAATTTTATGTATTACTCTTCTGTGTAGCCTATATATCCAGGTTTGAACTCTGAAGCTTACATATAAAGACTTTGAGATATCTCTGCAATGAGAATATCACATTAAGTGCCAGATGCAGTCTTGGCTTGGACTGGTGTGGGATGCTAAGAGTCAAAGTCATCAGGAGATAAAAAGAAAAGAAGACCTAGGAATAGACCAAGGTGCCACCAAGAGCACCCCTGTCTATGGGTTTTAATAAAGTCCTTAAATCACTACAGTAAAGCGTGGAATCAGAACAAATAATTTCTGAATATTCTTTGTAAGTTGCTAAACCTATTTGTGTTTAAGTTGCCTTAGTTATAACATGTAAAAAATTTTCATAATGTAAAGTTACGCTTTACAAATAATATTTTGGTTGCCCTTTTCTAAAAAAGTATTAGGTTTATTAGGGTGACATGGTTAATTAAACTATATAGATTTCATGTTTACAATTCTATAATACATCATCCGTATATTGTATTGTGTGTTTTCCATGCAAAGTCAAGTCTCCTTCTGTCACCATGTATTTGTCACCCACTTCTCCCTTCATCTTTCCCCCATTTCCTTTCCCCTCTGGTAATCACTATACTATTGCCTGTATCTATGAGTATTTTTGTTTGTCAGTTTTGTTTTTCCATTTGTTATTTTCTGTATTATATCACACATATGAGTGAAATCATATGGTTCTTGCCTTTTCCATCTGACTATTTCACTTAGCATAATACTCTTGAGATCCACCCATGTTGTTACAAATGCTGGTATTTCATCTTTTCTTATGAATATAATTCCATTGTTTTTATAAGGTCTCAAGTTAATAAAATCCCAAGGCATTATCAGAGTGACATTTGAGGCAAATAGTTACAAATAATGTTGTCTTGCTCTGCTGGTAACCTGATTGGGTAGCATAACCAAGTAGTCCCAATATAGGCCCATTTTTTTGTCTACACAATACATTATTCAAAATGGAAAACTATGCTAGTAAAATGCTCTGTGTGTTTCTATATGGCAACACATAAATGGTCCTTTATTTTCAACATGTATTATTTTCTTAACTGAATAAAATCTGGTGATTATATATACTGTAATAGTATATTCTAATGTAATGAAAAGTAAAACAAACAAACAAATAAACAAAAAACAGAGTGCAGAAGCAAGCAGTGCTGGGAATAAGTGATCAGAAAGTTGGGATGAATTGTTTTGTAGATTGTGTTTAAATTGGGTCCAGGACTGTTGGACATAAAGCAGGATTGGATAATGCTATCAATAACATTTCACAAAGTAGTTGGAACCATAAAAGTTTTCATAGAGTACTCAATACAAAATAGTAGCTTTTAAGGAAAAATAAATATCAAAATATTAATGAAAGTGAGAGAATTTAAAGAAGGAATTTGGGAATTGCACCTGTATATTTCATTTATTTGAGGATGCTAATTTAAAAGCTTATGCACTGAAAGTATAAATGAAAGTTAATTGATTTCTGCCCAACCGGTGTGAATCAGTGGTTGAGCATTCACCTATGAACCAGGAGGACACGGTTCAATTCCTGGTCAGGGCACATACCCGGGTTGCTGGCTTGATCCCCCGTGTGGAACATGCAGGAGGCAGCCAATTAATGATTCTCTCTCATCATTGATGTTTCTCTCTATTTCCCTTCCTCTCTGAAATCAATAAAAATATATTTTAAAAAAGAAACTTAATTGATTTCCATGGAAATATATTAGCAAGACAAAATTATTGAAATAAAAATATAAATAATGTAGTCACTTGCCTATGACCCGTAGGAATTATTTTAAATGTAACATCTTATAAAAATCGAGGTATATAAAACTTATTTCAGTTTTCTGAGTGAAAGAAATAGTCTCTATTTATCTTCTCCATTTCTTTCTCATTTATCCAGTGCTTAAATTGCCACCATCTTCTTCTAACCTCCACAGAGCCAGGGAAATCATTTTTTCTCACACTCATCAGGGGCCTCTCCTCTGCCAAACTTCAATGCAGTCTTTTTAGTCCTCTTATCAAGTGACCTACCCATGGTATTGGATACAGCTGACATTAGTCAACTTGAAAATTTATCTTTTATCTTCTCTTAACTTCTCTGAGGTCATTCTTGCTGTGTGTGTGTGTGTGTGTGTGTGTGTGTGTGTGTGTGTGGTCATTGGTTTTCTCAAACTACTTATTTCCACTCTCTCTCACCAGCTTTTTCACCTCAAACTGGACCTTGTAGTTTTATGTAGCCTAGATTCCTTATCAGTTCCCTTTCACTATCACCCCAGGCTCTTTGAGAATATAGTCACCCAAGACTTTACCCATCAATCATATATCAGTGACACCCAAAGCTTTGTGTTTTCCCTTACTTTCTTCCTGTCTTCTATTCGGATATGTTCTGCCTAATTCTCAGATTCTCTACATGAACACCTCATTGTCTTCTTAAAATTAAAACATTTTCCCCAGCCTAGATTCTTCTTTTTCTCATTTGTTTCTCTTGAGAAATAGCTTCATAGTCCACACAGTTTCTTAGGTCAGCTAACTTCTGTTCATTCTTTATTCTTCCTTCTCTAGCACCAACATGGTCACAGAGTTCTATCTATGTCACATTCTAAGGTTTGCTTTTAAATAGATCTTCTTCTCTTTATCTCCCTGCCAGTATTTTAGCTCAGGCCTGCTGTCTCTCTTACTTGCACTAGTTTCTACAGGTCACTTAGAATCATCTCCTTCTTTGTGATTTTCCCATCTTCTAACTCTCCCTCTGTCCACTTTTTCTCAACTTGTCCAGAGTAATTGTGCAGAAATGCATTCAGGATCACATCACTCCACAGATTTAGATACTAAAAGGGGTCCCAATTACTCTGTAAGTTAAAGTCCAAATCGCTCAGCTGTGCAAAAATAAAAACAAACAACAAATTAGTTCACCTTTCATTTTCCTCCAACCCACCTTACTACACATACATTACTATTCTCTTCCCCACCCCCTATTGCCCAGCATATTCCTTGTCTTGTGTTTCTTCCTCTGGCTTGTTGCCTTTCCACCCATTCACTTCCTGGTGAAACCTTTCTCTAAGATACAACTCAAGCATTTCTTTCTTTAAGAAAACTTTCTTGTGGGTAACCTTATCTTGGCTGTCTCCTGATCTTGTGCACATGCTCCTATCATAGCACTTACCAGACAGATGGTATTGTGACCATCTGTCTACCACCCGTTTTTCCCATTAGGCAGAGAGCTTAACATTTTTTCAGATGTGACACATTTCACAGATGACATTCAATAGTGCAACACATTTCCACCAGTATTCCCAATGAGGTGGCTATTACTCCACCACTTATTTCCTCGCAGTCAAGAAAGCATATTCTAATAACACTGAAAGTGAGAGACAATAATGACCGTGGTTCTATCCATTCACACATCCATATAAATTTATTTATATTTCAAAATTTACTTAGAAGTCTTATTCTGGATTTAGACTTCTCAGATTTATATTCTGGCTTTCTCACTTACTGCCCCAAATCCAAAATGAATGATCTAATCCTAGAATTCCCAGTTTCTTTCTCCATAAAACAAGAATTATAATAGTCAAAAGGAATCTTGCGTAAATTTTAAAGCATGAAATGAACTCAATCATGCATATCATGCATGGTAGTGGGTACATGAAGTGTTCCCAGTAAATCTTAGCTATTATTATTATCATTATTACTACCATTTGATACAAGTTAATTGATTTCTCCTCAGTGGATTCTAGTACCTCACTTTTATGTTCCTGCTGCAGACTCTGACTTCACGTAAGCACTTCTATGAAGAAACAGAAATAGTCATCCCTGAGACTACTCTGAACTTAGTTATTCATGAAATTGGAAAAATGATGCACATGACATTGGGCAAAATAGAAAAAATAGCACTAGTCAGGAGCATCACATACATATAATAGTCACTCAAGCGTTTGTTCCCTTCCCCTAGTCAAACCCACCAGCCTGGGGTGAAGGACAGGGCAGAGCTCTTCAAATTTTCTAGGGCAGCACTGTGATGAGATCAGCTTTTTTCAGTTAGACAAAGAGAAAAGCACTTCACTAAGAGAACACTGAAAAGAAAGAAACACGCCTGATGATTGGAAAGGAAATTCTTTAAGTGTGAATTGCTCCGAGTACAATATAAACCTTGTCAGTTATGGCATTCCAGCTGTTGTTTTATTGCCTTTAATTTCCCATTAGTGGTTCAATGTCTGGGAAAGGTATCCGGCCTCCAGGAGGGGACTAAGGTCGGAACTGTTGTTCCTGTCTCTGCCAACATTTTGAATAGTGTTTAAAAGAAGCCGTTCAAAAGATCATCTTTGGTCTAATTCTTCTAAGAAGTGTTTGTGACTAAAATAAGCTCTTTTAGTGCCCTCTCTGCCTCTCCTATGTCTCTGCCTCTACTCTCCTCCTACCTCAACTAGGAAACAAATGCTGGGATAAGACAAAGGAATCATTATAATATAGTATTATGGACGTAACCATTTATTACCTGGGGGAAGGGCATGGAGCGTGTTGACAGTGGAGGGTGGGCTTGGTCTGTTCATCTGAACTCTTCTGCTTAATGGATTAAATGCTTTATGAGCATCTGCTGCCAAAAAGAACCATGTTCCAATTGGGCAAACTCTGATTCTAGCCTTTACCCAACAGATTACTAGGTATCTTGCTGGGGGAATTCAGTTTGTTTACTAACATAATAGTGTAAGGTATTTCCTTCTCAATCATCATAAAGATTACAGGGTCTGGATTTCACACTACTTGTAAACCATGAAACAGTGAAAATGAGCATTTAAACTAAAATAGATTAGATAGATTAGATAGATAGATAGATAGATAGATAGATAGATAGATAGATAGATAATGGATAATTTGGGGGCCCATAGTTAAATACCTTTAATTTATAATACACACTAATTCCCACAGTACCAATGTGAAGCATATAATAATACCAGTTTCCATTTGAGATCAGGGTTCAAATATTTGGAGAAATGGAGCATATATAACTTTTAACTGGAAAGAATAGACTTTGTAACCACATTTAGTTAAATAAAATCTTTTTGAACAAGCCCATGCTATTTTGTCTGTCCAATTTTTCCAAAAAGAAGAAGGTACAATTGTTTTCTTTTCTGAACCTAAGAAAGAGTCTGCACTGCTAAGGAACTTTAGGCAGTAATAGGCATATCTATTCTCTGTCATGTTCCTTATGAGGCTGGGTCTTCAAGTCTGAATTTATCATTGTTTAGTGTGTGAGTCCAGAGGCAGTCATCTATGAAGCCTTGTAAGACTGAGCTACGATTCATTATTATTGGTACCTCCTCCCATCAAAGACACTGAGATTTCTATAGAAAAGGCCAAAAAGACTCTCTTCTTCATGTGCCTAATTTTCAAGTCTTTCTGTGAAGTTTCTGGGGGTCCGGTAATGAAATGCAAGTGTATTCCTCTGACAGCCAAATACGAAGGTTACAAACATTTGGTTAGAATATTCAGCACTTACAAATGCTAACCTTGTAATAGTGGTGTTCTTATTATTCCAAACCCTGGAGTCAGGATTTCCTGGCCCTAAGCACTAATATGAGCCATATTTCTTCTGTTTAACCACAGACACAATGGTCACCTTAAAGGGCCTAAGGGTTAAATCAACTTGCAGTACAGAGATCTAATGTATACATGAATACACACAATAGCAATTAATACCTGAAGGTCATTTGAATTCCATGAAAAGTTTTATTTGAAGCACTGGTTAAAAAATAATCATTTGCCAGCTTCTGGTCATGGCCTACATTTGAGAGAAGCAGTGAACAACTATTAGTTAGAATATCTTGTTTTCTATTAAGCAATAAGCAAATGTTGATCCTGTATGTACTGCTTACCCCTACTTAATGCTACACATTTCCAGTTAATGGATGGGTTATTATGGTGTTTTATTTTTTAATCTATAATTTATACTCATGATATTTCTTTATAATCTCATTCCCCAGTTGGCTTTTTAAAAATAATATACAAACAGTTACATTTTTGGCAATATTTACTCCATACTGTTATATAGCAGATATCAAAACACTGCAGTTTTTCAGAGATTACTGTTATGTATGGCTCCCATAGCAGACTTGAGGCAGATGGTGGTACAGAAGGGTTGGAAGACCTTGCCTCCCATGTTCTCAAAACACAAAGCAAAGCAAGCTTTACTTTGCCAAAGCCTGGCAATATTTGGCCCCCAATAAAGTTGGACCTTGTCTTTCTGTTTCTCCATTTTTTACCCACCTTCTGCGTGGAGACCATGTCTGTCTTAGTCACCGTGCTGTTATGCAAATTCTGCCAATACAGACATGTGTCCATGGCTCAAAACTTTGAATCAGGCATGATAGAAACTCCATGACATCCTCTTTCTCTCAGTCAGAGCCAAAGTCATTGAGAGCACCTCAACATTATGGCTTCAAGATTTTTCCCAAGATGGAAATTCTAAAATTATCTTCATCAATAATTTTTTCTGATTGGTAACCTATCTGAGAATTTTCTTTTGTACCTAACTGATAATTATGTCGACGAGATAGATAATTATTGAGTTATATAAAAATTGAGTCATCCAAGTTGTTGGCTCCTGTGAGTCTAATCATCTTCTAGCATGGAATTTTAAGGGCACGATAAAATATCTATCAGTTCCAAAATAGAGTATTCTGTCTTGATATAGTCATTGCTACTTTCAGAATTATAATCAAGGCATAGCACTTTATAGAAGCAAACCTCATGGTGGTTATTGCAATAGAAATATGAGTAGAACATTTTATTTATAAATGTTTAGTGGCATTGTCCTTGCATCAGCCTTTTTTAATTTATAGTTTATGTTTAATACTATTTTGTATTTATCTCAAGTTTACAGCATGATGATTAGACCATCGTATACTTTACAAAGTGTGAGTAGATTGAGTCGATTAGATTTGGTCACCAATGAAGGTGGGGATGAGGAAGCATTCTGGGCGAAATCCCAGATTTCTGATGAGGATGGTTGGCATTTCCATTGGAAAGGGAATACAGCAGAATGACCAAGTTTGCAGGAAAAGGTGAGCTAGAAGGAGGGCATATTGAATTAGAAGTATGAGTGAAATTTCCAGGAAAATTTATTTGAAGACTTTGGATTATAGGGATCTGGAGATGGACTGAGGCCAGGAAGACAAATACGGGAGTCACTGGCACCAAAGTGTCAAGTCACTCCATAAAAGTCATTACCCGGTGAACATTTGGATAATGATAAGAGTGTGTGCCCATGTTGGAAACTGAGAATGCAGGCATTTAAGGAGGAAGAGTAATTATCAAAAGAAGGAATAGTTAAAGATATGTAAAGAGAACTAAGAGTGGGGGCAAGGGAGAGGAGTTATGGAAAATAACAGAGGAGAGACTATAAGCTATACAATTATGAAATTATAGGGAAATGATTATGTGGAAGGGAGAGAGAAAGAGAGAGAGAGAGAGAGAGAGAGAGAGAGAGAGAGAGAGAGAGAGAGAGAGAGAGAGAGAGAGAGAGAGAGAGAGAGAGAGAGAGAGAGAGAGAGAGAGAGAGAGAGAGAGAGAGAGAGAGAGAGAGAGAGAGAGAGAGAGAGAGAGAGAGAGAGAGAGAGAGAGAGAGAGAGAGAGAAGAAGAAGAAGAAGAAGGAGGAGGAGGAGGAGGAGGAGGAGGAAAATGGCTTTCTTCTTTGTTGATTTTTTTTCTTCAATGAAAAATACAGGCTGGATGCATATGTTGAAGTGACAATGACAGGGAAGTACTGCATGAGCAAGAATAGAGAGACTAGAGGGAACATACTCACATTTGAATTTGGAACCTGATGTGTGTGAAAGAGGGTGTTAAAAGATGAAGTCAGCATATAGTTCTGTAAGGAGCTTGAACTGTATCACAAAGGCAACATCAAAGCATTTCAAGGAGGGCACAGATAATTTCAGGATTGTGTTTTAGAAAGACCATTCTGACAGCTGTGTGGAGGAAGGTTGGACAAGTGCCAGTCTAGGGAAGGAGATCAGTCAAGAGGTTGGTGAAATCTTGGCCGGAGAGGATAGACTCTTCATAAGGGTATATGAAGTGGGAACCAACCCATGACGCTTGCAGAGATTCAGTTATCTGTCTTTGATAAAGTGTTGCTTCTGCACATATCCCGATGTTTCTAATAATAGCCATCAGTGTGAACAACCAGCCACTTGTCTAAATTAGCTCAGAAGGTGACACACTCTGTTGAAAATTTGCATGATTATCCTTGGCCTTCAAAGGGAAATATTTCTATGCTCCACTTCACCATAGTCACAGCTCTTGTCTTGAAGAAGGGTTTTGGTTCCAAGGCTAGATCTTTGCTCAGCTCTAGGGAATGTCACCCACAGAAGGACTGCAGCACACAGCTTCTGGTTCTTTCTTTTCCTTATTCTTCATATACTAAAAATTATAGTTTCTTGTACTCCTTCTTTCTCTCATCATGGGTTCAGTTTACCTATATTTTAAAGCAGTGGTTCTTAACCAAGGGTGATTTCCTACTTGGAGGACATTTGGCAATGCCTAGGAAGAGGTTGTTATTGGCACCTGTGGGAAGAGAGCAAGAATGCTGCTAAATATCCTATTATGCACAGGATAGTGCCCACAAACAAAGAATTATCTGGTTGAAAATGTCAATAGTGCCAAGGTTGAGAAATTCTGCTTTAAAAGACTAGGATTTTTTAAAAATTTATTTTTCCCTTGCTCTAACCAGTTTGGCTCAGTGGATAGAGCGTCGGACTGTGGACTCAAGGGTCCCAGGTTCGATTCTGGTCAAGGGCATGTACCTTGGTTGCAGGCACATACCCAGTAGGGAGTGTGCAGGAGGCAGCTGATCAATGTTTCTCTCTCATTGATGTTTCTAACTCTCTATCCCTCTCCCTTCCTCTCTGTAAAAAATCAATAAAATATATTAAAAGAATTTATTTTTCCCATCACCATTTATTTCCTCTATGCCCTCTACCATCACCACCCATCACCATTCACCCCCCATCACCATTCACCCCCCAAATCACCATCTGGTTGTACAAGTCCATGGGTTCTCTCCCTTTGAGTATATTTTTCTTAAATATGAGCTTTTTGTTTCATCACTTATTATTTAAAAAAATCTACTTTTCAAGTTCTCTACTTCTAGCCACCTATGAAGCTACTATACAGTGAAATGGAAAATTGAATAAATTGTTTGGTTATGGAAAACCAACTTTCTAAAATAATTTTTACTCAATTGTTAAATACTAGAGGCCCGGTGAACTAAACTCGTGCACTGGGGTGTGTCCCTCAGCCCAGCCTGCACCCTCTCCAATCTGGGACCCCTCGGGGGATGTCTGACTGCCTAAACCAGCAGTAGGACACCCCTCTCACAATTGGGGACTGGTGGCTCCCAACCGCTCACCTGCTTGCCTGCCTGATCACCCCTAACCACTCCCCTGACAGCCTGAGCGATGCCTAACTGCTCCCCTGCCAGCCCAATTGCCCTCAACTGCCCTCTCCTCCCCTGTCTGTGCCTGATTGCCCCTAACTACTTCCTCCTGCCAGCCTGATCACCCTCAACTGCCCTCCTCTGCTGGCCTGGTTGCCCCCAACTGCCTCCCCTGCTGGCCTGGTTGCCCCCAACTGCCTCCCCTGCTGGCCTGGTTGCCCACAACTGCCCTCCCCTGCTGGCCTCGTTGCCCACAGCTGCTCTCCCCTGGTGGTCATCTTGCTTGTGGTGGCCATCTTGTGCTCACATGGGGGTGGCCATCTTCTGTGAGAGTGTGATGGTCAATTTGCATATTACCTCTTTATTATATAAGATTACTCAAATCTATATCTTTTTAAATTTAATGGTTCAAATTATGCTGATAGGTGCTAAAATCTCCTTTGTATTTGGATCTTGAGCCATGAATACATAATTAAAATGAAACATGCAGATAGGTTGCCTTATCAGATTTTGGCCTGAAATATTAGTATTTTTCAAGTGCTCTGTAAAATTTTTAATCCATATTCTCAAGTTCTGGTGAATCATAGAGGATAAATGTTTTCCATTGGAATAGAATGCTATTGCCAATGCCCTCAGCTTTCTCTGTGTACACTGAGATTTAAGCAAAAAGTTTGGGACACTGGCTATCTTGAAAAATAGCTATTAACTACTAGCTTCTCTCTAGGATATTACCTTCACTTCCTTTAACTTGCTGAGGAAATAGATTATATTTATTTTACAATTCTTTCTTCCAATATATTTTAAGGAAAGAGCAAATTCCTGCAGAGTGCAATAGATATATGCCTTTATAAGGTAGGGGATAATTTACACATCTCACAATTACCAGAAATGTACTAGATAATCTGTCTTTTTAGCTAAGTTTCACTTAATTTTTGCCACATTTTGACTTCCATTTTCTCCCAGCATTTCTTTATGTTGTTCAAAACAAAAGCATTTCATTTATCATCAAATAAAACATATGTTAATAAGGCAGATATTTAAGCATTTAACAATTAAAGCAAATAGTTGAAAAGGAATTCTCGGAGAAAGTTAGGTCTACACTGAAATAAACCAACTTCTTAGAATTAGCATAAAGAACAACCCATCACATAAGAAGCCTAGAGTGTCATCCTGGGCTGGAGTCTGAGCTAACTGTTCTTTCTTTTGGCAGTGATGATGGAACTCCCTTTTCTAAGTTGCATCTAAATATCATGTTGGAGTTTCTAGAAGGATACACTGGCATCATACTTTTCCTTTTGACTTTGGGTAGAATTACAAATGAGAAGTAAATCCTAAAGATGCTAAAACAATTCATCTAGTGTTAAAACATTTTAAAATTAAGTGAAAATTCAGTATAATTTCAGATAAACCTCTTGCTGTTGTGTTATTGTTTGTTTTTTTAAACACAGTTTTAATCTTTGCATGGTTATATGACTTGAAAATACAAGGAGTCTGGCCATTTAGATAATAGTCTGCATTGTTAAGTATCATCTTCTCTGAGTTTCTGTAATAATCCATGCATATACCTGTCATGTCATTTATCACATTGAGTTTGAATTATTTTTTATGTGACTATCTCCCCCACTGGACTGCAGGACCTTGAGCTAAGAACTAAATGCTAATTTGTCATTTTATTCCCAGTGTCTAGAGTAGACCAACTATAAAAATGAACAAATGAATAGATAGCTAGATGGATAGATGGAGGTGTAGCACTGAATGAGTGCACTGAGAATAGGTTAAAGGCAATAGTGACTTTGACCCAGAATGCCTGTAGCATATATTATTAATGGATTTTTAGTGGAAAAATATTTAAAAGCTTCAGGGTAAAATATGTTTAGGGAATTCTGGGTTTGTTTCTTATAAACGAAAAGACTTCCATAGGCACTGTGAAATTTTGAGGCAGAATAGGATGTATAACATTTCAGAAATTTATTTGAGCAAAGAATACATTGTATCTTTTCCAGAAATGACATTCAGTGAAACACACTACATTTAAAAGGAAGCTCAGAGCTATTGGTGAGAAAAAAAAAGAGAAAAGAGAAACATGAAAGGAGGTGAGATTTTTTGATACTTAACTCTCAGAGTGAGTAGTAGAGATTAGTGAAAAAGATAAATTTTCTTAGCTCTAAAATGGGTTGAGCTCAAGGTTATAGCAAGAAAACAAAAAGAAAGAACACAGGTTAGGGCTCATAATCTAAGCAAGTGGGAAGATATTCAATTGTACTTGCACTTTTTTCTCATTATTTTCTTTTCATAGTTATCTATATGAAAGTGGATTTAGCCACATTTTGTGTGGCCTAACCAATGCCCTAAATAAGGTACCTGCCCTCCTAACCATAACCCTCTATGCTCTCATCTCTTAAGGCTCCTTGCCTCTCTGTTTCCACTCAAGTCACAGGAGTCTTTGCTGTCCTTCAAACATGCTGAATACACTTTGGCCTCAAGGTCCTTGTGTCATCTTTTCCCTATGTCTGAAAAACTGTTCCCCAAAGACCCCTTCTTACTCAGCTCCCCAATGACACCTCCTCAAGGATTTCTTCTCCATCTAAAATATTCTGCCTCTTTTTTCTTAATCTTTTTAATTTTTCTTCTTGGTGCTAACCACTGCCTGACATATGACATACCTGTGTGTGGTTTATTTTCCTTCATTGGAACATAAACTTAGTAAAACACTTTGCCAGATGTTAAGGATCCAATGGTAAATAAGCTGGATATGGTCCTTGCCCTTAGGGGGCTTCCAGACTCTGATGAACATAGGTCCCTGTCCTGTGCTCCCTAACAGAGACTCTGTAGCATTTATGACAAAGTAATAATAACAAAGGAAGTTCAGCAATGCTAAATTTTCTATAAGTTTGCTAAAGGTGTGAGAAAATCCTGGTCATAGAACTACTTCACAATGTTATTGAAAATTTAATATAATGATATATATATACACCAGCTCTTTGCAAAAGGTAAAATACTACAGGATTATATATAATTATTAGTGTTTCACCAACACTTACTTTTCATCTAAGTTTATATTTCTGAGCCAAATGAATAAAATAGACACATCTTTCAAAGGTGCAAATTGTCCCCAGGCATAAATTTGATACATTCAGAAACCCATTTGCAATTTCAGGCTCACCAACTTCTAGAATTCTAATGCAGGAAGGGACCTTAGAGATCACCTAGTGCAACCCCCTCACTTTGGTATTTATGCTATGGCACTAATTATTGCAATCTACCGCAGTAAACAGTGGTCGAGAGGCATTAAAAGACCCAGAGGAGTACTCCATGAACTTGGCCTCTAATTGGCAGTTACAACTCAACCTTGGCATAGAGAAGGGATTTTTTTTCCCTTTTTCTATGAACAAATAACCTTGGTGTAAATAGTGTGTCTTTTCAAACTGAAGAGTGAGACAGGAAGGAGAAATTAACATTAGGAATTGTTGAATTGAACTCATCTTTCTTTGCTGAAGTACATTTTGTTGTTTGGAGGGAATTAACTACTGAAAATTGTTCATTACCAGGTTCTGAACCATTTTAATGTCAATATTCTGGTGTGAAAATTCAATGGACTTCAGGATCTAATTGAACATTAAAGCCAAAAATAGTTCAATGATCGCACCAGAGAAATGTGCATTTTTACCAACATACATTTCAGGAACCAGAGTGTGGTCTTCCTTGATGAACCCTATCAAAAGTCGACCTACACCTGGAGATAGAGTGGTGAACAATACCAGCTTGGTCTCTAGAAGATCTTGATCTCTTAATATAAAGATAAAATGAGAGTGAGAAACATAATGAAGAAAATACAACAACCTGGTGTTTTGGTGACTCAACCAGTGCTCTGAACCCTTTGATAATTTGGAGAAGTATTAAGGTGTTCTTGTTTCTCAAATGATGGGCTTCCTTGCATAAGACTTTTAAAATATTTCCCCGTTTCTTTCTCTTGTCTACATTTCCTAGGAAGGTAGATTTCTAACTGCCATATTCTTCTTACTCATACTGGTCTCCTAGGTTATGTGGGTTGTGTGATGCTTTCCCATATATTGTTTCTACTTCATTTGAAGACTGTATTCAGCCATCTTGTAAGTGCTACCATTCAAATTAAGGACTTGGGTATTCATCCCCCCTATAAAGCAATGATGCTCCTTAAATGGAAACATTATTTGTCATCACTGAAGACTAATTATTTTGAGAGCTTTCTCCTTATGAACAGATTAGAAATGCATTTTATGTTAACATTTATTTTTAAACACAAGACCTCTTAGTTATTTTATGTAAGTAGACTAGTCATCCCTAAAGAGGCATTACATGGGACATTATTAAATTATCTTGAAAGTTTTGCTGGGTGGTTCAAGAAATTTGGGCTGAGAGCCTTTATCCTTGTTAGAGTATACCAGTTAGTGGCATGTGTGGAGGAGGCAGTCTAGCGTTTGTATGGTGACTTCATGCCATTAGCAGTCCACATTTTGATATTTCTGCTGCACTGGCTTAACAAATGGCTTCATTTTTATTTTTTTATTTTTAAAAATATTTTCTATGGATTTCAGAGAGAGGAAGGGAGAGGGAGAGACAGATAGAAACATCAATGAAGAGAATCACTGATCAGCTGCCTCCTCCTGGGGATCAAGCCTCAACCCGGGTCTATGCCCTGACCCAAATCGAACTGTGACCTCATGGTTCATAGGTCCACCTTCAACCAATGAGCCACCACAGCTGGGCCTCAGTTTTACCTACATGTAATCATAACTGTGTTGCAGGAAGGAGGAGAGAGTGGGGGGAAAATAAGCTTCCAGTTGAGTTAGGTCCTTTGAGGAGTCTGCTGGAAACTTCACCCAGTGATTTAATAACCACATTTGGCTTCAAGGAAGTCTGGGAACTGTAGTCTGTTAGCTGGGTACATTGCCACTTATAAAATGATGATTCTGTTAGTAAGGAAGGAGAGAATTATTGTTAGGAAAGAAAGTTGCACTCTCAGCCACACTTAACTGTGCATCTCAGCCAGGAAAGAGGAAATTTCTTTCACCTAATGGAATTCAGCCATCAGCACTAGCAGTTGGTGCAGCCTTTCACCTGCCCTGAGATATTAAATGTATTATGTTAGCTCACTGACATATCACCAACTAAATTTCTTAGACCCGAAGTGGTATTCGTGTTAGAAGCAGGATCCTTGGCCTGACTTCTGACAGGAATCCTGCTCTACTGTTGCTCTAGAACACACACCTTTCCAATTGTTTGATTTCACAGCAGGCATTTACCTTTGTTTCTATCTTGGGCTGCGTAGGTAAAAATTGTCTGTAGTTTTGAGGTGCTTATAGATTTATAGAGAATTTTATTTATTTAATTAAAAAATTAAAAACAGGCTATGAAGTACTCAATATAGCAGAACTGTATTAAAAACAAGATAGAGATTGGGTTATGGAACTGTGGACAAAAAATGGTCCACGTATTCAATCACACAAGCTCAGGGGAGGCCAGCCTGGTGAGCCTTATAAAACCAGAAACCAAAGTCACTACACAGGGTGGTCTGAATGTAAACATTTCTAATTAAGAGTGGGTCATTGTGGGTAGTCTTGTCCTAGGCCGGTAGCTTCCTTGACAAAGGTTAATCTTTACTTTTGAAGTGGTCTATTGTATTTGCGCATCTAAGATAACATATCTTGGAAAAGTCAGAGTAATCTTCTTTCCCAGACCTCTCAGAGCTGGAGACCATAGAAACCTCATTGTTATCTTGAACCCATGTATGTGCTGTAAATGTTAAGTATCAACTCTCCTGTACCCATCGATGTAAAAGAAATATGTGTCTCTGTACTTTACTTTTTATCTAATACCAGAGACTTGCCCACTTTTCTTTCTCCCACCTCTTTAATCTACCATCCATGGATTTCATGTAACACTCCTTACATCTCCTCCTTTGATTCTAATGTATAAAATAAGCTATAAAACTGCCATTCTCTAGAGCATTTTCTTAGTCCATTGAAACTTTGCTTCCTGGCAATTGTTTCAGTTTGGCTCAGATAAACTTTTATGAGGTTTAAAAAAAAATCAACTTGTAGAAATGAGTGTAGACATTTGCTAGTGACACTAAAGATTTTGAGAAATCTTTATGCTATCAATTTTTAAAAACATATTGCCGCCCTAACCGGTTTGGCTCGGTGGATAGAGTGTTGGCCTGCGGACTCAAGGGTCCCAGGTTTGATTCTGGTCAAGGGCATGTACCTTGGTTGCAGGCACATCCCCAGTTTGGGGGTGTGTAGGAGGCAGCTGATCGATGTTTCTCTCTCATCGATGTTTCTGACTCTCTATTCCTCTCCCTTCCTCTCTCTAAAAAATCAATAAAATATTTTTAAAAAACAACACATTGCCATTGATTGAAAATGTGACTAAAGAGTCATTTTGTTTTTAAAAAAAATTGTGGGGGTAGGGATGGGAGGACCATTATGCTACTTTCAAAAGTCATTTTATTCTTGACAAAATGTTTTCATTAATTAAATTCAAGGTGAATAAACTACTCTTTAGCCAAAACTATTGCATAAATGTACAGGCTTGACCAAAATTTTATTATAATTGATTTAAATTTTTGTAATGTATTGGCTAGAACAAGATTAATAAACATATAAGGAATAGTAAAATAATACTATACTTGGATATGAAACATATTATGTTAGTTAGTATAAATTTATATATACTATATCTTTAGAAAACTATACTGTATGTAAATGGCTTTTTAATTCTACCATACACAACATCTGGTTTAACTAACTCTTACATGTGTTCACTCATCACATGGGATTGTGGACATAGACTAGACTCCTTACCAAATGCGTTTTCAAGCAAAGCTCCAGTGTTCAAATTGAACAAGGAAAACAGTGCTCAAGCATTGTACCAGTAGATGTCTAATAACTCCAAGCAATAAACTGCTCTAGATAGAGATCTGTATTTAGTCATAAAAATGTAATCGTAAAGTGTAACTCATGCTGGAGTTTCTATCCTGCCAAACCAAGTTACCATCGACAGACATGTTAATGCCTGACAGCATATTTCAGCACCTTAATGCCAGAAAACAAGAAAATGCCCATTTTATTCAGACTTCAACAGATCCCACCTACTTAGGCATCTCCTAACTTGTGGGTTGAATGTAATTTTAAAGTCCTGGTTGCTCAATAACTGATGATCATCGTTCAGGGACTGTGTCTCTTCTTCAAGGAGCAAGCAGTAATTTGTAATAAAGATGATTTTTAAAATGAAATGTTTTGAAAGTTTTACAGTTTCTAATACACTCTGACTTTTTAAATAGAGCGTTTTGTGACAGAATTACCTTTTTTCTTTCTCATGCTCTATGTTGTACCTTACCTCACATGCCATAATTTTTATGATTTAATTTTAGTCATGTATTACTCAAACATGCATTGCATTCATTGTGTGTGTATGTGTGTGTGTGTGTGTGTGTGTGTGTGTGTGTGTGTTTCTAGGAGAGGCAACACTATGTTAGGTGCTAAGGATGCAAAATTGAATAAAACGCAGTTCCTCCACACTAGGAGCACACAGGATGGCAAAGTAGGCATGCATGTAAATAGATACCAGCCATACATTTGTATAAATAACTAGAGGCCTGGTGCATAGATTCGTGTAACAGTGGGGTCCCTTGGCCTGGCCTGCCAGGATTGGGCCAAAACCGGCTCTTCGACATCCCCCAAGGGGTCTGGGATTATGAGAGGGTGCAGGCCAGACCAAGGGACCCCAACCAGTGCACGATCAGGGCTCCAGGGCATTTCGGCCTGTCTCATCCAGTCCTGATCAGGGCCAATGGGGGCCAGTTAGCTGGGAGGGATCATGGGAGGTTGGCCAGCTGGGGAGAGCCCACAGGAGGGCTCCAGGGTGTGTCCAGCCCATCTCACCCAGCTGGACGCCAGCAGCGAGCTAACCTACCAGTTGGAGCACCTGCCCCTGTTGGTCAATACTCATCATAGCGACTGGTCGAATGGTAGAAAGGTGGGAAGCTTAGCATATTAGGCTTTTATATGTATAGATGAAATCAAGCTGTGACCAACAGCAGTGTGAGCTCAGTTGACAGGGCAACTTTTGACAGTGTTAAGAAAGCCTATAAAGAGGAGACATTACCTCTAAATTGAGAGAAGAAATAAAAAATTTCCAGAAAATAAGAGGCAAAGTCTATGCCTGGCCTAGTGAAATAGCATGCCTAAGGCACAGTGACTTGAAGGGACGTTCACGACTATGGGACGGTGAGTGCACCTGGACTGTAGAGGACAGTTAAGAATGATGCACAGGAGCCCTAGCTGGTTTGGCTCAGTGGATAGAGCATCAGCCTGTGGACTGAAGGGTCCCCGGTTTGATTCTGGTCAAGGGCACATGCCTGGATTGCGGACTTGGTCCCCAGTAGGGGGCGTGCAGGAGTCAGCCAAGCAATGATTCTCTCTCATCATTGATGTTCCTATCTCTCTCTCCCTCTCCCTCTAGCTCTGTAATCAATAAAAATATATTTTTTAAAAAAGAATGATGTGGAGGAAATAAGTGGGCAATATTTTAAAAAGTCTTAGATAGGTCATGCTAAAGAATTTGGATTTTATCCCCCAAAAGAAAAAATTACTCCATCCATTGATGTCCTTGCTGTGTGTGTGTGTGTGTGTTTGTGTGTGTGTGTGTGTGTGTGTGTATGAAGAGGAGTGGGGTGGAGAGCAGGTTAAGCAGCAGTGTTATAAAGCCCAGTTATGTGCTAGGATAGTAATTATTGCACTATTGATAACATTTATTGAATACTCACTATGTGCCAAGCATGTGTACACATTTTACATGATTCTAAATATGTCTCTCTAAATTTAACACTACACTACCCTTAGAACAGTAGCGGCCAATTCTCTGCATCTGCAGAGTGTAAGCCCTGGCGGGGCCATGTTCCCAGAGCTCCTTGGTTGGTTCCCTCAATAAACATTCATCTCTTTGGCTTAAGGTGGAAACATTGTCCCTCCCTCACACATACACATGTGTGTCTACACACACACACACACACACACACACACACACACTTTCCATTTCTTTCTGCATGGTGCTTATAATGCTTCATCTGGGCTGTGGTGATTGGAAATCCCTGGCTGGAGCCCCTTGTTGTTAGCATTCTAACACTCACTTATAGGTCAGGGAATAAAGCACACCATATTTCTAGGTAAATTGGGAGTTTAAAAAGTATATTAGCAATTCAACAAAAATGCACATAAGGTACTATAAACCAGAGAGGTAACCTTTTGAGCAATGTTTAAGTATGCATTTTCTTTAGTGTTTCTGACTTAAAATAGCAAGTTTGGAAGATAAGCACATATTTCCTAAACCTTCTAGGGTCTAAAGAAAGTGAAAAGAGCTTAGATCTGACCTGTGCTTTGACCTATTTTTCAAGAGCACAAGCCAGTGATCACTCCCTGATGAAAGCAAAACAAAACATGCTGTAAGGGATTCTTTGTTATTATGTCCACAACTTGTCAATACTCCATTAGCAATTCTCCCATGGAGAAGGAATTTCTGTCTGGTAGAAAAGAACATAACAAAGCTATGTGGATATAATTCTGCTAAATACCCACGGTTTTATATTAAAGCACTCAATTTGCAAAGCAGTTCTCCAGAGCACTAATTTCTTCCCCAAGCTCAAAAAGTTTCTTCACAGTAAATGCTAAATCTTCAGCCTGCTTTTATGGAGTTTTTTCCAGAGTGGCAGGACATCAAATCTGTAATATGTAAATTGCAAGTAGTGTATTAATTTGTCTTCAGAACCCAAATTCTTTCAGATCAATATCAGCAAGCACATTACTAAACCTCTCTGTAGAGATAAACAATCCTGTAATATTGCAGATAAGGTGGCATGTGTTACTTGTGTATTTAGTTTCCTGTGTCTAACCAGATTAACTACAGATATAAGGCTTTTGAACTTTACTCATTTTCTTTACTGCGAAGCAATTACAATATTATTGTTACCTTAATGTTACTCTTTTATATGAGAGAGATTTTTAAAGACTCAAATATTATAAAATATTCAGGTTTATAAATATTTGAGACTTCAAAAAGCATTCTAATCAATCTGTCATTATTCTGAAAATGCCTATTATCACAATTCTCTGCATTGTTTAAATTTAGGCCCCACTCTAGAGATGCTTAGGACTCAGGATAGGTGACGTCCATAAATTTAATATACTCCTTTTGCCATTTCCCCCCTCCATAAATGTAAATTTTAATGCCTGGTGCTTATACCTTATGAAGTATATCTTAGTATATGTACTAGTCAGGATGGGTTGTTATTAAAGTATCATAACGTACAACCCCCCCCCCAAATTGCAGGGGCTTTAAATGACAAAAGTCTATTACTCACTCCTGCTAGTCTTCCATCCTGAGTCAGCAGAAGGCTCTGCTCTGCACTGTACTCATTCAGGGGCCCAGCCTGCCCAGACCTGGACAATCTAAAATATTACAGATAGCAGTGACATGGCACACTGGCTCTTAAAGGTTTCCACTCAAAGGTGACACATTGCTTTTGCTCACATCCTAATGGCCACAGTAGGCAATGTGTGAACTCCTAATATCAAAGAGATGGTACAGCACAATCAGATTTTGAGCCTGGTGGAAGGAATCCCGGACATTACCAAGAAGAACATTAAGAACCCTTCTGGTTCTTAAATATTTAGTTTACTTCCCACATGCAAAATATGCTCAACTCATTTTCAAGTGAGACAACTCAAAATTGCCATTCAGTCCTGGTATAAACTCAGAGAGCTGGCAATAGGAAGGCTATGAAAGTCTTCTTCCCGGAGTGGCCCATATTCTTCTGAAACATAACACATTGGCAAAAAATAAAAGAATCATATTGTGATGCTAAATTTCGAATGGTACAGGAAAGCCTTTCTTCACCTCTGAGCATTTGTGCATGCTTTGCCCTCTTCCCCAAATGCCCTTAACCTTCTCTTCTCTGTCTTATGAACTTTTAATTCAAAACACAGTTCACACGTCCCCCATGTTGTTAAACATTCCTCAATATGTCACTGCAGAATAAAGCATATTCTCCCATATTCTTATGAAGTTTTCTCTTACACTTGCAAAATTGCATTCTAATTATATATTTGCCTGATTTTTTTCCACTAGACTTTGGACTCTGAAGATATGATTGATATGTTATTAATTCTTCAATTCTCAGTACCTGTACAGTGCAAGGCACATAGTAGTTAGTAAAGAAATTATTAAGGAGCGATTATTGCTTCGAGCAATTTATTATAAAATCTACAGTTGAGACTTTTCTTTAGATTGAGTTTTAACTATACATCTTAACATAACTTGAATGAAAGATTTGATCTTGCAATTATTTTGTTTGAATGTGTTTTTTTCTCTTTCCTCTTATTCCATCTTTTATTAATAATCATAGCGTAAGCTTTCAAAACAGCACACTTGGACTATTCTGACTATTTCTTAGCTAATATAATTAGTTTTTCTTTTTATTCATTCTAAAACCAAGATACTCCCTTCCATTATCTAAAAGTTCTCATTTTGACCATACCATGACCAAGAACACACAGTGTTTTTTCTGTAATTTGCTAGTTCTGACTCTCAAAATACCGTTGAATGGATTTATTTTCCATCTCATACTCTATTTCATGTTGTCAATATCCACCCCCTATTATTTGTTTCCTTATGAATAGCATATTCCTGTACCCCCTGGTTGCAGTTTGATCTGAGTCACTGTTAGTTCAGTGGTATAGCTTTGATAGGTAACACAGCAGCTGTCTCTGCAGCTATGAAGGGTGACTACATGACTGTCCCACAAGTGTTTCTGTATTTGTTGAGAGTCTTCCACTCCCAAAGGCATTGACACAGTCCCCTTCAGACTAACCTTCAGAGCCAGAATGTTTCCTTTTCCAGCACATTTGCCTGTCCCCATTCATGCCCGGGTCAGCTCTGCAGAGCATGGCCTGAGATTTTTCATTGCTTCCATTTAAAAAAATATCTAAAGTATGCAAATGTTTAGCCCAGAGGAAGAGCTGGTGCTTTCATCTTCCAGAAAGTAAAGGAAGCAGTGCTGAAAACTGCTAGTCTGGATTTAATTCTAACCTACAAAGAAGGGCATGAGGGTGGGGGTGAGGCTCTGAATAATAGGAAACTTAGAAGAAGAAATGATCTCATCCTGGAGTTGCTAATTATCAATAAGAACATAATGAGTATATCAGACTCAGGCCCAGACTTTATAAAAGCAGATTTCAAAAGATTCCAAGAAAACATAGAAAATATGTGTTTCAACTGGCTAGAGATTCTAAAGTAATGGGAGAAAGTAAAAAATTATTCTTAAAATAAGCAAATCAGGAACAAAGAAACAGAAAAGGACAAGATACTCTTCAACTGTAGATGTTGCTATTGAGGAAGAAATCTAAAGGAGTCTGGAGTGGTAGATGATATAATAAGAAATGTGGATGCACAGGAAACTTTTGACCCAGTCAGATTTTAAAACACAGCATATGAAATATGGAAGGAAAATATGTGACCTAAGACAGATTTTAAAAATGAGTGGCAAAACTCAGCAAGTATAATGGCAAGGAAGTTAATGGTTTAGAATAAATTAAGGCTTGCTGAAATGTTCATAACAATTCAAATTACTTTCGATGGATTTTGAAAATGAAGGGTAGGGAACACCATTAGGGAAGATCATCAACAAATGACAGAGAACAACATAAAATAACTAATAAACAGATACTTTGCTTCAATGATTTTTATTTTTTTAAAAGGCATTCAAATGTTATAGAATGAACAAGCCATAATTAAATGAAATGTTTCTGAACTAGATGAAAAGGATCTGACAAAACAGCCCAGATCCTTTCTAACTGCTCCCTTTTTGGAGCCCAGACAAATTGTTCTCCAATGTCCTGCCCAAGAGAAGAAACATGGTCAATTTGAGGAGAGGTGAAGGAGAGGTTGAGGGCTTCACTATCCGGGGTGAGCACTATGGACCAACAGCCTGAACATCACTTAGACCTATCAAGGAAACACAGATTCACAGGCTCCGCCTCCAACCTGAAGACTTTGCATTGGAACCAGGTATCTATCTGCGATCCACATACACAATACAGTTTGAAAAGTTCTGTTCTAGAAAAATTCAGATGGGCAAAAAATTTGATTCTCCACATGTCAGTTCTGTCTAATAAAGGATGCTGAGTTTTGACTCTAATCTCAGCAGAATGGGATAAGGAATTAGTCAAGAGATGCTTTATGCACACACTGAAGGGCTATAATAATCTCTGAGACTGAGAGAAGTCCATTCAGAGCAAAGCACACAAGCTAAATCCATTTAAAAGCTGAAATTAGGATGCACTAGCATGGAATGTCATGCACCTTTTTTTTTTGTTTTGGGAAGTGGCTGTAGAGTATAAGGGTTAAGGACCAAGGGTGAATTCCAGCTACTAGATTCTAGTTTTGCCACTTTCTCTATTACTTTAACAAATTGTTTAACTTCTCATTGTCTGTTTTTTTTTCACCTGTAAAGTGGGGAAATGGTGCCCATTTCATGGGTAACTGTGAGAATAACAGGAGTTAGCAAAAGTAAAGCATTTCTAAATACAATGTGTAACCTGAATTGGATGCTGGGACAGACAGAGGACTTTGGTGGAAAAACTGGTAAATGCTAAATGAAGTCTGTAGTTTAGTTACTCGCAATGCACTGTTGACTTAAAAAGACTGTTAAATATGGGAGAAGGGAGATTTTTCTAACAATGTTAATTTCAGGTTTCTCTTGCAATATCAGAAGATATGGCAACACCAGGTCGATGTCCCTACCTGGCAAAAAATAAGCAGGAATTTCCCCCTCATTTCTGTGACTGGCCTTTGCCATGGAGATTTTGTCTCAGAACTGAGTAGTGTTTGATCAAGTTGACCCCAGGGCTACACAACTTTGCTACCAATGCCTCTGCCATTATTTACTGGCAGTGGAATATTGGATACATTACTTAATGTTCTCTTTGCCTTGATTTTCTTGTCTCTGATGTAATGATAACAACACCCGATTTGTAAAGGTGCATGAAGATTAATTGTATTCACTACATGCAAAGTCCTTGGAACAATTCCTAACACACAGCTAGTGCTTAGTGAGTGTCTTTATCATTATTTCAGTCTGTGACTCCTGGTAGAAAGGCTGCCTGCCTTCCTCTTGGCATTTCTTAGCAGAGCATTTAAGTCAACAGTGATCTGGCATTACCATCTAAATGCAAGAAACATGTCATGTCTCCAGTCAGGCTTTGAAACAACTGTTTGACCATTTTTTATATGTCACATTCTATGACTGGTTAAAATCAAATAAAAATGTGGTTGGGGAAGATGGGAGAAGACTGTTTTCTCTTCTCTATATGATGAATCATTTTATGTCAAGTTCATAGTTGAAACATAAAACTACACAACGGCTATGGGAGAACCATAAGCACCATCATTATAGTTTATTAGCACAAAGACACTGGCAACTAGGAGGATCTGGGAATCCCAAACTGAACTTAGGAAAATCATTGGATTTGGTGAATTTTTACCCAGTGAACAAAAACTGACTCTGATATTGGTTGATTGTATAACCTTCTTATTTTTGGTTCAGAGTGAACAGAAATGGCACATACCTTTTGACATTGGTTGTTATTCAGAGTAAAACCATAAAGCCCAGAAATTGCAGGCTTGTTCCCTCTCCAGTGCTTAACACCCTCGCAAGGAAGGCAGATGCATTTTTCCAAGATAGTGGTTTCATCAAAGAACAGCTGATAATGACAGAAAAAGAGCTACCTGGTGGCTTATGCCCTTTTGGGAGGATTTACTGAATACTAATAGAACACAGCTTTTGTTCAAGAGGAAGCCTTTGCAGCCAGTGGTTGCCTTGTGTCATTAAGTCTGATCACCAATTGTTTCACCCACAGGGTCTACTTTATCACAGCATGGGTGGAAAAGGTAATTAGATATATTTTAAAAATGACAAAAAGAAGCTGGATTTTGAAATATGCACATGTTTATATAATAATGAAAAATAAGTGTATGTATGATGAGTGATTTCTGTTTCATTTCTGTAGAGTTACTCATTGTACATGTGGGAGGTAGAATGAAGTGACTTGGAATTATATCCTAGTAAAGGGAACCTGAACCCCAACCTGGCTTTATTTATATGTATTTTAATAGGGCATCTTGTCCACATACGATTAAGCTTTCCATGTTATATGAAAATACATGTTAATGCATGTTGACATATACATTAATATATGTTGCCTTATATTTTCTCTTATTATTTATGATACATTGGTCTTGACTCCCAAACTATGATATACATTCCACAAGGTCATGGGTCCTTCTAATACTTCCCATCCTCTATTTTGCTCCTATCAGAGAACTGAGCACATACCACAGGTTCAGAAATACATGCTAATTGATTGAGTGGCAAAGGATGTGAATGCAGAAAGTGAATGGACAAAAAAAAAGGGTTCCAACAAAAGCTGAATCTTCAAAGGATGAAATAGTCACTAACTTAGAAAGTGACTTAACTGAAGACTGAGAAAATAAAACTCTGGGAAGATGGCTCATCCCAACACTCTGTTGAGACAGGCGCTTCAAAAGGGAAATGGATAATTTTGAATGATGAAGATAAATTTTTAGCTATGGCAAAATAGATGTGGTCTTTAAATCATATTTAATTTCCTTATGATACCATGGATTAAGAGAATGTAGAATCAGATTGAGTATTCAGTTCTCTGAAACATTTATAGATGTTTTCTCCTCACTTTGCACTGCTTTTAATCATCATCATTGTTGGCCCACAAAGATTTAGCTTGAAAAAAAAATAATGATAGAGGTATATGGAGCCTTATTTACTGTTATTAGTCATAGAAAATATGTTGACTACTGTTCTGGTACAGATGGTCTCACCCTCATTCAGTTGTGTTATCAATGAAAGGCATTGAAGAATCTGTCTGGAAGTCAGCGTCCCCTAAGAATTTTACTCTGGAATCTTAACATGTTATCTATTTGGACTGACGTCATGAATAAGCAAGAAGTGGAGAAGGTGCCCTTGACACTTTTTCTCAAGTTGCATAAGGGAGAGTGAATATCATGCCCTCTGTTCCATGACTTATACAAAAGCCGCAGTGACTTTTATGTAAATACTAGAGGCCTGATGCACGAATTCATGTAAGGGTGGGGTCCCTCAGTCTGGCCTGAGATCGGGGCCAATCAGGGCCATGGGAGTTTCCATCTGGGGTGGAGGGTGCTGTTTCCCCTGAACTGGATGAGTGATAAACTTTGATCGTATCAGGGCATACACAGGCTTTCCTATGTTTGGGTAGCTGTTATGAAATCCATTGAAGTCCTACCTAGAGAATTTAAATTAATGGAAGCAGCCACCTAGTGAGTCACCACTTCAATAAATTTTATAGGGTAGGTCACCAGATATGTATCTTTTACTTTTATATTTATTTTAGAGGAGAAGGGATGGTGACTTAACATTTGTTGAACATTTCTCGTGGGTTAGGCTCTGCATAGGGCTTTCACATAATTTTATCATTGACTTTTCAACAACACCCTGAGTTAGGTGTGGTTATCCTCTTTTATACAAGAGGAGAATGAATCACAGAGAGGTTGAGTAACTTTCTCAAGGTTCGCACAACTAGTGAATATGGATCCAAATAGTCTTAAGACAGAACCCATGATGTTCATCTTTTTCCTTCGTCTCTCATTAAAAACATAGATTTTCTATTTTCTGCAATTCTGCCAACCTAATTACAAAGCTTTTTAAATTTATAGAACTAACATTTATTGTATATTTGACTACATTCCCTATGTGCTAAGTGCTTGAAATGTATTATTTTTAAATGCTCATAAACATATAAATTAGGTATAATTTTATAACTCCTATATTATAAATATGGAAACTGAGGCACAGGTGTGTTATCTAAGTAGTTCAAGATCATGTGAATAATAAATGGCAAACCAGGATTTTAACCCAGGCAGTGTGGCTTACTTTGGTTTCTGTTCTTATAACTATCCTTAACTGATACACTCTGTATTCCTTACCATATTAAACATAAACACAGACTTAGCTTAAACCTTGATGTGTGCTACTTAGTACATTTATATGTAATTACCTAAGAGGGAACCTTATATGTATGTCTCAATTCAACATAGTTTATGCACTAGTTGAATTGGGCTGAATGAATCATGTTTTCTCTACTATAAGTTTTACATGCATGAGAGTCCATTTTTCCTATATAATAATATTGTATCTCTGAAAGAAATTTGATCTATTCCATTAAAAAATAAGGGATACTATTCTTCAATAAAAATATAATACATGTGATGTTTTCCACTAAATTAAGTTTTCTATTCAATATAAGTTAATTACTGATGGTGTATGGGCCAAAGTGGGTTACAATATGTCCAAGAATTCACATTATTTTAGATAGAGGACCTAAAGTAACAGCTTAGTATTGCTTTGATTTTTAAAAATAAAATACATGTACATCTTGCTTGCCTTTGAAGATACTTTTTCTAATCTCTGACTGCCATCTGAAATTTTAATTAGTGATTTAAAATGTGCTTACACAAAGAACCTTGTCCAAGTTGTCTATTTCTGCCAAATTAAACTATTAAACTAAGTAACCTAATTAAAATCCTTTTAGCTTTTAATCAATATTTTATTTACATACATATTTCCTGGGAAGCTTGATTAGCTTTCTGGATGTGATGGTTATTTCTTCCCCATTTATTAAAAGTCATCTTGAAAGAGAAAAGTCTCTCCTCCAAGGCCATGGAAGCAGAAGGAAATAGATGAGGATACCTTGGTGCAGGCCCCTCCCTCAGCTCCCAGCCCTGGGGGCACCGGGAAGCCAGACATGACATTGGAGCTTCAAGGTGAGGTCCAGTATGCCTCTGTAGGAGACAGGGAGTGGTGTGATTGTCCTATACAGGGGGTTCTTCTGCCCTTCTCTCCCAGAGACCCTGGCAACAGACATGACCATGACTGCAGGAAGTGAAACCACAATGTGCTGTCCAAACCATAAAGTAGGCTTCCCTATTCTTTCTTCTCAAGAAAAAATAGTTTTATCAGACATGAAAAGAATGTCCTTTTTGTTCCACTGTCACCCTTCTCCATTGCCTATTTTCATTGGAAACAGGTTGCCCGTTTCCCAGATGCAACAGCTTCAAGCTTTCTAAAATAAGTTCAAGTATCAATAGCTCTAGAAAGCATAATTATAATTTTTTGATTTTTAAAAAACATTTAGACACATCTATTAATATTCTACTGTAGAGGATAATTGGTTTTCTTTAATCTCCCACAGTGCCCATCCATACACACCTATATATTCTACACTCCCCATTTTCACATTAGAATTACAGCACAATTCTGATTATGTATTTAGCATTGACAATTTCATGACTGTATAAACACTATTCCCAAGTAAGTCATGTAGTACACCATGGCAACTTTTCATTTCTTGAACAACTCCTTGTTTCCTTGAATTTGATTATTTTATTTTTTTGTTTAAGTTAGTGTTTGTGTGGTTTGTTTTTTTGTGTGTGTGTGTGTGTGTGTGTGTGTGTGTGTGTTCATCTAGTTTAACCTAAAATTCTCCCCTAATATGTTAAATCTCCCTTAATACAATCAAGCAAATTGAAATATAAAGTTTAATATCAGGGACATCACAGCTAGAAATTCTATTTTAATCTAAGCTGGTTGGCTTTTATGGGTGTACATAACTATCATTCTGAGATCACCCTTCACCATTCTGGGGAGTCTTTCATATCTCCATGAAGTCAGGTTTCCCTGAATTTTAAGTGAGCATATGTCTTGGTAAAGAACATTCTCCTATAACTTCCTAAAAATGAGTACATAGAGGTAAGCTTTCTAACATCTAACATGTCTAAAACTGTTTTAATTTAACCCTTGCACTTAATTAATAGTTTCTCTGGATATGGCATTCTAGGTGATATGGCAGATTGTAATTTCCAAAAATAGGTAAAGCGATATCTTCCATCTCATACACTCTTAGAATCTGGCATAGACACTCCTCTTGTAGAAAGGCGAGGTCTCTGTCCTCTGCCCTTCAGTCTGGACAGGCTTATGACTTTGGTGGTAGTGCTACTATATAACCTTCAAAGCTATGGTCCAGATGGTTATACAAGCTTTTTGCTTTGTTTGTTCCTTTGTTTAGGGGGAAACTTGGCTCTTGGAGCCCAGCTATTAAGGATATAGAGGACGTAAGGGCGATCTGGCTGCGACATCTGTCACCCCATTGATCGCCGGGATTGATTCGGCTGATCTGGCTGGCTAGGCGGGTGTCCCCCTCCTCCCTCACCGATCCATGTGCGTCCATCCCAAAGCTGCGCGCTCGGTCAAAGAGGACGACCCCCCCACCCCCCACCTCCCACCCACAACCTCCCTACCCCGAGGAGAAGACCGGTCTTCGGTCAAGGGTATACGAGTAGCTGCGTTCCCCTGCTAGAACCTCCAAACAAGCTCTCAAGGATATAGAAACCATCCTCATGGATAGAAATCTATAGCCAGCATCAACTCACCAACCATGTGGGTGAGATCACCTGGAACTGGGTTCTTCTGACCAGTCAAGCAACTCACTCAAGTTATCTAGAACTGACCCTGCTGACCTTATCTAAATTGCAGATTTGTGACCAAAATACATGATTTGAGGGTTTGGAATGGTTTGATATAGCACAAAACAAAAATCAACAGTTGGGAGAAAATTTCCCTAGGAATTTGGAAGGTATCATTCCTGTTTTTTGGCTTCCCATGTTGCTGTGACAAGAAGGAAGGCATTCTGATTTCTGATAAACTTAATATAATATTTTATAATTTTTATGGAGGTTTTAGGGATTTACTCTTTAGTCCAATGCAGAAATTTTACAATGTTGAGGCCTGATATCTCTTTTTTCACTTACTATGCCCACACAAGGGGCCCCTTAATTATGATAAATGATCTTGCATTAGTTCTTTGATGCTTTCTTCTCTCACCTCTATCCTTTCTTTCTGGATGCCTATATGAACATTGAATTTCCTAGACTAATTCCAGAAATCTATTCTCTGTTTTATTATATTTCTTTTTTTTCTATCTTTTACTTTTTGTTCTATTTTGTGAGATATTTCCAATAGTTGTCAACAATTCTCCTAAGATTTTTAATTTCTTGTAGTATATTTTGGATTCTTCATTATTTTCCCTTTGTTCTCTGAGTTTTAATAGTATTTCTTTTCATAAATATATCTTTACTTACTTCTAAGATGATAAACAGTTTTTAAAAATTTATTTTTGTTCTTCTATGTTCTTTTTAAGTCTTCTTGGGAATTGAAAAACAGGCATGTATAAATATGATATTTTTTCTATGGTCTCTATTTACTAAAAAACAACAAACAAACAAACAAAGAGGTGATGTACAGTCTCATATTCCACATGTTTTTACATGGAAATCTTCCAGCTCCCTGCATACCCCTACTGGGGATCTAGCTTGTTACCCAGGCATGTGCTTTGACCAGTAATCGAACCAGTGACCAATTGGTTCATGGGTTGATGCTCAACTACTGAGCCACACCAGCTGAGCTGTATGTACACATTCTTACATCAGTTACTTTTCTCCTACCCAGACTAAGATTCTTTTAACCATATGAAGTACCTTCTCACTTTTTATGCCCTGGTAGCTTGAGTTGATGCAATACCTTCCCCTTGTAAGGTTTAGCTCAGTCCCAGTGATTAAGAAACAGATCTGAAGATGATTGTCATGGTCAGAAGTCCCACAGGTGATTCTAAGGTATTGCTATTGGCAGAGGCAGTCATATTTTAGGGGCTCCATCACTTAGAGAAGTGTCACTTCATACCTATATTAGGACAACATCAGAGTGCCTCTTACGTTGCATTAAGAACTTCAGTGGAACCTGTGCGTCTGCTTCCCTTGCCCCCTTGCTCTTCCTAATCCAATTTTGTCTCCCTCACAGTGCTGATCAGGAGCATGCCTGAGAACTCTCAAGCTGAGCCATCAGAAACAGTAAGCAATTTCCCTATTTTCTTTAAACTGCCAGTCCATGATGGTGCCTTTCCCACAAATGCTGTACCTGACGAGTGGAGTTGGTGTTTAGGTGGGTGTTTATCCTGCTTTACATTACAGCATAACATGTTTTAGAGCCAAATGTATTTTAGAGATTAGTTAATCCAAAGACAACATTTAAGAGGTAAAGTCCAGAGACATCATGTGACTTGCTGCAAATCACATAGTCTGTGACAAATATAGAATTTAAATTTGGAATTTCTGACTCATATTCCAGGTCTATAATGTAGCACTGACTTTCATGTAGTAGAAATGTAGGCTTTGGGACAAATAGTTGCTTGCTTAGCTACAAAAAAAGTCAATCTACAAATAATTAAAATTATATGATATACTTTTAGATTTCTTTTACTTTTTTAAGGTGTAAAATAATTTTTCTGGTAACATTGCCTACAATACATTAGGTGATATGTTGGGCTGAGTTATTTTTCCGTTAACTTGTGTATCCTTGGTTTTCAAGTATTCATTATCTTTTCAATGTCCCTATGTCCAAGGCGATTTTATAACACATGCTTTGTAAATTCTTCTTGTTTCCCTTGTAACAATTTTCAGTGTCCTCATTACTTACAGAGTGGAAAAAAAATAGGCACACTTCAGAACTATCCTCAAAGATCATCCCTTGGGGCTTTCCCTGCTGTAAATTACAATGTTCTTTTTATTTGGAATACAACTTTAAATGCATACCTTTCAAGAACAAATTGTAAGGGGGTCTTCTCTGTTTAGCTGCTCTCAGAAACACTATCAGAATTGGTCCTGAGCATTATCCTTCTGTGGTAGTCCCCAAAGATTGCAGGAAATCATTGTATACCAGCCACTTCCATTACACATCCTTCATCTAACCAGTAAAAGGTGAGCACGGATATACTTTGTCTTGTTTTGATTCTCAAAAATTCCTTTAAAATTCCCTTACCACAAATCTTTCACTGTACTGACATGAAAATGGAATGCATAAAGCTAATCAAAGTGTGCTATACTCTTTGCATGGTATCATGATCAAAATTAAACTATAATATTCACAGCCAATCTATTCTATTATTTTGAGTTATATAGGGGATAACAAAGGATGGTATGGGTGTTATTTCTCTCATTCCCTGAACCAGGAAAGACGTTACTAATGAATCACGGAACACTCAGAATCTTTCTTAAATTCTACGTAACCACCACCCAACAATCATAATATCTATGTGAATTTGAAAACCATTCTGTTAATCTATACTTCAGTTATTCTATGTATCCTAACAAAACACAAACAGGAAATTCCAAGCATATGGTAAACTAGGATGTGATTAATATTATATAATGTTGCTGTTGTTTTTCCTTTCTTTTGTCTATTGAAAGAATGTTTTCTAGTTTACAGAAATTTACCAGGAAGTCCCCTTCTATTAGTGTAAAAAACAACCAACCAACCAACCAAACAAACAAACAAAAACATCTTTTAGAACCTGAATATTCCCCATGGTAAAATAAAAGAGTGAACTGTGTTAGATTTTTAGTTGTAAAATCATGTGAGTCTATACTATGTGCCTAAGAGCTTTAGCTAAGAAAACAGATCTAAATATATTGTGTATTTATAGAGTAATAAAAATTATATTTTAAGTTATGTAATTATATTTATAAATGACATTTAAGTAGGATTAGTGTATAATCCATATTTCTATCAATGGCCATCCTGTGACATGTCGGTGAATGTGATTTAGTCACTTAAAAAAAAACATAAGCTTAAAGAAACAAACAAAAACAAAACAGCAAACAAACAAAACTAAAAAACAAAACAAACAAAATACACCTCTGGTTGAATAGGTCCAATGTAAGGAAAATCTTTGAGTATTGGAGTCAGGCTGTGATGACATTCTTCTCAAAATTATGCTTTTAATTTTCCCCATCTCAGATAATCCTGCTCTCTCTTACTTGATCAGCAGTGAAGGAGATGTATTTTAGTTGGAAGGGAATGGAGACCACCATCCACTGAAGTCTACAAATCTCAATTTGTAGAGAATCTGTCATGTTGAGGAGAGGAAGAGATTAAGCTGACCTTCCGCAGCAGTTTCTTAGACAGGGAAAAAATAAATAAAATAACTCAGGGTAGACCACCTCAGAGCACTACTGTACAATACTCCAGGAAGTCCAACACTAATAGAAATTCAAAAGGAGAGGAAGTGAGATGAGTAAACTACCCAGCCCCAGGGCAGAAATTTGCTTTAGAAAGATCCTAGCCAGCTCTGTGATGGGCTGAGTTTTAGGCCAGCATCAATGACAGTCAAATGAGCAGGAAAGATAAACTGAGATATGTAAAATGAATGAGAATAAGCTTTCTCCTAAAGATACAGTTTAAATACACATCACCTATGAAATGGTCATGTTTCTGTTTTTTAAAATACATTTTTACCAGTTTTATAGTAAATATTGGTGCTTTCTTTTTGTTAGTTTTTATTTATATTATTTGGGTGACACTGGTTAATAAAATTATATAGGTTTCAGGTGTACAGTTCTATAAAGATCATCTGTATATTGTATTGTGTATTTACCTCCCAAGTAAAATCTCCTTCCATCACCATTTATCCACCCTTTATACTCTTCTTTATCCTACTGTTACATGTCTATGAGATTTTTTTTTCTTTCCTTAATTTCTTCACCATTTTCATCCAGCCCCCAACCCCTCTTCCCTCTGACAGCTGTCAGTCTGTTCTCTGTGTCTATGATTCTGTTTCTATTGTGTTTGTTAGTCTATTTTGTTTATTACATTCCACAAATAAGTGAAATCATATGGTACTTGTCTTTCTCTGACTGGTTTATTTCACTTAACATAATACTCTTGAGATCCATCCATGCTGTTGAAAAAGGTAAGATGATTTCCTTTTTTTTTTTTTTTTTATGGCTGAGTAGCATTCCATTGTGCAAATGTACTACAGCTTTTATATCCACTCATCTACTGATGGACACTTGGGCTGCTTCAAAATCTTGGCTATTGTAAATAACTGCAATGAACATAAGGGTGCATTCTAGTATATTACTTCAAAATAGTTTTTTGTTTGTTTCTTTGTTTCTTTGGATTATGTTTCCAGAAGTAAAATTGCTGGGTCATAAGGCAGTTCCATTTTAATTTTTTTTGAGGTAATTCCATACTGCTTTCCACAGTGGCTGCGCCAATCTGCATTCCTACCAAGAGTGCACAAAGGTTCCCTTTTCTCTCCAACAGTTGTTATGTGTGGATTTATAAATGATAGCCATTCTGACAGGTGTGAGGTGATATCTCATCATGGTTTTAATTTGCATTTTTCTGATGATTAGTGATGTTGAACATCTTTTTATATGTACGTTGGCCATCTGTATGTCCTCTTTGGATAAGTTTCTATTCAGGTTATTGCCTATTTTTAACTTGGATTGTTTGTGTGGTTTTTTTTTTTGTTGTTTGTTTGTTTGTTTTCTGCTGAGAGTTATAAGTTCTTTTTAGTTATAGTTTTAAGATGTAACATAGCTAAAAATTTTACTCTTGGCATTAGTAAGTCTTTAATTACTAATGGTGGATACATAAGGTGTGACATCTTCAGGACCATTACTAGTGTCCCACTTCTCCTGGTGGGAGTGTACATTCTTTATGCTGTTTGACTTGCTTTGGCTAATGTAATGTGATGCAGGAAGCAAGCACAAGGGAGGTATTTATGCCTGGGCAAAGCTTTGGTGAGCCAGTATTGGTAAGCCACGTTCCTTTGTGCCATGGTAGCACAATAGATGTGGAGATTCTGTCAGTCTTAGTCCCTCAATGAGTGTGACATGGAGCAGAGCTGCTGCCAATCTAAGAGACTGATATAGCAAGAGTGAGAAATACATTTTTGTTGGTTTAAATCACTCAGATCCCAGGATTGTTTGCTCCTGCAAAATCATGTAGCCCATGTTGATGGATATGTAGGCTTTCTCCAGCATTTGGAACAATACCAGAATTATATGATGATAACTAATGACAACTTAGCTGGAAAGAATATTTGATTAAAAAGCACTTTAAGATAAACCCCTTCTCACTATTCTACAGTCAGGTAAGTGCAGATCACAATCTGTCATTTACTTTCAGTGTGACTTACTCAAGTCTTTTAAACTCTTTGGCTTCAGTTTCTCACCTGCAAAATAATTAATTTTAAATAGAAATCAAATTAATATTTGAACTAAATTTTGATAATGTTCCTTACGTTTCATGGTGTTCTGTTAAATGTTTATCTGTTTTTCTGAGGAAGAAAGTCATAACTTATAGAGGTTGCCAATTTCTATGGTGTAAATACTCCCAGTGTGGACATTTTTATGCTGTTGACATAACATCACTGAGGATGTTGTTAGAAAGAGTTGCTGGTAATCAGCTTTCACAAACCAGAAAAGGGTGGCTCCAGCATATCATGCTGCATCATTACTGCTGTGATCCTTGCAAATAAGATGCCTACTAAACCTTCATGAATTATTCTAATTCCTACCCTCCTGACCTTTTTCTAAGATTTTAAAATTTATTATCTGTGCCATTCATTGGACATTTAACTGCATTTTTATCTTACACATGCTTTATATTTATATGTTGTTATTTTTTACTTTAAAATTTATATTGTAACTGCTCGATATTTATGTCTTATTTTTCAAATGAGAGTGTAAGTTTTATGAGAGGAAATTTTAGTATTGTGAGTCTCAGTGTCCTCCACAGCTTGTTCATTTTCTATAGATGCCTGTTCAATAGTTTTTCAATGTATAAGTAATGTTTAAACATTTCCCACAAT
>NW_006290306.1:3549737-3553007 GCF_000327345.1 Myotis davidii
TTCATATATATTTACTTCCATAGCTGACAAACAATAAGCCTAAGTGGCTATTTTGCTTGTAAGATGCTATTCCAAATGATACTCCAGTTTTATTTGCAGTTATTTTAAATTACAGATTTCAAATACAATAACAGCTAACAGGAGAAGAGGTTGAGAAAAAGGAATATTTGGGAGAGTTTTATATTAAGATAATTTTGGGGGAGAAATCAGTTCATAATGTAGTCTACTTCCAAAATAAGTGATCAGCTTGTAAAACACTGACAGAGCTGCAGATTTAAAGACTACTTTGGCATTTTATTGTTTACAGGTCCAATGTGATTACAAAATATGCTTCAAACAGCTGTTAAAGAATCTTTGGTTTATTTTTTTGATTTTAAGAAAGGAAACATTAATATTGTTTCATGTTCACATTATGCTAATGACATTCATTGCAGAGCATAGTATTAACAGCTGAATCATTGAGAAGAACAAAAAGCAATTCTTGATTCAGAATACAAAGTTGAAGAAATGTATATGTGTGTATATGTGTTTACTCCCTGTTGCTCTAATATCCTGCATCAAGAAATAGACCAGTTTTTATCAAAATGAGCTAGTTTTATGGGAAATCTGTGCACTTCAGCCTCGTTACCCAGGTTGGAGTAATTTAGATAGAAATAAATTACAATGGTGCTTCTCTCAGGCTTCTAAGCATGTGCCAAAAAATGTTCATTAGTTTTCCCCAGAGGACACTAAGAACAACTGTGTTTGGATGGGGCAAATAGCCACAGCATCTGCACAAATGGCATCCTACATAATAAAAGCCTAATATGCTAAGTGTCCAGTCATCCGGTTGGCCGTTAAACCAATCAAAGCATAAAATGCTAATGATATGCTAAGGCCACTCAACCACTCGCTATGACATGCACTGACCACCAGGGGGCAGACACTCTGACAAGTAGGTTAGCTTGCTGCTGGGTCTGGCTTATCCGGACTAAGTGAGACAGGCTGGACACGCACTGGAGCCCTCTCACAGTCCCTTCCCGGTTGACCAACCTCCTGCGTCCCTCCCCGGCCTCGATCGTACGCTGGTGGGGTCCCTTGGCCTGGCCTGCACCCTCTCGCAGTTGGGGACCCCTTGGGGGTTGGAGAGCTGGTTTTGTCCTGATCCCGCAGGCCAGCCCAAGGAACCGCACTGGTGCACAAATTCGTGCATGGGGCCTCTAGTTGATCAATAAGAGTACTCATATTCCCAATACCAGGAAAACTAAGAAAACATGAATTATTTTACTAACATGTGAATGCTCTAAAAATTTAATGAATAAGTTTTCCCTCTAATGGCTCTGTTTATATTGAATTTAGTTTTGTGTGTAATTGTTTTTCGAAAATAAAGAAAAAGTCAAACAGCAAAAATGTTATATCTAGGAAGTAGGGTGAAATCAGCCCAGGATCAGTAAATTCTAAGCTACATGATATTTTTTAGTGCTGTATCTCATCTTTAAAAAGATTAGTAAAATATTTAGAGAAGTAATAAAAGGCACATACATTTTTTTTTAAAGAAGAGAGATACTCCTGGGAAGAAGGAGAGGTTAATAGGTCCTTAAGTATTGGGAATTCATACTCTGATTCCAAACAGAAACTTTGGGAGGTAGACAATTATAAAAAATATGTTGTTAGCCTTACTGAATATCTCTGTTCCCAAAGGATGGTATAGAAGTTGGAGAGACAGAAGATATGAGGGAATCATTTAAATGGGAAAATGGCAGTCTTGGTGGTTACCAGAAGAGAATACCTGTTGCATAATTTCCTGGGAATTTTCTGTAAGGCACACCTGAAACTTTGATAATGAGTATTTCTGAGAAGTGATTTGGAACTCACTGTTTATTGGAAAAATGTAGCACATGGTTTTCTTAAACCAAGTTCATGTGTTAGTTCTAAATAAAAAAATAAATTAAGAGTGAAAACCTCCTCCTACCATATATGTTTACATATTATATAATATTCATGTTTATATATTACATATAAATATACATACTTCAAATTTTTAAAATCCTTGTTATTGAAAGTATTATATAGGTCCTCCCCTCCCCCATTAACCTCTTCCAGCTCAGTCCCATCCTCTACCCCCAGATCCTCATCACCCCATTGTCTGTGTCCATGGATTATGCATATATGCATACAAGTTCATTGGTTGATCTCTTCCCATCCACACTCCCCTGCTTTCCCTCTGAGGTTCTACATCATACTTTCATGTCTCTGGGCACATTTTTGATCATCAGATCATCAGTTTATTTGGTTCATTAGATTCCATACATGAGTGAGATCATGTGATGCTTATCCTTCTCTGACTGGCTTATTTCGCTCAGCATAACACTCTCCACGCCCATCAATGCTGTTGCAAAGGGAAGAGTTCTTTCTTTTTATTGCCGCATAGTATTCCATTATGTAAATATACCACAGTTTTTTTTTTTAATCCACTCATCTGCTGATGGGCACTCAGGTTGTTTCCAAATCTTAGCTATTGTAAATTGTGCTGCTATGAACATAGGGCTGCATTTGTTCTTCCTGATGAGTGTTTCAGGTTTCTTAGGATATATTTTTAGAAGTAGGATCACTGGGTCAAATGGGAGTTCCATTTTTAGTTTTTTGAGGAAACTCCATGTTGTTTTCCACAGTGGCTGCCCCAGTCTGCATTCCACCAACATCGTACTAGGGTTCCCTTTTCTCCACAACTTTGCTAACACTGGTCTTTGGTAATTTGTTGATGATAGCTATTCTGTCAGATACGAGGTGATATCTCATTGTCCTTTTGATCTGCATCTCTAGGATGATTAGTGACTTTGAGCATGTTTTCATATATCTCTTGGCTTTCTGTATTTACACTTTGGAGAAGTGTCTATTTAGGCCCTTTGCCCATTTTTCAACTGGATTGTTTGTCTTCCTTTTGTTAAATTGTGTGAATTCCCTATATATTTTGGAGATTCACACCATATCAGAAGTATCATTGGCAAATATGTTCTCCCATGTAGTGAGCTCTCTTGTTATTTCATTGATGGTTTATTTTGCTGTGCAGAAGCTTTTTATCTTAACACTAGTAGCCTGGTGCATATTTGTGCACATTAAAAGGGAATTAATTAGCAGAAATATTTTAATATTTCTATTTGCCCTTTCTCTATAATAGAAGTGTGAGAGATGAAAGAAAATTAGTAAAATGTATATGAAAATAATGTATAAATTTATTAATAAATAAACAGTAACAAAAGGATATAACCACAGAGGCATGATATAAAAATG
>NW_006290306.1:3553137-3554400 GCF_000327345.1 Myotis davidii
TAATAGAAGCTAGCTTTCCGTTACAACAATTTCTGTTACAAATCATTTCACGGGGGATTTCAATAATATCCATTCCTAAATGAAAACTATCAAGTTTACCATCTCTAAGTTTTAGTAACCATTCACTATAAGCAGAATCCTCTGATCTCATATTTGTTTTAAGAGACAACTTTCTGAAACATCCCCCAAATATTGCAGTACTTTAAACTCATTTGTACTATGGCTGATCGCATAGCATGCGGTACAATACCGAGACATTGTCGAAAATCCCCTCCAAGAAGGAGAACTTTCCCACCAAATACAACATTCAAATTCATAATTTATCTTAGTAACCTGTCTGTGGCATTTATAGCATGACTGGATGCCATGGTGCATTCATCAATAATGAGAAATTGGGCCTTTTTAATAGTTTTAGCAACTTCACTGATTATATCGAGTCTAGAAATTGAAGTTTCATTTAATGGAATGGGTAGTTTATATTGGGAATGAAAGGTGCTTCCACTGAGAAATAAATTTTCAGCAATTCCTGTAGATGTTGTAGGTAAAACAGTACTGCCACAACCTCTAATATAATGTATTAAAACTTTATAAAGATATACCTCCAGCCCTAACCGGTTTGGCTCAATGGATAGAGCATTGGCCTGCGGACTCAAGCGTCCCGGGTTCGATTCCGGTCAAGGGCATGTACCTTGGTTGTGGGTACATCCCCAGTGGGGGGTGTGCAGGAGGCAGCGTGTCAATGTTTCTCTCTCATCGATGTTTCTGGCTCTCTATCCCTCTCCCTTTCTCTCTGTAAAGAATCAATAAAATATATATTTAAAAAAGAAAAAAAGATATACCTCCATGCTCCGAGGGCCGGTTCCTGCCTCAAACCTCGCCCTCCCAGGAAACAGCTTGGGGAGGGCACAGCCCTTGGCAAGGCAGCCCAGGACTCAGTGTGTCCATGCTCCGAGGGCGGGTTCCTGCCTCAAACCTCGCCCTCGTGAAAACAGCTTGGGGAAGGCACAGACGTTTCCAAGATGACCCCTGCAGGACTGACTTCCTTCCTGTTGGTCCAGCCTCGGTTGTGATGCGTTACACCCAGGGTTTTTATATAAATAGACTAGAGGCCCGGTGCACAAAAATGTGTGCACTCGGGGGCGTTGGGGGTCCCTCAGCCCGGCCTGTGGCCTCTCACAGTCTGGGACCCCTCGGGAGATAACGACCTGCTGGCGTAGGCATGCTCCCAGGTGGCAGAGGGCAGGACCAATCCCTAAGTGCAGT
>NW_006290306.1:3555462-3564102 GCF_000327345.1 Myotis davidii
GGATTCTGGCCTTTGCATACAATGTTGTGAATCTGCTGGCTGAAGTCCAGCTGTATTTGTTACAATGTTTGAAACTGCAGGCTCAGAAGCCTGTAGCTGCAGGCAGGAACGTTGGTCACTGAAGCAAGCAAGCCTCATGTTAGTTTCAAGCTGCCTGGCTGCCGGCAGCCATCTTGGCTGACAGTTAATTGGCATATCTCGCTGATTAGCCAGTGAAAAGGGTAGCGGTCGTATGCCAATTACCATGTTTCTCTTTTATTAGTGCAGATAGTCTCTTTTGTTTATTTTCTCCTTAGTTCCCATTGTCCTAGGAGCTATATAGGTAAACATATTGCTATGAGAGATGTCTGAGATTTTGGTGCCTATGGTTTCTTCTAGGACTTTTATGGTTTCATGTCTTACATTTAAGTCTTTTATCCATATAGCAAACTTTTAATATTTAAAAGTTAATCCTTATTAAAAGTTTGTATTACATTACCACACTATAATTTAAATTCTGTACTAATTGTTGATTTTTTTAAATGTCTGCCATAGAAAGAAACTTTTATTAAATGAAGAGCATATCAAGAGCTTAATAATAGACAAATGATCTGTCATTTAATATGACTGGAAAGAGGTTACAAAGAAGTATATTGATATTAACTGGTCTTAAATTTCTCTGTATATCTTTATCTCTATCTCTATCATTATCTCTAGCTCAAGTTCTAACTCTTTATCTGCCTACCTAGTACAATACTCTTTAAAAAGTCTACTTTTACTTTTCTGATCCTACTTTAACTCTCCCTTTAGAATTCAACAAGCACAGAAAAATTATATTTTCATAGACACTACTGAATCTGAAATCCATTTTCAGTCCAAATGGGCTAATCATTATTCTTCTCTTGAACAGCGGCAAGTAACCTGACCATGATTTCTGAAATTGGAGCTAGAATAGATAGAAATTTAAATACAACTCTATACATGAATGACTTCTCAACTAGTTCACTTTCTTTTGGAGATCCAAATATTCTATCTACCCAAGATATTTAATGAAAGAATTTATCAAAGTGTTTTTCAAAAGGTTTTATATACCAAACATAAATAAGCCATGTTTAAAGATAAAAAAAAAACATATTTTAAAGGATTTTTAAAACATAAAACACATTAACAATAATCAGGATTTTAGTTGGGTTGATATTCCCATAATATTAAAAAGTCTTTTAAACACCTACTTGATAAAAAGAATTCACATCTAAGCAAATATCAGGTACTATTTTCCTAAAAAGTAACCTGAGTGGCAACGATTATTAAATTAATAGTGTTTGTCTTTTTTTTTTTTCTTAACTGTTCTATTTTCTTTCCTTGGAGTTTAATAGTTTCTAAACATTATAAAATAGTTTAAAATTTATTTGAAGAAAGAAATGAATCTCCATCATTTGAGCAAGTCTTTTCTGCTAATTTGCATAGGAGTAGACTCACAGTAGGTGAATAACTAAATGATTAAATGAAATCTCTATATAGAAACTTTCACACCTATGAATTTTTGAGTGGTGCATAGTGAAATGGTCTTTTCGGGTATTTTTCAAAGTGTGGCTCATGAATCACTAGTAAAACTTATAAAATATGTGAATCTTTGGGCTCCACCCAAGTCCTACTAAACAGAATCTCAGGGGTTGGGTTTGGAATCCACATTTTAGCGAGGTCTCAGGTAGCATTTGTGCATATTAAAGTAGTCAATCTATTGAATTTTGCAGTACTTTCCAAATTTAGCAAAACCCTATTCCCCATATTTGCTCTAGCCACGTTCCTTTGAGGACAAGATTCCCTTACTTGGACTTAGACTCCATTTCACTGTGTAGCCAAAAAATGGAGAGGGTGTGATTCCCTCCTAGGCATAATCACAGGCTTGTGTGTCTGTGTGGGCCCTTGCCGGCTGCCTCATTTTATGTGGGAGGAGAACAATCTGAAAGCTAGCACTGTGATGCAAACCTGACAAGTCAATGCAAGCATCTAGTACCCTGAGCTCTTTTTAAATGCTCTTAAATTTTCAATGCTTTCTATTTTTCTTCAGTGAAAATAATAAAGTGTCTTTGAATAAATAGTTCCCTCTGTTTCAGAAAGTTGTGTGTTTATCCCTGTGTGGCCAATCAATGAATTCCAAAAGATTTATCATTTTTTTTTTTTTTACTTTTATGGGGGCAACCAAAGGCTAAATTCTAAAGGATTTGGAAATGTCAACTTGTAATACAAACTGGGTTGGCCCCAGGACCTGAGATCAGAACTATAACTCACTGTGTTTACAAATTATATCATTTGGTCTAGTGTGCTAAGTGTAAATTCACCGATAATTATAGTAGAGAATGAATTACAGTCAGCCTCTTTCCTTTTTCCCCCTGGTGTCTAAACTGTTATGACATATGGATTCTTCATCAGCCCTCAAATCACACACAGGGCTTCCTTACAAGCTGGTCTTGAAATCAATAGGCAGCTAGGATTTCAGATGAAATATGAAATTACTATAGACTTTTTAGGAGGGAGAGCAAATGATTTCACTATATGAATTCCCTGTTAATCTAGGCATATGTACACACATCTGTAATCTTTATAGAAAGGATAAAAATATTACATTCTCTTAGGTAACTTGCACATTTAAAAGTTACTATTTTCTTTAGACTGTTTTTCATTTGTTGTTCTCAACCAATTCTCTCCTTTTGTGCTTATGAAGACAAGACTGAGGACAGAATGGTGATACTTTGGTTCGCTCTCAAACTCCTCTTGTCTAATCTTTCTCCATCTTTAACTCTTATTTATCTTCCCCACTTCTCTCCCCAATACTTTGGCTTCCAAAGTCTTGGTATCTTTGTTGTTGTTAATCCTCACCCAAGGCTATTTTTTCCATTGAGTTTTAGAGAGAGTGGAAGGTAGGGTCGGAGGAAGGGAGCGGGAGAGAGAGAGAGAAAGAGAGAGAGAAGGGAGAGAAACATCAATATTAAAGAAACACATTGATTGGCTGCCTCCCACAGATTCCCCAACTGGAGAACTGGAGTCAGGTTATCGAACCTGCAACCCAAGTATATGTCCTTGTCTAGGAATTGAACCCATGATCCTTAGGTGTGTAAGCCAACACTCTAACCACTGAGCCCACTGGCCAGAGCAGCTATGGTATCTTTTTAATTTGGTCTGAACAATATGTTCTTACTTTAGGACTGTGCAAACAAGAGTAGCTTATGGGACTTCTAGACTAGTTGCTCGCCATGGTCAAGCTGCATAGTCTAGTGAATGTATAAATCCTCAGCTTCCAAACATTACTGTTGAATTTAGAGTCAAAGGCATAGCAATTTTGGTCACTTGAACATAATAAAGAAATACCCATTATCCATTAATTGCCTAGAATATGTAGTAGAAGTAATTGATTTCAGAAAGGGAGAGGGAGATAGAAACATCACTGATGGCAGAGAATCATTGATTAGCTGCCTCCAGAAAGCCCTTACTGTGGATTGAGCCGGCAACCTGGGCAAATTCCCTTACCAGGGAATCAAACCGTGACCTCCTGGTTCATAGATTGACACTAACCACTGAGCTACACTGACAGGGAGATTTTTAGAACATTGTATTTTATCTGGACTATATTGTTATATATCATATAAATGTATAAGTATCTTCATCTTTGGGGCGGTTAATAAAACTGTCAGAAAATAAGGGACAAAGAAGAGTAGGAATAAATTAGATGATATAGTTTATTCTAGTGAATATATTAGCTGACATTTTAGGAAGTACTGGTGCTTGTGGGTGTGTATTCATCTGTGATCTTTTGCTTTTCTGCCAATACATTCTTGAGAACTATCAGTTTCCATTTTTCTGGGTAGTTGCCATGACCTATAACCTAGCATTGTGGGCGAGATTTTGTTAGAGGTTGCAAATCTGGTAGAGAAGGAAGCCAACAGGATGGGGAACAAGAAAAAATGAGAGTTAGAAGGCAAATGTTGTACATTTTAAAATAAAAATGACATAATCGTTTAAATGTTCTTGAACAATAATAATATGGTTTTGATGTCTTTTATGTAATGATCAATAGTGAGAGAGTGAGGAAACAAGTTATCACAAGACACAGTTTTATCTTCCTCCTACTCCAAAATGCTGTGGACTAACTCATCGGTTGGCAAGACCAGGCAGAACCATCAAAGAAATGTCAATAGTGAAGTCAGCTATTAGCGGAAGCTAGCAAGTACGATTTCCCAGAGTTTCTACCCAGGTGCTAGAGCTAAGTGAAGTCTTTGCAGCTTTGCAGCAACCCTAGGGAAACCTGATAGGTACAGAACAGCTCCTTCCAGGTGTTTCTCTGGGTCTCAAATTTATAGTCAGTTCCTGAGCACCCAACATTTGCCAAGGCCAAGAACTGTTCCCTTCTTCTATGCATGCATTTTATAATCTACTAGCGGTCCAGTGCACAATATTTGTGCACTGTGGAGGGAGGAGGGTTCCCTCAGCCTGGCCTGCACCCTCTCACAGTCTGGGATCTGGGACCCCTCGGAGGAATGTCCACCTGCCTCGGAGGTAGGAGAGGCTCCCACCACCACCTCTGCACTTGCCAGCATGAGCCCGGCTTCTGGCTGAACAGCGCTTCCCCTGTGGGAGCACACTGATCACCAGGGGGCAGTTTCTGCATTGAGCGTTTGCGGCCTGGTGGTCAGTGTGCATCATAGTGATCGGTCGTTCTGCTGTTCAGTAGGTTTGCATATTAGCCTTTTATTATATAGGATTTTCTTTTTCAGGGGCCAGTGGAGTCTTCATTATAATTTTATAAAATGTATAAAAAACTGATTTTTTTCTTATCCCAAAACACTACTATTGACTTTACAGTCAAAGAAATAGTCTGGCTTTATATTATCAGTGTAATACCAGGGGCTTCATCATATTTTATTGTGTTGTTTATTTATGTGATAGGTAATGCTGACATGTATTTTTAAAATAATTTATCTCAAAGTTACCCACTGGTAAATTTTTTTTTCTCAGGTCGATATTTTTTCTTATTTGATTATCAGCTTGGTTTTTTAAAATACCACAAATCTCCCAGAATTCAATATTGCTGTGTTAGTTTGACTTCCTTTTTTAATTTATAGAAATAAAAAATGAGATAACAATGCTCTTTTACTACATTCTATTAATATGCTGTTATTCTTCAGGCCTAGTGTATTGAAAATATGGAAAGAGCTTCTTTGAAAAAAAATCAATGAAAATATCAAGACAAGGCATAATGTCAAGTCAGTCCAATAATCAGACCACAGCTAATGGCTAAAAAAATCATGAGGTGGCAAAAATGAAGTTTTATGTCTGTTCAGGTTACTAAACAAAGGGCTGACTTCAACCAAAATGAAAATAATCTAGAATTTATTGTACACCTTGTCAGGATTTCGGAAAGGTCATATAATTAACATTTTGCATTAACTCTACTCTGTACCTTGACCCCCAAAACACCAAAAATAGGCTTCAGCCAATTTTAGTTGAAATTCATAGTGATTATAAGTACAAATAAACAGAAAGCTAGAAAACACTGCAAGAAGAGAGAATTCTTTCTTTACATTGAGGTCACCGGAAGAGATGATATTGAGAAAACAGCTGGACATTGAGGTGAGGACAAGATGGACGCTGAAGAGGCAAATTAACTTCAAAATTCTTAAATAGGAATCCTCAGAGACCCAGAGATGTAGTGCTCTCAGAGCAAAGATAGTTCTGAGTATTGATTTTATTAAATCGCCTTAGGCATATTGGCAGAGTTGGCTGCACAAATAAGTGGAGAAGATGCTTATGTTAGAGAATCTAGACGCAAAAAAATATAGGATGTCTCCAAAAATATATACAAACACTTTGAATAATTATAAAGGCAGTTTTTATTAAAATGCATTTCATTTTCAAAGTTAGGCTATCAGCTCTTAAAGTATGTATACATTTTTTGGATTCTGCTTATCATGATAATCCAAATTCCATCCCTGTTGGTCTCTTTCTGAAAGGCTGAGTTTCTGCACATGGTAAGGGGCTGGTGAGTACAGAAGGAACAAGACACATAAGAGGATGATTAAAAGCCGAATTAAATATCTAAAATACCTACTACTTCAACATGTTTATGTTGGAAGAAGAAAGGAATATAAGGTTGATTTTTTTTTTTTTATCAAATGAACATTGACTGAGTAGCCATTATGCATCATGTATTCGGCTAGCAGAGAGATCAAATGATGAAACACTAACCATTCCTTAATAAGTTTCAACTCGTATCATTCTTCCCTAATTTTTATATTAGAGACAACTCTACAGAGTATACAATTTCCCATTTTCACTTATTATTATCTTAAATATTAGCATAAATGCCTCATCTCCTGCTCCCACTCAATAACACCTCCCACACATAGTCTTTGGGTCTGAACCCCTTTAAGCTTTTCTTCAAGGTTTCTTCTAAGCTCTGAATCTATTTCATTATTAAAGGAGGGATAAGTGCTGAATGGAGATGGGTCAGGAGCACTACAAGTTCTCCCTTTCAGAATTTCATCCATGTAGATTGCTGTCTCCTAGTCCTTCTGTCCCTGTCATTTGTTGTTTTCTCTTTAAGACTTAATTTTTTAGAGTAGTTTTAGATTTAAAACAAAATGGAGAGGGAAATACAGAACATTCCCATATACCCCATCTCTACTCATCCCCATATATGTCTAGCCTCCCCCATTATCAATATCACTAACAGAATGGTACTTTTATATTTTAAATCAAGAATGAACCTACATTGACACATCATAATCATCCAAAATCCATACTTTACCTTGGGTTCACTGTTGCTGTTGTATTTTCTACAAGTTTGGACAAATGTCTAATGACATATAACCATCATTATAACATCATCAGAATATTTGCACTGCCCTAAAAATCTTCTGCACTCGGCCTGTTCATCTATCTCTGTCCTCCCAACTCCTGTCAATCACTGCTCTTTTTATTCTCTCCATATTTTTCCCTTTTCAGAATGTCATATAAATGGAATCATATGGTATATAGGTTTTTCTTTTTTTAAAAAATATATTTTATTGATTTTTTACAGAGAGGAAGGGAGAGAGATAGAGAGTTAGAAACATCGATGAGAGTGAAACATCCATCAGCTGCCTCCTGCACATCTCCCACTGGGGATATGCCCGCAACCAAGGTACATGCCCTTGACCGGAATCGAACCCGGGACCCTTCAGTCCGCAGGCCGACGCTCTATCCACTGAGCCAAACCGGTTTCGGCTATAGGTTTTTCTTATTGGCTTCTTTCACATAGTAATATGTGTTTAAATTACTTTTAGGTCTTTTCATGGCTTGATAACTCTTTTTTTTTTTTTTTTTTGCACTGAATGATATTCCATTGTTTGGATGTAACACAGTTTATATTCACCTATCAAAGGACATCTTGGTTGCTTCTAAGTGTTTATTTATTTTTTAATTGCATTTGACATATAATATTGTATTAGTTTCAGGTGTATTAAATAGTGATTAGACAACAAATTATTTATGTCCTTTGCAAAGCAATCACCTGAGTAAGTCTAGTATATGTCTGATACCATACATAGTTGTTACAGTATCACTGACTATATTCCCTATGCTATACTTACATCCCCATCCCCATGACTATTTTGATACTGGCAATTTTTATTTCTTAATATAGTTTACCTTCCAAAGTGCTAAATACCCTTTTGCATTCCCACTGGTAATATATAAGAATTCCAGTTGCCCCACATTCTTGCCAGCATTTGATATTGTCGGTAGTCTGGATTTGGGCCATTCTAATAGGCATGTACTTGTATCTTGTTGTTTTAACTGCCCCCGTCTTTACATAGACATATTCATCTACTACTTTCATGTGGAAGAAGCTTCACAGAAGAGAGAGTATACTGAGTCAGAGTCTGCCTTCTAAGAATTTAGAAAATAGAATCAGTATTATGCTTCCATATTCCAGCACACACAGTATACCACCTAGATAAAAAAAATTTTTCTGACAGCTGCTTAAAGTTCCAGAGGAGGGAGGGGCTAATGATAGCAGCCAAAGACAAGTTGCTATTTTCCCAAATGGAACATAAGAAACAATGTAGCATCCTATCTAATAAAAGAGAAACATGGTAATTAGCTGTACATCCGCTACCCTTCCCATTGGCTAATCAGGACGATAGGCAAATTAACTGCCAGCCAAGATGGCGGCTGGCAGCCAGGCAGCTTGAAGCGAACATGAGGCTTGCTTGCTTCAGTGACAGAGGAAGCCAACGTTCCCCACCTGCTGCAGCCAGCTTCTGAGCTTGCAGTTTGAAACATTGTTACAAATATAAAAGCTAAACAAAACCCAAGAAACCTGATTTCAGCCAGCAGGGATCTCAGAGCTGGAGTTGAAACAGTGTTTTGATTATAGAACCCAAACAAACCAGATACCTGCTTTCAGCAGCGGAGGCCTAAGAGCTGGAGCCAAGCCTCAGAGCTAAAGCTGGCCCAGAATTAAAAATAAAAGAAAAAAAGGAGCGTTTGGGCGCTTCAGTCACCTGCAAGCCTGAAAACAGCCCTCAGCCCCTCACCCAGACTGGCCAGGCACCCCAGTGGGGACCCCCACCCGGAAGGGTGTGTTACCAGCTGCAAACAGCCACCATCCCCTCACCCCGG
>NW_006290306.1:3564540-3579082 GCF_000327345.1 Myotis davidii
GTGTGACAGGGGGCGGCATCCCAACCCCCCAATTGGCCCTACCCTGAGCGTGACTGAGGGTGGCATCGTAACCTCCTGATCCACCCTGCTCTGTGCATGACAGGGGGTAGTGCCCCAACTCCCCAATCGGCCCTGCTCTGAGCCCAACCAGGGGCTGCACCTAGGGATTGGGCCTCCCTTCTGCCACCAGGGAGCAGGCCTAAGCCAGCAGGTCGTTATCTCCTGAGGGGTCCCTGACTGCGAGAGGGCACAGGCCGGGCTGAGGGGCCCCCTCCCCGCCGAGTGCACAAATTTTTGTGCACCGGGCCTCTAGTATTGGATATAACAGCTGAAGTATTGATTTTAGGGTAAATATGGCCAATTGATCAGCAGTTATTTAATAAATAATCATCCCATTTTTTTCTTATTATTCCCTTCCCCCACTCCTCATAAACCTCTACTTTGGAGAGGATGACTCATCTATCAATGCAAGCTACCAATCAGTCACAGGCATGTAGGACAATGAAAGTACCTTGTAAATGTTAAAGTTGTACAAAAATATCAACTGGATTATTAAACTCACAAATGGGGCAGGGAAACAATAAAAAATTTTACCCTGTAGAGGGAGAACGCTTCAGAGCCAATGCAAGACAAATTCATCTATGTAATTATTCTTTTCTAAATAATAAAATACAGGGTTGAAGGTACAATGTAACCAATTCAATTTAAACAAACAAACAAACAAACAAAAAATAAATAAAAAATAAGCTCCATGTACCAACATCATCAAGGTCAAGGTGGCCAGAGCTCTGCCCTCCAGGAGATAATTCTGCGTCATTCTTTAACCTCCCCAACAAAAAAAATATGTCTTGCAATTCTCTCTGAGTTGGTATCCATGCCTTCTGTTAAAGGTCCTTCAACCCAATTAAAATTAAGATTTATTTGAGAAAGTGGAACTCCCTTACTTATCAACAATAACTTACACTAAGTCTAAAAGAAGAATATGACTGAGAAAGTTAACTGAGGGGTGAAGGCATGGAAGGACCACAGTAGGGTCAATGCAGTACCCTCCCATGAAGAAGGGCCAAGGTGAAGAATGGAGAGATGTGGCCATTTTGGCCAATTTTCCTAGAATCAGTGCAGGGCATCTATGTGTATGGAAAGTACCGGGTGAGACAAAAGTAAGTTTACAGTTGTTCACATGGAAAATAATACAATAATTAATAAATAATAATACAAGAATAAACTCTGTTTTACATACTCACAACTGTAAACCTACTTTTGCCCTATGTGCAGGGCTTATATAATGTGTGCACAGAGATGTCTGTGGCATTACAAATTCAGGGGAAAATGTCAAGACCTAAAAGGCACAGAGGTACATGGAGGACAAGACAACTGGATATTAAAAGAACACTCCCTTAAGAAAATAAGTCTAGAAAAATTGGATACCTGATATTTTATATTTTTACTTTATCTTCTTGTGGATGTGAGTAGGCGATGCATTTGAGGAAACTGAAAAATTTGGTTGATAAATGTGAGCATTTATATAATTTCCTGGTCCTTTAAGCTTTTCTGCTAGAGCCTACATAATTCCATGTGTCAAATATTTTGGCAAACTTTTTAATTGGTTCTTTTCCAGGTTTAAATACTGCAGCTGGCAAGTGTTTCTTCAAAATTACTATGGTAAAAACCGCCAGCTGCCCCGGAGATCACCCCTTCCTAGTGAAGAGCTGTTGCTAGGACACGGCTGTCCTACCAGTGTCTGCAGGTCCCAGTCTCACCCCTCACATTTAAATAAGGCCAACTGGCTGAGTTCTACTCAGTGAATTATGGGCAGAATTGATGATCACAACTTAATAAGCCTCACCATGTAAAACAAGGCCACACATGCAATCCTCTCCTCTTTTCCTTTATGCCAACTAGGTGTTGACTCCCAGGATAGTCTCTGGAAACATGTGTTGAAGGTTTGGTCAGCCTGGATCCCTCTGTCTCCAATTAGAGCTGTGGGTTGGACTTTATTTAAAATCATTTTGAGCCTGAATATAATAGGACTTGGTGTCTCTTTTCTTATACAAGCAGGTATCCTTTTGGCTCACAATGGAATCCACATCTAATTATTTTATACTAGAGGCCCGGTGCACAAAATTCGTGCATGGGAGGGGGTTGTCCCTCAGCCTGGCCTGTACCCTCTCCAATCTGGGATTGGGATCAGGCCTAAATCTGTAGTCGGACATCCCTCTCACAATCTGGGAATGCTGACTCCTAACCACTCGCCTGCCTGCCTAATTGCCCCTAACTGCTTCTGCCTGCCAGCCTGATCACCCCCTAACTGCTCCCCTGCTGGCCTGATTGATGCCTAACTGCTCCCCTGCTAGCCTGATCACCCCCAACTGCCCTCCCCTGCTGGCCCGATCACCCACAACTACCCTCCCCTCTGGCCTGTTTGCCCCCAACTGCCCTTCCCTGCTGGCCTGATTGCCCACAACTGCCCTCTCCTGCTGGCCATCTTGTGGCAGCCATCTTGTGATGACATGAGGGTGTCACGTGAGGGCACGAGGACCACCTAGGCTTTTATTAGTATAGACTAGAGGCCTGGTGCATGAAATTCATGCACGGGGGGAGGGTCCCTCAGCCTGGACTGCAACGACGCAAGCGTTCTATGCCCGGCCTGGCCAGCAGCCCTCCGTGGCCAGGTGTGGAACACTTGCGACATCGCAAGGGCGACGATGCAAGTGTTCCCCCACCCCCCGGCCACTCTGTGCCCACTGCCCAGAGGCGCTCTGCAACCAGGGTGGAATGCTTGTCTCATTGCCGCTCATGTTACCCGCTCTCAGCAGCTGCCTCCCTGTGACTGGGGGACTCCGGCAGGGCTGAGAGGACTGGGCGCCACCATCTTGTGGCTATGCGTGCCACCATCTTTGTGGTGGAGTGATGGTTAATTTGAATACTACTCTTTTATTAGATAGGATACTGGGGTAAGGGGAGGGAAATGTGTAAAGTGTCTTTTCTCCGCAAAGATTCAACCCAAATCTTAATGCATCCAAAGAACTCACATATTGCATTTGTGTCTGCTAAGAGGCCTGTAAATAGTGTCTAGTCAGTTGTATGTGACTGGTATTAGATTCCTTAACAGAGCAGGTCCCTGACAGCTTTAAAAGACAATCCTAGTGACTTGGCAATCATGGGATAAGACCTGCAATTCTACAGAGAATCGGCATTTAACTTCATGAAGATCGTGACTGCACTGGTCATTCACTAAAGGTCATTCACAGAAGGCAGTGATAACCATTAAACAATTGTAATGGAATTCTAAAATACACACATGAAGCAAGGAGGGTTTTTTTGTTTGTTTGTTTGATTTGATTTCAGGTTTTTTTAAGGATTGTCTTTTTCTCTCCTAAGCTTTAGAGAAATTACAGAACAGGACAGAGTGGCTTATGGTTATAGAAAATGATACTCTGGAAGCTATGGGGCACAAGTAACACAAGAACAGAATGACTGCCATGCTGTTCTTGTGTTACTTGTGTCCCATAGCTTTTAGAATAGGTGGTGGGGGGAAGGGTTAGGGAGAGATTAACCAAATAATTTATATGCATATATGCATAACCCTTGGGCACAGATAATAGTATGGCAAAGGGCTAGTGGGGGCAGGGTGGAGGGGATCAATAGAAAACAAAAGGGGTGGGGGACATATGTAATACTTTCAACAATAAAGATACATTTTTTAAAAGTCTATAATGAAAAGAAATACCAGCAACAAACAGTTCTGCCAGCCACGGCCAGTTTTCCAATCATGAATCTTGAGACATTTTTAACAGAAGATATTTAAATGATTAACTTTATAATGAGTCAATGACAGTATTCAGTTACATAGAATAAAGTCAAATGGGGGTGGGGGGCAGTGAAGGTGCTCAAATCAAGAAGTAATTGCAAAAGCCACTGCTGTGGTTCTATTTTTTTTGCAGGATAATTAAACCGATTTAAGGAAATGATGGGATTAAGAGACAAATTCAGAGGACATCTAATCCGCCAGTTTTTCAAAAGCCAATCCTCTGGTTTGTGCTGAGTTGAGATACTGTTTTCACAGTTAATGGACAAATGAAATAAATTAGGAAAATGAATGGGCTCCTTAGTAAAGTATTCAACATAAATTGCTGTTTATCCTACAATTTATGCGCTTCCTAATTTTTATGCTAAAATGTTCCTTCTTTAAAGGAATTTCAGTCACGATATTTTTACTGGTTGTTGGTTTTGTTTTTTAGTATCTGACCAAAATCAAAGTAACCCTTTATTCCTTTTTAAAATTGTACTGGTTTCTGAAATTCTGGAAGCCAATCATCTAATTCATAACCTGCATTCAAGAAGGACTAAATTCTAAAACAGAATCCTGTGTCATATATCTTTTAGAAATGAAGGTAAGTTTGTAAGATCCCTGGATAAAACTTTTCTATGCTAAAGACATTTCACCACTATAATTGTCTTTTTACCTCCAATATCGATGTCTCAAAGGCAGATTACATTACAGGAACTTTTTCCTGCCAGTATCATAGAAGTTTATAACTGGATAAGACATTTAAAAACATAGTTGAACTGCCACCTTTGATGTAGAGATGGAGTTGAGGGCACCCAACAGCAGATCTGTTTTATATGGCTGGGCAATTGGACAAACAGATCCTTCGTGCCTCATCCACACTCTGTCCTATATACCGTATGGGCTGTTCCTTAAATAGCAGATCCCATTTGCCATGACAGACCTCTTAAAAATTTGGGAAGCTTTGATTCAATCTAAGTTTTATCTATATAGTTCCTCTATTATAAAAATAATAATGCTTAGTAGAAATTGCATGTCATTGAATATTAAATTAATTGTATTCTCCCATATTTATTATATGTACAGAAAGCCTTCATGTGGGAAATGCTTGCCAACAGGGGGTCAGGATGCCAGCAAAGGGTGCCCTACTTGTGAGAGTTGGGTTTACTTCAAGTGTAGAGAAAGGAGCAGAGCCAAGATAAAAATATTTTTTCTTAAAATAGCATATATTTTGGAAAACATCAACCCCTATTTACAACTGATACACAAATTAGAGCAAGATATGGAAAAATAATTGTGTAATATTATTAAGCAATCTGAACTCTTCTACATTTCAAATGATGACAGAATGCCAAGATTTTGTAGGAAATTGAATTCTTCTATGTTACGATCAACTCAGATCTGTGTCACTGGCAGTTTTAAACCTTTCAAGACAGGCATTTTTAACTGAGATTTCTAGAACCCAATTTTCATATGACTGTAGAGTATATGTAAACACAGAACTGTTGTAGGAATATCCACCTAACACAGTTGATATATACAAATTAGAGAGGAGGCATAAGTAGAAAATATGAAATCAGACAGAAAAGTGGCACAGAAATAAAATGGGAATTTGCTGCTGAAATGTTAGCTCCACCACTTCATAGCCCAGGAAGTAGAGAAAATTAACACTTCTCTCCTCAGTTGCCCAGCAGTGAGGACAGCCAGGGGGCCGAGGGAGAAAAATGGGCATATCCAGTGTGGGTGTCAACACTGTGCTTTGTCTACTTTGAAAACTGATGCACAGGCTTCTGGTAGATCACCGTGTAACCCTCTGACATTTACTACACTGGCCTCAGTGGAGCATTCTAGTAGCATGAAGCAAGTGTTACATAAATGAAAACATTTATCATGCTATAATGTACATGTATGTGTATACAAATATGTAACAAATACATGTATATGTTTGTGTCTGTAATTCATTTGTATAACCATATATTTAATGGGATAAATATTTGTACTTTTCCACTATCTTATTATACACACACACATAGGTGTGTTGGAGATGACTTGCAACTCTTGGCCTATCAACTCCTGCCCCAGTTACATCACGTTTCTTGCAACAAAGGCTCTAACTGTGCTTCCCTCTGTTTCAGCTCATCCTATACCCCTTCCTCTGGGTGCTCACTACCATAAACAATGCTTCTGAATGTACAAAATTTAACCCATTCCTCTCACCTAGCCTACCAAGTTCAAAACTTCTAGTTCTGCCTGCAGCTGCTCATCTTTCCAGCTCAATCTCTTTTCAGAGTTGAGATATTTTTCTTTTCCTCAATAATTGCCTCCATTTTTCTGCTCACAACAACTATTATATTCTTATGGAGATAAGAGTTATCTTTTTCTTTTTTTTACCCTTGTAAACATTGATGTTAACAAAGGTATGCAATTTGGACAAATAAGTATGTGTGTTATTACACTCCACAGAATTTTGTTCATACTAGGATATGTAATTGATATGCATTTCTCTACAAAATCTTAAGTGATATTTAAATGGGAATTGTGTGCAAGTGAAATTACAGGAAACCTAGGATAATGATCCCCAGTTTTGACATTGCATCTTTTGTTTTGGAACTGAAAACAAGCTCTCAGCTGACTTGTTTGCTAAGCAAGGTAAAAATACTGAGTGTTTTTTTGGTTTGTTTTCTTTAACAGATAGTCTTTTTGTGGACAAATGGGGAGAGAGTTAGTCTAGCATTGTTTCAATTCCTAGCTCGATTCCTCCTGCATAGCTCACTAGCAATGCTTAGTAAATAACTGATTCTAGGAAGTTTGAAAAGCATGCTCTCCACAGTGAAATTCATTGTACTAAGGGCAAATATATACCAGCTGCCAAAATTAACTTATAAGGAAGTAAATATTATTCAGACACACATCCCATCTCTTAACATGTAGATATCAGCATCTGTTATAATATTTTCATATTTTTGTTTAAAATTGACTGTGTGGAGGGAAGCCGTGACTTCATACCGTTGACATCTCTGGGGTATTCAGTGAATTGAGGGCGGTTGTGGTGGGCACAGTGTGCATATTCTCTGGCATTTGTAACCACTTTTTAAGAAATGGACCTGCATTCTTGTTATCCACCAATGAGCTGAGGGAATTCTGTTGTTATTCTGAAATATTTTGAGCAAAGACAAGAGCACATGCAGCCATGGCTCATCATCCTCTAAGCAGGCGATACTTGTAGATAAGATGGCTGGCTCCACGGTGTGATGTGACAGGCTCCACAGAAACCCTTTGCCAGTTTCTCCTCTCTTGGCTTCTCACTCTACTGAAAAAAAGGCACCAGCCAAGTACCAGCCTCTGGGGTAAGGCAATGCAACATAGTGGTTAAAAGCCTGAAGTCTGGAGCTGAAGCTGGGTGACTGACTCCAAAGTTCAGCTCCAGTACCTACCAGCTGTGTGGCTTTGATCATGCACCTAACCTCTCTGGGCTCCCATTTTCTCTCTATAATGAAGAAAAGAATAGCACCTTGTTGTTGTGGAGTTAAAAATGTCAATATATAGAAAGTCTTTACAATAGAACCCATAGCATACTATGTGTCATTGTAGCTATTTTTACTGAGCATTTTTCTAGAGATAGAAAACTCTAAGCTAAAATCAGAAATTAGTAACTATATAAACTAATATAATATTTATGCCAACTATAACTGAACATAAATTAGAAAAAGAAATTAGAAACTGTACTGTGTAGGAAGTCCAGTGGGTAGAGGAACATCTATCAAATTATCACCACAATCAATATAAAAACTTTGATCACTCTCGAGGACTTTTTGCTTCATTACTGTTTATTTCTTCCTCCACCCTATTCTCAGGCAACCACTGATCTTTCTGTCACTATCTTATATTTTCATGAATTTTACATAATGGGAATAGCATAATGTATGCTATTTTTGTCATTTATAAATGTTATATCAATATGGTTAATGATGTTGTTCAAATGTTTAATTATTTATTGTTGACTATTACAGATGTTCCCCATATCCCCCTTCCATCCCCCTCCATCCAGCCCTTACCCCACCCAAGGTCATTTTGTATTTTTGCTGATATTTTTGTTTAGTGTGCTAGCAATTACTGAGAGTTATAAAAATTTCTACTATAATTATAGACTTGTCTGTTTCTCTATTTAATTTCATCATTTTTTTCTTCATGTATTTTAAGACTATTATAAGGCACATACATTTATAATGGCTACTTTCTCTTTTATTATTTTAAAAGATTGTGTCTCTAGTAGTACTGTCTGGGTTGAAGTACATTTATCTGATATTAAAATAGTCACTCTGGCTTTTCAACACTTACTGTTTGCATGGGGTATATTTTTTTCTATCCATTCACTTTCAATGTATCTGTTTATCTATTGGTATATTTAAAGTGTGTGGGTAATAGGAAACTTCTAATAGGGAATTGCTTTGTTATCGTACTCTGTTAATTTCTGCTGTTTTAATTAGAATTTTTTTAGACAATTAACATTTAATATAATTGTTGTTTGGTTGAGGTCTACCATTTCATTATATTTTCTGTTTCTTTCATCTGCATTTTATTCCTTTGTTCTTTCTTTTCTTCTTTCCTTTGAATTGTTTGAATAATTTTTGCATTCTATTTTTTAAAATAATTGTTGGCTATTCATTTTTAGTCCTTTTTCTAGGGATTAAAATTATGTACTTAACCTAGTGTCTACATAGAATTGATGTCCTACCAGCTCCTTTAAATATATATATACCTTTATGTTATATTTGTTATAAATATTACTTGTTTATATAAAGTTATTATATATATGTATATATACATATTACATGTGTTTATATATAATATTAGCCAATATAAAAATTTCATATTAATAATCATATGTATTTTAAATAGTTTTATTGACCTATATACTTCCTGTTTATGTTGCTATATCTTTATTCCTGAAGAAACAAGCTTCCCTCTGATATTTCCTGTTAGCTTGTAGAACTTCCCTTAATGTATTTACATAGCAGTAAATATGTTATAAAAATAACATTACATATAACACAGTACATAATGGAAAATCTGGGCTGTGATATATTCATAGGCACCCAGTAAATATTTATTGAAGAATGGAGGGATTCCATCATTTTTACCATCATCATCATCATAGCATTTATAAAACATTTATTATGTGTCATGTGCTGTTCTAAACTCTTCCTGTGCATTTTTTAAAATCTCAGAACAATCCTTCTGTTTTATATAGCATATGTGGAAATTGAGGCACAAAAATATTTAGTAACTTTCCCAAGTTTATGAAGTTAGTAAGTAGTGGAGCCAGAGCAAAAAAAAAAAAACAAACCAGGCCATTCTGCAAACAGTGCTTTTAACCAGTATAAAAAGAAGAGCATATGTCAGTACTTTCTCCCTAGGAAATACCTTTAAATATTGATTTCATTTAGTAACACATCATTAGGTATCATTTGACATTTGTTACCACTTCATTATTTAGTTTTGCAATTTCAACACCCCCACCTCTGCCATCCTAGCTACCGTTCCGAAAGTGGAGGCAGTGTGGAAGCATTCAATCCCACTTTCAGGCCCTCCTCACTTAATCATGAATATTTTTATTTTCTTTAAACATTTTAACTAAAAACAGAACCATTTAGAAAATAGATCAAATAAACATCTTTATTGTTGAGAGCATTACAAATGTCCTGACGTTTTCCTCCCTCTCGACCCCCCCTGCCCCCCACTTCTCCCCACCCCAGGCTATAACAAGTTTTTTAAAAGACAGTTTGGAAAAACTTCTCAAACACAAAATACCATCTAATGTTTTGTGGGTTTTTGTGTGTGTGTGTGTGTGTGTGTGTGTGTATGTGTGTGTGTGTGTGTGTGTGTGTTTGCCTCTACCAATAGCATTCTCCGTTTATTTTACCAGTTTATCCCGAATTCCTCCTTGATGGCCAGCATGAAGTCTAACTCAACCAAAACTTTCTCTAAATAGCTGTGTTCTCTGCATTTTTTAAAATAACTCACCTATATTTTTTGAATTGGCCTTTCCAGTTATTTCATTCTAAGAAAGTTTCTTTTCTTCTTTAAACAGATCAAAGAAGGACTCCTTGAAGGAGGATAATCATGTCCTGTATATTCATTGTGTGTCTTACCCTCAAACTGTTCAATAAATCCTTGCTTAATGAACAAATGAAGAAAGCCCCTAGCAGGGTTATTACAAGCATTGGGAAGTGTTAAAGTAAAATAAAAAGAGCTAAAAAGCTACATATAACCTCCTACCTCCATTTGCTCACTCTTCTAAATGAGTTTTTACTGAAGAGAACTCTTCAATTTTTTTTTTTATTTCTAGTCCTCAGCTCCTTCTCTCTACCTTTAATGTTTATTAAATTTAACTAGATGACAAAATGCTAGCACTGAACCCTTGCTTTCTTCTCTAATTATCTCCTCCCTTTGGCTTTCCCTTGTCAAATATTTCTTCAAAATGATTTTATCAAAGAATCGTTTTCCATACCCAAACAAAATATTCTAAATGAAACTTACTCATGGCTGTTGAACAGATGTTTAATTTAATGCCATTATATTTAGAGCAAATTTGGGGTAAGCAACACCGTAATGAGAAAGCTTAAGCATGAAATATCTATTTCAATTCCAGAAGCAAAACTTTTTGGCAAATGAAACAAACTTGTTTATCATAATACCCATGGATGTAAAAAATATTCATAGGTAGACTAACATGTGAATTAATATCTTGCTTAAATAATATCTCATTACCACCCAATGAAACAAAGACTTGGGTTCTGATAGCACGCATGTTTATTATGCCAGGAAAACTTTTTAAATGTACAAGTTAAACTATGATTTTCTAATTTACAAGACATATCCAAAGTTTGGAGTCTATGCTACTCCCCCGGGAACTTGTTTGGTAACGTATATGTGAGCCTGGGATGGGAAGTGTTTTAAATGAAACCCTCCAGGTCCTGGGAAACAATTTCTATTTGGCTCTACATTTCCTTATTAAACTCCCATCAGGTTGGTGGGTGCTTGGACATGAAAGGAGCAAATTCTCCACAAGGTTGTGACCCACCATGATGGGCTTTGGGAAACAATAAAAAGGCTAACTCCCCAGCTGTGGACATGTCAACTAGTGAACCTCAAAAGTAGGGTCACTGACCACAGAGAAAGTCTTAATTTTCTAGAGGTTAACAAACATAGGGAGCACAGGCGCAGAGTAGAGAGATGGTAAAATCTGGAATAAGAAATAGACGTACAGGTGTGAGCGAGGATGGAAACCAGTGCCTTGCTTGCTTCTCAAGTAGAAAAAAGAGAAAGCAATAAGCAACAGAAGATTCTTAATGATCTGAAAATGACCACAGATGCCTGGGGCTGGGCCTATTTCAGCCCAATAATGAGTTGTGGGGCTTGTGGAGTCATTTATTTGTCTCTGCAGGCTGGAGCCCAAGGGCGCTGTTCATTAGGAAGCAGGGACTGTACCTAAGGGTTGTTTGTGTTGGTCTTTCTTGCCAGTATGACTTGTTCATTAGCATCAGAGAAAAGAAAAAAACACACACCCATTCTCTCTTTCTAGATAAATGTTTTAAAATAAAACTTGTTTTTGGGGGGTTGAGGTGAGCAAAAAGAAAAAAAGGTGTTCAGTAGAAGTCATTAAACCCCTTTGGTGATAGTTGACAGGCAGGTCTGCGCAGCATAAATCAATTCAAAATCACTGCAAGACTAACCCGATTTTATTATGAAAATGACATATTAATCTGCGTGGTCCAGTTTGTTGGATTAACTTGATATAATTAGATACACCAATAATGCAAGCTTTCAAGTATTAGTCCCATTGTATAGTCATTGCAAATACCCACTACCATCAATCACCCTAGGATGTTTTTGAATATGGAAACCTCAATTATAACCTATGGGTGAATAAGAGTGATGGAGGATTCTGGAATTTGTAATCCAAAACAATTGGTGAATATACCAACTACATAGGGACTTCTGTCTTTTTCTATGTGATGTTACAGTATAGAGGGCTCTTACTTTTTGCTGGGGCATTCGGGTTTAATAGCATCTTAGGAGTAATGATTTTCTTTCTTTGTGGAACCTTTGTCGGTAATGGTTTGGAAATACTAATACATTTCTTGGTCTCTCCTTTCACTGAAAGTCTCCAGAAAGTAATTTGGAGAGTTAAAAATATATGTAGCCTGGAGTCTATAATAAGATATTTAAAAAAATAAATAAAATGAAACAAAATAAACCAAAAATAAGTTTTATTCCCAGATGGAGGTTTTCAAAGCCTAGGACAAAGTCCACAGAAAAAGTTCTGTAACAGATTAGTGACAGGAAGGCTTAGAAACAAATGCTGAAATGCACGAAGTTTGCCTCTTATGACATTTGACTAACACTCTCCTAAAGGGCTGAAGCAATTGCTGCACATCAGAACCAACTTTATCCTGGAGGTTTAATTGAGGTTAACTGTTCTGTTGCCTTAATTACTGTGCATTTCCCTAGCACTTTTAGCAAATATTCCATTGGCCCTAGCTCTGGCAATATCCATTGAAATGTAAAATGACTAATGACTGAAAGGAAGTAACATTTTAAGATAGCCCCTTCCAGACTAGATTAGTACTGGAGATGGTCCACTGCTGATGGTTTCTCAGCAAGTTGTGCTGTAGTGATTTAAGGAGAACACATCTTTTCCACAATATATTTGGATGTGGAGACATATAGATGCTTTCACAGCCCAACATGGCAAATTATAACCCAACATTTATAGGTACCCTTTGTTTCTTGACCATGATTACTTATTATACATTCTCTCTCTTTTTTTAAATATTATTTCATTGTTTAAGGTATTGCAAATAGTAGTACATATGTCTCCTTTTTTTTCCTCATTGACCTCCCCGCAGCCTCCCCAACACCCTACCCCAGCACTTGCCCTCTCTCCCTGCCCCCCCCCCAGTGTCTTGTGTCTGTTGGTTGTGCTCATATGCATGCATACAAGTCCTTCCGTTGATCTCTTACCCCTCAACCCTCCCCTACCTTCCCGCTGTAGTTTTACAGTCTGTTCGATGCTTCTTTGCCTCTATCTATTTTTGTTCAACAGTTTATAATGTTCTTTATATTCCACAAATGAGTGTGGTATACCTTCTCTTTTTAATTAAAAGGACTCTCTTACTAACAAATCTGTCAGGACCAAGAATCTCAAACCTTTAAACTATTTCTATTCTTAACAGTATGTGAAATTACTAAGGAATCAGAAATGCCAATATGAAAATTTATCAGACCCACCAGCTGCATGGGCGTATTTTTTCCAGAGTGTCTTCTGCTCCTAGTTTTAATGTTAATGTATTTCCATTGCCTTCCTTCAAGTGAAAAATCCCTTATTTCTCTCTGCCCTTGGTCCATATGACTCTTTTCCAATGATCAATATCACTATTATTTCTCTTGGAAAGTGTGAAATTTTGTGAATGCACCACAGTGAATTTTTTTTTGTCAATTTAGCTACCCTCTGTCTGTTTTACTTGGCTTAAAAGGAACTAAACTCCCAGTGCCAAGTTTAGCAATTGGAGCTGACCACCTACAGAATCAGATTAAGAAAATGAGTAAATGATATGAATTTTCTCCAAAGCAAATGCTTGCCATTTGCTTCACAACTTCCAATGTCTTATGATGAAGTAAAATAATGAGTTGTGATTCAGCAAAATTTACATTATTATTTAACCTGGTCACACTTTAGATGGCATATTTCCTAGACATGTCACTCCTTCCTGATATTGGTGATTGATAAGTTTCATTTAGAACTTCTATTATAAAAGATGATATGTAGGTCATTGGAAGGTGTTGCAGACTGGAGGTTCAAATTGATTTCTTTTCACTAGGGGCATTTTCTTGGAACACTAATTTGTCCACTACTTCATGTAGTTTCTGGACAACTGCCATTCATTGATTTTGTACCATGTTTTCAAAAACTGAAAGTTGAATTAATAAGGAATCTCCATAAGAAATATACCATTGAACTAATGACTCTTCATTCATATGCATCATTTTAATACTTACCAATAAAAGAGAGTGGAAAAAAGAGATGATACTTATTCTTTTTTTTTAATTTAGTAAACATGGCAAAGTACCAAAAATATATATAAATGAATCAAAATTCTCATGTACCCAGTAAACAATGTTAAAAATAATAAAATATTGCCATGATATATATTTTTCAAGTAAATGTAACCTTAAAGAAAAAATAATAAAACTGTTAAGTCTCTTCCCCAAACCTTTCCACCTTTTTCCTTTCCCAGAAACTACCACTATCAAAGACTTGTGTATGTTTTCAATCCAACATTGTGTGTATGCATGTCTACATACTTTTGTGTTTGTTTTATATAAATCGTGTCATAGTGTTTGTTGATATTATTTAACTCTATTTTGAGAAAATGGAAAATGATTACTATGAAGTTAGTTTTTCTATGCTCACATTGATTTCAGCAACCTGATGAACAATCGTATTAATTTTTAATTCTTTTCATTTTAGTTTTTGTTTGCATTTTTATAGACAATTATCTCTTTGCCTATAAAAACTCTTATATTCATTTTCTTTTTCTTATCATTAGCTGGGCAAGGACTGCCAGGAAAATGTTGACTAGTAGAGGTGGAACTAGTCATCCTTATCTTATTCCTGACTTTATAAGAACTGCTTCTGAACTTCTACCATTAAGCGTTGTTTGATGCAGATAACATTTACTAGGGAAA